>NC_051156.1:133811812-134124568 GCF_013339745.2 Dermacentor silvarum | reverse complement strand
CGCGTTATCTTTTCTCTCGTTCCGACGCCCGCCTCTCTTTCTTTCTCGTCCATAGCTAGTTGCGCTGCGGTGCACAAGGGCGTTCGTTTCCGACGCGCGTTCTCTTTCACTCGTTCCCGACGCGCGCTCTTTCTTTCTCGTCCGTAGCTAGGGGCGCTGCGGTGCACGAGGGCGTTCGTTCCCGACGCGCGTTCTCTTTCTCTCGTTCCCGACGCGCGCTCTTTTTCTTTCTCGTCCGTAGCTAGGGGCGCTGCCGTGCACAAGGGCGGTCATTCCCGACGCGCGTTCTCTTTCTCTCGTTCCCGACGCCCGCTCTCTTTCTTTCTCGTCCATAGCTAGTTGCGCTGCGGTGCACAAGGGCGTTCGTTCCCGACGCGCGTTCTCTTTCTCTCGTTCCCGACGCGCGCTCTTTTTCTTTCTCGTCCGTAGCTAGGGGCGCTGCGGTGCACAAGGGCGTTCGTTCCCGACGCGCGTTCTCTTTCTCTCGTTCCCGACGCGCGGTCTTTTTTTTTCTCGTCCGTAGCTAGGGGCGCTGTGGTGCACAAGGGCGTTCGTTCCCGACGCGCGTTTCTCTTCTCTCGTTCCCGACGCGCGCTCTTTTTCTTTCTTGTCCGTAGCTAGGGGCGCTGTGGTGCACAAGGGCGTTCGTTCCCGACGCACGTTCTCTTTCTCTCGTTCCCGACGCGCGCTCTTTTTCTTTCTCGTCTGTAGCTAGGGGCGCTGCGGTGCACAAGGGCGTTCGTTCCCGACGCGCGTTCTCTTTCTCTCGTTCCCGACGCGCGCTCTCTTTCTTTCTCGTCCGTAGCTAGGGGCGCTGCGGTGCACAACGGCGTTCGTTCCCGACGCGCGCTCTCTTTCTCGTCCGTAGCTAGGGGCGCTGCATTGCACAAGGGCGTTCGTTCCCGACGCGCGCTCTCTTTCTCTCTCGTTCTCGACGCGCGCTCTTTTTTCTTTCTCGTCTGTAGCTAGGGCGCTGCGGTGCACAACGGCGTTCGTTCCCGACGCGCGTTCTCATTCTCTCGTTCCCGACGCGCGCTCCTTTTTCTTCTCGTCCCGTAGCTAGGTGGCGCTGCGGTGCACAAGGGCGTTCGTTCCCGACGCGCGTTCTCTTTCTCTCGTTCCCGACGCGCGCTCTTTTTCTTTCTCGTCCGTAGCTAGGGGCGCTGCGGTGCACAAGGGCGGTCATTCCCGACGCGCGTTCTCTTTCTCTCGTTCCCGACGCGCGCTCTCTTTCTTTCTCGTCCGTAGCTAGGGGCGCTGCGGTGCACAAGGGCGGTCGTTCCCAGACGCGCGTCTCTTTCTCTCGTTCCCGACGCGCGCTCTCTTTCTTTCTCGTCCGTAGCTAGGGGCGCTGCGGTGCACAAGGGCGTTCGTTCCCGACGCGCGTTCTCTTTCTCTCGTTCCCGACGCGCGCTCTTTTCTTTCTCGTCCGTAGCTAGGTGCGCTGCGGTGCACAAGGGCGTTCGTTCCCGACGCGCGTTCTCTTTCTCTCGTTCCCGACGCGCGCTCTTTTCTTTCTCGTCCGTAGCTAGGGGCTGCGGTGCACAAGGGCGTTCGTTCCCGACGCGCGTTCTCTTTCTCTCGTTCCCGACGCGCGGTCTTTTTTTTTCTCGTCCGTAGCTAGGGGCGCTGTGGTGCACAAGGGCGTTCGTTCCCGACGCGCGTTCTCTTTCTCTCGTTCCCGACGCGCGCTCTTTTTCTTTCTTGTCCGTAGCTAGGGGCGCTGTGGTGCACAAGGGCGTTCGTTCCCGACGCACGTTCTCTTTCTCTCGTTCCCGACGCGCGCTCTTTTTCTTTCTCGTCTGTAGCTAGGGGCGCTGCGGTGCACAAGGGCGTTCGTTCCCGACGCGCGTTCTCTTTCTCTCGTTCCCGACGCGCGCTCTCTTTCTTTCTCGTCCGTAGCTAGGGGCGCTGCGGTGCACAACGGCGTTCGTTCCCGACGCGCGCTCTCTTTCTCGTCCGTAGCTAGGGGCGCTGCATTGCACAAGGGCGTTCGTTCCCGACGCGCGCTCTCTTTCTCTCTCGTTCTCGACGCGCGCTCTTTTTCTTTCTCGTCTGTAGCTAGGGGCGCTGCGGTGCACAACGGCGTTCGTTCCCGACGCGCGCTCTCTTTCTCTCGTTCCCGACGCGCGCTCTTTTTCTTTCTCGTCTGTAGCTAGGGGCGCTGCGGTGCACAAGGGCGTTCGTTCCCGACGCGCGTTCTCTTTCTCTCGTTCCCGACGCGCGCTCTCTTTCTTTCTCGTCCGTAGCTAGGGGCGCTGCGGTGCACAACGGCGTTCGTTCCCGACGCGCGCTCTCTTTCTCGTCCGTAGCTAGGGGCGCTGCATTGCACAAGGGCGTTCGTTCCCGACGCGCGCTCTCTTTCTCTCTCGTTCTCGACGCGCGCTCTCTTTCTTTCTCGTCCGTAGCTAGGGGCGCTGCGGTGCACAACGGCGTTCGTTCCCGACGCGCGCTCTCTTTCTCGTCCGTAGCTAGGGGCGCTGTGGTGCACAAGGGCGTTCGTTCCCGACGCACGTTCTCTTTCTCTCGTTCCCGACGCGCGCTCTTTTTCTTTCTCGTCCGTAGCTAGGGGCGCTGCATTGCACAAGGGCGTTCGTTCCCGACGCGCGCTCTCTTTCTCTCTCGTTCTCGACGCGCGCTCTCTTTATCTCTCGTCCGTAGCTGTGGTTTACCCGAATCATCCCCCGATGCTTCGCCCACTCATCATCATTCACTTCGTGGATATGCTGTGATTTTTTTTTCAGAGCGGACCTAAGGTGCGCGTAATGCGCATCCGCCCCGAACTCACTCCGCATACTACTTCTCGTTTTCCGGCACTATGGAACCGGTAAAATATCGCTGAGGAAAACGTTGCGAGCTGAAAACATCTTATTTAAAATTTTGTTTCCAAACAGGACCCCAATGTGACACTCGAGCTTACGCAATAGTAAAAGTGTATTTTATATTAATTAGTTCAGACTAATTCGCTAGTCAACGAGAACGGAAAAAAATCCCAGTTTGCGCAAGGTGACTGCTAACGAGACGACGTAAGTGATTTCCTCGTGTTCCTTAGCTAATTTTTAAATAATTGGGCCTGCATTACTTTGTACACACGGTAGAACAATAAAGAAGCAGCCTCACTAGTAAAATAAGTTAGCACATTACCGAAATGATTACTAGTGGCCTAAATACTTTATAGTATGAATGAAGAACAAATATATCAGTGCATTTGTTCCATTTTTCATGGTTCTCTAGTGAATTGCGAGGCCACTTCGTGCAATTTTTGCGGATATTAATTCTGTAAAGCATTAATATGCCGACCTCATGCCCTCTCAACATTATCATAAGCAAATATCTCAGCGGTATTTGCGAGGAACGTGGTTAAATGTGGTTAATATACCGGACCCGACGAAGTTGGCCACATTTTCACCTGCAAGCGCCACGATGAACAAACCCCTGACGCACAAACACGCCAAATGAAGGCATTAAAACCAAGTGATGAGCAGAATGCAGTGATGATGAGGGCATGACAAAATTTGTACGATGACGAAACGACCACGTCTTTGTGAGGACGACGCAGTAGCAGAGCCCGATTTTTTAAATCCGAAACTTTTCTTTGCGAACCTCAGTCGATTGTGGGACGTGAGCCACCGCACCAAGGGCAGTTGGCCCTACAGCAAGTTGGATAGATGGCGTTTAGCATTATCAAATAGAGGAATACCCCGGTCTGTAATTTGCGCCACTCGGCGGTCTCTTCTCCGCTAAATGGAATTCAGGCGGCCGGTATTTCCTGCGAACTCCGCGCTCATGAGCAAGGATATATTTAGCATTTAAATTGACGGTCTTTTGCGAGGTAAAGCTTGAGGGGTTGGGCTCAGAAGAGGACGCCATCGCTCGGTTAGTAGACGCTCGAGCTAACGCATTAGCCTGTTCGTTCCCCTGTACCCCCGCGTCTCTCGGCACCCGAGTAGGCGATGACGGTGTTTGAAAGATTCGGTGTTTATCGCAAGGCCAGTCGCGGTCAAGCGCCGCTTGAGAAACATGCAACATGTAACCCGGGAGTCTGTGACCACGACCTAGTCCCTTTGCGAACGCTCCGCGTCAGTGAAAGCGATCGACACTGCTATCAATTCGGCCGAGGTGGGGCACCCTGTCGTGGCCGACGCAGTTATTTGCTGCTCTCAGATCGCGTTCACGACTGTCAGGGCGTACTTTCTTAGGTAGCGCTGCCCTGTCACATTTGCATACGCAGCTGCGTCCATGTAATAGGAGTCTACTAAGGGCTGCTGGAGTACACCGATTGAATATGCTGTCCGCGCGCTTTGCGCCTTTCCTTATACTCGGGATGCATGTTCTTGGAAATTGGAGCTACTGTAAATTTGGATCTTGCCGAAGGATTCTGCTGCACAAAGATTCCACCTCGTTGGATGTGCTACACAATTTTTCGAGTGGTATCCAGCGCTAGAGGGAAGAGGTTTCTGAGGTGGAAAGGGGGCAAGGATTTGTGATTTTCATTCATAGACATAACAATAAATGGACACAAAAGGACAAGAAGGACAACATAGCGTATGCGCTGCTCCGTCTTCTTAAAGTTCTGGTTTATTTTACTTGTGATACGCGACTCAAAAGGCGCGTGGCACTTTGACTCCCTACAGATACCGGAGTAGGGTCTGGAGGCAGAAGGCTGTGTGCCCACTTCAGCTAGGATACCTGTGAAAATGGAGGGGACCCTGCAAGCTTCAAGAATATACTCCTACGTCAATAAACTTTAGGCAAAATGGCCTTTCCTGCCTATTAGCTGGCATACAAAGGCGCGATCTTTCCTGTGCACTTCCTGAGAAATGTTCGCTAATAGTCGCTGTTATAAGTACTGTAAATATACCGAGTCCGTGCTTACACTTCTAGCTTTATACATTCTCCTAATCTGTTTCATTATTTCGCAGTCCCTCCTCCTTACTCGCTCTTGAAGTGTGAGCATTCACTAGTGCGGCCAGCAGAATTATCTTCCTTCTTTCGTCTAACTACTCCACGTAATACTATAGCTTTTTTTACAATAAGACATAAGCTGAAGCTCAGGTCATACACATGGTTTGGTGTTTCCTTCATTAGAATAATTTATATAAAGTGGCCACTGCACAATTGAATAATGAAAGAAGATAGGGGAACGGTAGACGTGGTGGTACATATATAACTTTCAAGAAGGGTTGGGGGCCCGCGACCCATCCCTTCTGGTTCCACCTAAGGCCTCTTTGAACGTAGGGCAACAATTCGACAGGTATTCAAGGTGATGGAGGGAGACATGCAGTGCAACGGCATAATGACCACGGGGCATCGTAAGATGTAGTGACGACTGTATCACGAAGACAAGCATAAGATTATAACGGCGCGACAATAGCTGCATCATCACTCTGGTGTGGCTATGGCTGAACGATGACGACGGCATGATCAGGATTGAATGCAGGCGAAAATATAACAAGGGCACCTTGACAGTGACGGCATGTTTGTATTGGAGCGCATGTAGGCGTTTACGTGCAAAACCTACCGCAGCGTGTACCCTAGATTTGCACTGTATCCGGTGCCGGTTTGCGCTATGCCCAGTACCGGTCAAATGCGCAAGACAGCAGCATTCTGAAACAAAGGGGGCGAAGCGGCAAAGGAAACGTCGTTTAAAGACACGATACTGTTGTATATTATCCGGAACCAGACGTCGGAGCATCACCGACCCCTTCGTTCCTTCAGAAGCCCTGCCGAAGGTCAAACCGGTAAATTAATTTCCTAAGGCGACTGTTTATTTATATTCTTGCAGGTAAGAGAGTATAGCATTCGGAGCTTGCTGTAGAGTAGTGGTATGTTATATATGTAATTCCTTGTTCTCACCGTTCCGATACCACCATAGTTGAGGGCCGGTGGACCGTCCTGAAAGAAGAATGGCCGTTGAAGCATCGCTGTCGGTATGATGATTGAGTTGTAGTAAATTGAGTAGTGGGCGTTTATAGCCGATTCATCGTAGAGCCATGTGGTCTGGTCGGCCCACTTTTGATGGCTGGATAGTGACAGAGCCTTTCTCCATGGAGTGAAAAACTGGTCGGAGGGCACGTCCGGAAACATTTCTGGGATGAACACAAGATTGCTCATGTATATACGCACTCATTTAGCAAATCATTTTCGTATGCGCTGCTCCAAGAGTATTTTTTTAAATGCGCACTGCAGTACCGCAAAGCGCGTAGCTGAAGGATTACATTCATTGTCTTGCCCACGAACGCGTCGCAATATTGTTGAATGGATGGCAGTGTTCTTTTTTTTCGTTCGTTCGTGGATCCATTTACTCTGTGGCTTTTCACAGACTTAAATAGGCATAAGACACGTGTCCAGAGAGTACACTCATCTTGATAGCCCTTGTCCACGAGGCTCTATCCTCTGTTTTAAAATATTTCCAACATCTACTCACGAATCATAAGAAACAGCCTTCGATGTGTTTGAACATGTTACTTTTTGAATTCGCGTATAAACACGCAGCACTATGTTGGTGTGAAATCGTCATCCATATATAAACATGATTCCAGCTTCACGCACATGGAAGAATATTCCAGATGAGAACTACAGGCATCTGGAACACTGTTCTCAGTACCAGTCGCCATACACACGCACCCATATATATATATATGTATAGATACATGTCTACAGAGAGAGAGCGCTAAATATCCGCCGCAACACGAAAATGGTGCAACCGAGAAGACTAATGTATTTGGTTACGTCAGTACAAGGCCTCTAATGAATAAGTTATCAGTTTGGTTGGTGACAACTTGCTATGCCATGTTTTTTTTAAAGAAGAATTTTCTTTGTAGTTCCTCGCTTTCTGATATATTTCTTTATTATTGATATTGGTATTGCATAAATAAATAATTTTTGTTCCGTTAAAATTATTGCTCCTTGAGGCCATGTAATGGGCACTTGGCTATTCTTACTACACAAGTGCACTGTCACTTGTATTTTGTACTTACTCGGGGAAATAAACCTGTTTTTATAAAGCTGTTTTCAAGAGATATCTCCAAACAGGATCGCTCTAATGTGCTTAAATATCCGTATATGGTTGCGATAGATTCGAATGCGACCTTTGGCTCACGCTGTAGTCTACAGAGATATATTTCATTTCGCAGAAGTTTGCTCTAAATTTCAAGGCATTTACGCTGGCTGTAGCGATGCCCATCTGCTCCTCGAAACTCTGTCACAAAATATGTAAATTGTTGCGAGGTTTTCAGCTTTACCAAGAAGTTTTCATCGTTATCTTTTGTTCTGCGTGGTTTATTCGAATCCCAAAAACGTGCATGTGGGTATGGATTTTGGCTTGCCTGTCGCTCATTCAAGGTATCCTGCTTGACGTGCAAAGATGATATCGTGACACGGGATGCTTTTGCGAAGCATTTAAGCAGTGCTTGTGCTTATGAGGATATTATAGTACACGTTTCCACTGGTTTCAGCAGCTGTTGCGATCCTAGCTGATGCTGTCAGCTGTGTTCGCCGTTTAAAAGCCAAGCATTCTACCACGAAGCTTCCTATGAAGCTTTTCTAGCCACGCCACAAATTCATTTCGCAAAATTAAACAAGGCCTGAGATATATGTGGAACGGCGTGCTGCACCATATTACAGGTCTCATAGGCTGATGTATGCGCTTATGTGCTGCGTCGCCACAGCTAGATGGCACTGCAGTCACTACATGGTTGTTGGAAGTGAACCGAAGATTGCTGTGCCACGGAGCACTCAAGGCCTCCCTTGATAAAATCGCAAATCAAGTAAAGCATGGTGCCATATGTTTGGTCTTTTTTGAAATAAAAGAAAAGCGGACCAAGTACAGTTTGCCGGAAAGCGGACAGAAATGAGCGGCTAACGTACACAAATTACTGCCCTTTCCCTCCCCGGTGGAAATGAAACGGCTCTGATTGGCTGCGCACGTGGCATGAGCTCGCGCTTAAGTAGCTGGAACCGTGCCTAATGACTCATGCTCCGGCGCAGGCAAGCCGCCGCTGAAATCTCTGAGCGGGTGAGCAGGAGAACCTGTCAAGCAGCTGTGGGTGAGGAGGGTTTTCTGCCGCCAGCTGCGGGGGAGGAGGACTTGGTTTTTCGCGTACGACGACAGCTTGCGCGACCTGACATACCACCAAGTACGTGTCATGCACAAGCGGGGTGGTGTACGAGATTCCCCGTAGCTGCATACTCATTTACTTAGGTCACACGGGGAGATTTGTGAATAAGCGCTTTACAGGGAATTCATACCACCTAAAAACGACAACCCAATGGGATCGAGCAACGCACTGTGAGAATTGCACGGAATTCACAATGTTACGAAGTGCAGGAACTGCTTCACCACTGAGAACAGATAGCGAGAGAAATTTTCGAAGCTTCCTGTAAAAAAAAACAGAAAAAAAAACAATAACCTAGTTTTGCGAGCCAGCCATCGATAAAGCTCTTGGACTGTGAGTTAGCTCTGAGAAGAGGTTTATTGGTGGTGTCCTTCAAGGACGCTACGAGTTTAAGGAACGGCGAGGCAGCGTGGGCCACCGTCTCCAAGGACACCAGCGACCAGCAGCCCGAGCAGAGCGGGCCGAGCGTTGGCGATGCTGCTGGGCGCAGGCGCGTCTTCTTCACAATCGCCCTCACAGAAAAACCGCCATCCTGGCGACCTAAGCCATCCTGGTGACCTCGTACACGCGCCACGTGGACGAGGTCACGTCCACGCCGGCGCATGTCGTCATGATGGAGAAAGTGGCTCGATGAGAAAATTCATCGGGGACGTCCACTCCAAGACGCGGTAAGGCTCTTCGTACTTTGGAACGAGTTTCGAGGAAAGGCCAGGAGTTTGGCAAGGAACAGCCAGCCATACAAGAGACCCTGGGGCATACGGGTGACTGGGCAGCGAGTCGGCGCGGCCTTACTTCTGGCGCTGCTGTTCTTGTGACGTAAAGGTGCGCGCGAGCTGGCGGCACTCTTCGGTTTGTCTGGCAGCTTCGTACACAGGTGTGCACTCAGAAGCGTCAGGACGGTGTGGAAGGAGAGTTTCGATGGTATGCAGTGGCTTCCGTCCATATAGGAGGAAGAAAGGTAAAAATCCCTTAGTAGCTTGTATCGCGGTGTTGTATGCGAACGTTACAAAAGGAAGTACGCGGTCCCAGTTCCCATGATCAGATGCCACGTACATCGCGAGCATATCACCGACAGTGCGGTTAAACCGTTCTGTGAGCCCGTTAGTTTGCAGATGCTAAGCCGTGCTCGTTCGATGAATAATGTGGCATTCCGAAAGCAGAGCTTCGACGACTTTAGGGAGGAAGGCGCGACCTCTACCACTGAAGAGTTTACGAGGAGCACCATGTCGAAGGAAGAAGCGATGTAGGCCGAAATAGGTTATATGCCGCGCAGTAGCATTCGGTAAAGCAGCAGTTTCAGCGTAGCGTGTCAAATGGTCCACGGTAACTATGATCCACCGATTGCCATTCGGTGTCATGGGAAGCGGGCCGTAGAGATCAATGCCAACGCAATCGAAGGGTTTGGCAGGTCACGGATGCGGCTGCAAGGCACCATACACGCACAAATGTGGGAATTTGGGACGCTGACAGTCAGGGGAGCACTGAACAAACTTTCTTACAAAGGTGTACTTTCCGCGCCAGTAGTAGCGATGATGAATACGTTCGTAAGTCTTAAATACTCCGGCATGGCCACATTGCGGATCGTCGTGAAGAGAGACACAGATTTGGAATTCTAAGCTGCGGGGAATGACTAGTAGCCATCTACGGCCTTCGAGAGCGTAGTTGCGTCGGTGGAGCAGCTGATCACGAATGGCGAAATGAACATCTTGGCATCGGAAGGATCCGGATACAGGGGTGGTCGATGATCTAGACAGATAGGCCAAAACTAAAGCGATCCATGGGTCACGGCGTTGTTCGGTGCCAATCCAGTCAAAGTCAAGAAATGAGAGTGGTTGTGCGCAAGTGTTTCCGCAGGCCAAGTCTGGAGGTAGAGGTGAACGGGACAGGGCGTGTGCGTCAGTGTGCTTACGTCCGCAGCGGTAGATGACGCGAATATCATACTCCTAGCGTGCTAAGTGCATGCTCAGACGGATCTTTCAACGTGGCGGGCCAACAAAGCGCTTGTTGATCCGTTACTAGACTAAATGGGGGGCCATATAAGTATGGGCGGAACTTGCCAAGCGCCCTTACTAGAGCCAAGCACTCTTTTTCAGTCACGCTGCAAATGGCCACTGCTTTGTCAGCGTACGACTCGCATAGGCGATCACGTATTCGGAGTTGCCGGGCTTTCGTTGCGCGAGGACGGCGCCAAGACCGACCCCGCTGGCGTCTGTATGTAGTACCTCAGTTGCAGCTATCGAGTAGAAATGGCGAAAAATAGGTGGTGAGGTTAGAAGACGACGCAGTGTAGCAGACGCGGCGTCGCATGCAGGGGCCCAGGAGAAGAGGTCGGCGCCACCGCGTAGGAGCTGGGTCAAGGGCGACATGATCGATGCAAAATTGCGGACAAAGCGCAGGAAATATGAGCACAGGCTCACAAAACTGCGAAGTTCTTTGTCGTTACTATGCTTCGGAAACTCAGCGACTGAACGAAGTTTCGCAGGGTCTGGTAGAACGCTGTGCTTGGACACGGTGTGGCCTTAGATGGTCATCTCCCTCGCAGCGAAGCGGCACTTTTTGAGGTTGACTTGAAGGCCAGCGTTGGTGAGACACGTCAAAACATGTATAAGGCGATAGGTGGGTCGGAAAATAAGGCTAGAAACCCAGGACATCGTCGAGGTAACAAAGACACATAGACCACTTGAGGCCACGCAGTGTATTGTCCATGAGTCGTTCAAAGGTTTCAGGCGCGTTGCAAAGTGGAAAAGGCATCACGTTGAATTCATATAGGCCATCAGGTGTAATAAATGCCGTTTTCTGGCGATCGGTTTCATTCATGGGAACCTGCCCGTAGCCAGAACGCAAGTCAAGGGACGAAAAGAATTCTGCGCCCTGAAGGCTGTCAAGGGAGTCGTCGATGCGCGGCAAAAGATAGACGTCCTTGCGCGTAACCTTATTGACGGTAGTCAACGGAAAATCGAATATGCCCGTTCTTCCTGCGAACGAGAAAGACAGAAGATGCCCAGGGACTGTGCGATGGTTGAATTACGCCACGGCGTAGCATATCTTCGACTTGGTCGTTAATGACGCAACGCTCGTCGGCAAAGATGCTGTACGGTCGTTGATGCAACGGCTGGTGTAAGCCGGTATCAATGAAGTGCTGCACTGCCGACGTTCGGGCCAGTTGTGGCTGAGAAACATCGAAGGAATTTCTAAAGTGGTGTAGAACCTGAGGAAGCTCAGAGTGTTCGGCAAGGGTTAGCGTAGTGGCGATGGAACTGTAGAACATGTCACTCGACGACTCTTCAAACGTTGAAAGGGCGAGGAGTTCATTGGAGTCAAGATAGAAAGATTTGTCTTGCATGTGAACAAAGAAGGAAGAGTCAAGCTTTTCCACGCGGCTGAAACATTCGCCAACAAGCAACGTAACCGACGCAGAAAGTGGATTGTAGACAAAAATATTCTTGATGCCGATGACGATGTCAAGCGTTGCAAAAGGCAGTGGAACGGCTTTGCGACTCATAAAGATGACAGATGGCGTAAAGAAGACCGTAGATTGGCGACGGCAGCACAGAAGACTAGGACAAGGGCAAAAGAGCCAGGCGGAATGTCGTTGTCCTCACGCATGACCAGTTTAGGCGGCTGATCAAGAGCGTCATGGGAAAATTCAACTTAAGCTCGTGCGCAGTCGATGACAGCAGTATGGCGGGACAAGAAGTGCCACCCTAGGATGACGTCATGTGAGCAGGCAGGAAGAACAATAAACTCGATAATGTATAAAACGCCTTGTAAAAGCATGCGGGTAGTACAATCTGCGAGAGGTGTAACGTGCTGCGGGCTTGCCGTGTGAAGCGAGAGTCCAGCCAGTGGCGTGGTGACCTTGAGCAGCGAACGGCAGAGTTTTGCGGCTGTAACCGAAACGGCGGCGCCAGTGTCCACAAGCGCAAAAGTATAAATACCTTCGACAGATACTGCGATTACGTTAGCAGGAGAAGAGCGAGGACTTGGGCAGTTCGAAGATGGCGCAGGTCTTGCCTCCCAAACTGCGGTGCTTAGTTTTCCCGGTCGGAGGGTGCGGGTCGGCGACGCATTGGGGAGAGCGATCGTCGACGAGGAGAAGGAGAGCGGCACGATGGAAATGCAGTCAGGTCAGAAGGAACGCACCGCTGGGAGGGACCCGGGGCTGATTGGCGCAAGGCAGCGTCGTGGGGAGTCTGAAGGCGAGGCGGCAATAGAGAGCGACGTGCCTTGGCGTGCAGCAGGCGTAAGAAATGGCATGATTATCAGGCGCCCGCCGTGGATTGTTGACTCTCGACCCGGCCCAAGAAGCAGTAGGAGCGGAGGGTGGTGCAGACTTGCAGGATCGAGAAAGGCGGCTGGGGTGGCCCACGCACTACCGGCGCATAGGTAGCAGGCACGGCAACAGGCTGCACTGTCTGCGCATAGTTAAGAGGCGCGGCCACAGGTGGCTTGTGGTGAGCGACGGGAACAGCTTGAGCGACCTCTTCGGCAATGACAGTGTGGAGCGTTGTAGGCAAACGACAGGGCGGCTCCAGAGTGAAGGGGACCCAGAAAAGTTGACGGGCAACCTCCTCGCATACGATGTCTTGAATCTGCTGAAGCAGTGGAGAGTGGTCGGAAACGGCAACGAGACTGGATAGCGAATCGGCGGTCGACAGAGGCTGCTGAGTCAGGGTGTGTTGGTTCTTCAACTCTTCGTAGCTCTGACATAGCATGACCACTTCAGAAACGGTGCGCGGACTCCTGGCCGAAAGCATCTGGAATGCGCCATCATCGATGCCTTTAACGATGTGTAGAAGTTAATCAGCTTCGTGCATGGCGGCATTGACACGTTTACAAAGGTCGACGACTTCTTCAATGTAGCTCGTGAAAGTTTCACCAGTCTGCTGTTCAGCGCTGTTCAGCTCGTAGTTTGCGGACAGCAGGTCGACCAAACACTTGTGTGAAAGACGTCTTGAAAGTTGCCCATGTCGGGAGGTACGAGTATCGATACCCAGCACCACCGCCAATTGAGAAGAGGTTTGTTCGCGGTGTTCTTCAAGACGCTACGAGTTCAAGGAACGGCGAGGCATCGTTGGGCACCGTCTCCAAAGACACCAGCGACCAGCAGCGCGAGCAGAGCGAGCCGACCATGGACGATGCCGCTGGACGGAGGCGCGTGTTCTTCTTCACAGCTCTATTAGATTTTTGAGAACGAAAACACGTGGTTGTTATATATTTCCCAGCTTTCGTAGTGCATGTTTTGTTATACCTGTAGTGAAGAAGAAGAACGGGAAGCAAGCAGTAGTGGGGCGCTCTCATAGATGTAATGCGTGATCGCAGACAAGGAGCTCTTGGCGCCGAGACCGCTGCTCTCTTGCAACTGTACTTGTTGCTGGTCAATGGTCATATTGCTGGTCATTTTTGTTTTCTCGCTCTGTTGTTTCTTGTTACAGTGCCATATAAAGCTATTGCATAATAAAATATGCGAGATAAAAATGTGTTGTCTGTAGTACTGTGTCGTTTTTCGTTCCGTTTCGGCTATAGCACTGCCCTTAACACATAACTGATGTAGTATTTTTGCGGAAGCAACTGCTGTTTCATAATGCGGCAAAAATATCCTCGAACAAAAAAACAAGCTGGCTGGCCACGACTATAGCCTGCATTCCGCACAATATGGTCCCCGTTTTCCGGCCATTAAAGAAGTCACAGTTTATTTATTTATTTATTTATTTATTTATTTATTTATTTATTTATTTATTTATTTATTTATTTATTTATTTATTTATTTATTTATTTATTGAAAATACTTTCAGGGCCCGAAGGCACTGCAGAAAGGAGTGGAGAGAAAATGACAGGACGTGTAACTAACAAAAATATTACAAGGCATTTTGTAAAGCGATCTTGAACTAGTGGTCGTCAGTTATTCTTGCGATTGTGGAGGGAAGGTGGTTCTATGCGACGCTTGTTCTAGGAACAAACGAGTCATTACACAATTTTGTGCGACAAGACGGTAGACCAACCTTGAAGCGATGATCGATCCTTGAAGAAATATAATGAGGTGGATGAAACAGGATGTCCTTTAAATCGTTGTTATAATAATAGATTTTGTGAAAAAGATTAAGGCGAGATGACTTTCGACGCAACGAAAGGTCAGGCAAGATAAGGGTTTTCTTCATAGACGTGACACTGGAATGACGTGAATAATTCGATAAGATGAAACGTGCTGCGCGATTCTGAATAGCTTCAAGAGTTTGAATGAGGGTGGTCTGAGTAGGATCCCATATGGCGCATGCGTACTCTAACTTAGAACGTACAAGGGTTTTGTAATGTATTAACTTCACGCACGATGGGGCATCAAAAAATTTCGACTCAGATAGCCAAGCATGCGATTCGCGTTGTTAGCTACATATTCGACATGCGTATTCTATGAAAGGTTTGAAGAAGGTATTTGTAACTGTGAACAGATGGTAATGGAATATTTGAGGGAGTAAGTACGCGGCCATTGAGTATAGTAACATGGCGAGGAACTCGCATGCTTTTACATTTAGTTGGGTTAAGTCTCATGAGCCATTGATTGCACCATTCAAACATCCTATCTAGATCGTGTTGCAGATTGATATAATCAGTATGGTTAGTAATTTTCTGCTAAATTACACAATCATCTACAAACAGTCGGACAGTTGAGAAAGAAAGGCAAGTAGGAAGATCATTAATATAAATCAAGAAAAGTAGAGGGTCCAAAACTTTGATGAGAATCAATTGCGATAGTAAATTAGTAGACAGTTATACCTACTAAAGATAGTAGTTTTATCAGCAGTGTAAACTTGTTATTCGCTTGCTAGCTAAATAAACAAGTATGGTGTCATGTGCACGTGAAAGCACGCGTCCCTCACGTGCTTTCATGTGCCCATACAGCATGGAGCGCGCTGCGACGATATTATCGCCCTTGGACTTTTTACGGAACCTGACGGTGACGACGACAGCGATGACGACGCCAACGACAGAAATCCACTTGGAGTGTCCATATAATTGCTACGGCAATAAAATACATGTTTCAGAAAGAGTGTCATCATCATCATCATCATCATCAGCCTATATTTCTGTCCACTGCAGGTCGAATCCTGCAGTGGACAGAAACAGAGTGCAGTGAACAGAGTGCAGAGAACAGTGGACAGAGTGCCCTGCGATCTCCAATTACTCCTGTCTTGCGCTAGCGTATTCCAACTTGCGCCTGCGAATTTCCTAACTTCATCATCCCACCTGGTTTTCTGCCGTCCTCGACTGCGCTTCCCTTCTCTTGGTATCCATTCTGTAGCCCTAATGGTCCACCGGTTATCCATCCAACGCATCACATGGCCAGCCCAGCTCCATTTCTTCCGCTTAATGTCAACTAGAATATCGTCTATCCCCGTTTGTTCTCTGATCCATACAGCTCTCTTCCTGTCTCTTAAGGTTACTCCTAAGATTTTTCGTTCCATCGCTCTTTGTGCGGTCCTTAACTTGTTCTCGAGCTTCTTTGTTAACCTCAAGTTTCTGCCCCATATGTTAGCACCGGTAGAATGCAATGATTGTACGCTTTACAGAGGGGAGTGGGTAATTAGTTGAACATAAGTTATGCATAACAGCAACAGCAAACAACCAAAAATATGTTAGTATACTTATATAATTTTAGCGGATCACAAACCAGAGTACATCAAATATTATTTCTAATTATTCAAACTAGTTACGTCAACGCACACAGACAGTGTAAACCAAGATGCATAAGGAACATAAATAATCACGACTGCACAAATCCTGGCAAGAAAAACATTCAAACAATAGTTATAAACAACGGGAAAACAAGAATACTCAAACCGAAATGTCGCGTAAAGTTTGTTTAAAACGGTCAGTATCATTTATGGAGGCAACAGTGGCGGGAAGGTGATTCCAATCATCAGATGTCCGTGGGATGAATGAGTGTAAGAAGGAGTCGGATCTACAAGATGGAATACCAACTTTATGTTGGTGATCGAGCCGGGAAGATATGTAATGTGGTGCCGAAAGAAGCTCGTTTAGTAACACAGGGTGATGATATATCTTATGAAAAAGAGAGAGCCGCAAATGTTTACGCCGTGATGCTAAGGATGCTAACTGTAGGTTAGATTTCATTGTGGTGATGCTGGCGGTTCTATTATAATTGGAGAATATGAATCTTGTGGAATTGTTCTGCACCATTTCTACTGAATATATTAAGTTACACTGACTAGGATCCCAGACTGAGGCGGCGTATTCAAGTTTAGGCCGGATAAGTGTTTTGTAGAGCATAAGTTTGAGAGACTGCGGCGCACGTGAAAAATTGCGTCGGAGATAACCTAACGATCTGTTAGTGTTGCTTATTACGTGCGCAATATGCGTCTTCCAGGTAAGGTCAGATGAGACGTGAACACCAAGGTATTTATAAGATGATCAACGACAGTGGTAAGCTCTCGGTCAGGATTTGGCAATGCCTGCCGTATGCACTCCAACCCAATTTTATTCTTGCGTAAATTTCTTTCTCATGATCAGGGTTTCCTGTGATTAATTGACCTAGATAAACGTATACCTTTACAGACTCTAGATGCTAACTGGCGATCCTGAATTCTTGTTCCCTTGCCAGGCTATTGAATATTATTTTTGTCTTCTGCGTATTCATCTTCAACCCAATTCTCACACTTTAGCGATTAAGGTCCTCAATCATTTGTTGTAATTCGTCTCCATTGTTGCTGAATAGGACAATGTCATCTGCAAACCGAAGGTTGCTGAGATATTCACCGTCTATCCTCACTCCTAAGCCTGCCCAGTCTAAGAGCTTGAATACCTCTTCTAAGCATGCAGTAAATAGCATTGGAGAGATTGTGTCTCCTTGCCTGACCCCTTTCTCGATAGGTAACTTTCTACTTTTCTTGTGGAGAATCAAGGTAGCTGTGGAATCCTTGTAGATATTGGAGCAGAGGTAGAACACCCTAAATCAAATCTGAAGGTCGTAAGTTCGAATCCTGCTCCAGTCCACAACATTTTCAGGCATGGAGTGGTGCCTGACACCGGCTAATAATATTGCCGAGAGCTTGTGGGGCTACACTAGTTCAGGTGCAACCAAACTAGGCAGGCCCACTAAGCTTCATCAAAGTCACTCCCTCACCAGAACAGGAATTGGCCTCCCTGGTGCAGTATTCGGTCACTACCTCCCTCATGACTCCGACAATTAACCCATGGCCCTCAGTCCCCAGTGGCTGCGGAGCACCTGACCAAGGCGGCGGTCAGACCTGCGACGTGGCAGAGGGTGCTAAAAATCCCTGGGTCCGGACAGGCCGCCAATGGAAAGTGAACCTGGCAACGTTCAACACGCGTACCCTCTCGAGTGAGGCTAGCTTAGCAGGACTATTTCAGGAATTATCAGGCATTGCCTGGGATATTATTGGCCTTAGTGAAGTTAGAAGAACTGGTGAGGCTTACACAGTGCTCACTAACGGCCACATCCTCTGCTACAGAGGTCTTCCACAAAAGAAAGAATCCGGGGTAGGATTACTAGTTCATAACAACATAGCGGGCAACATTGATGAATTCTACAGCATTAGTGAGAGGGTAGCCGTCGTCGTAATAAAGCTGAATAGGAGGTACAAAATGAAGGTAGTACAAACCTACGCCCCAACTTCCAGTCACGATGATGAAGAAATTGAACAGTTTTATGAAGATGTCGAATTTGCAATGAGAAAGGTGCAAACTCCGTATACTGTAGTCATGGGCGACTTCAATGCAAAAGTGGGGAAAAAGCAGTTTGGCGAGCAAGCAATTGGCAACTACGGCATCGATTCTAGGAATGCAAGAGGAGAGATGTTGGTAGAATTCGCGGAAAGGAATAGGCTCCGAATAATAAATACATTCTTCAGGAAGCGCAGCAACAGGAAGTGGACATGGAAAAGCCCTAATGGAGAAACAAGGAATGAAATAGATTTCATACTCTCTGCCAATCCGAGCATAGTGCAGAATGTAGAAGTGTTAGGTATAGTAAAGTGCAGTGACCATAGGTTAGTGAGGTCTAGGATTTCTCTCAATTTGAAGAGAGAAAGAGTGAAATTAGTCAAGAGGAAACAGGCCAACCTAGACGCAGTAAGGGTGAAAGCAGACCAATTCAGGCTGGTGCTCGCAAACAAGTATGCAGCTTTAGAACTAGAAGATGAAGATAACATAGAGGTAATGAACGAAACCGTAACTAGGCTGATCTCAGAAGCAGCAATTGAAGTGGGAGGTAAGGCACCAAGGCAACCAGTAGGGAAGCTCTCCCAAGAAACAAAGGACCTAATAAAGAAACGACAAAACATGAGAAAGAGTGTCTGTACCCGCAAATAACGAAAATAGTCACAGCTTTTCCTCATCAAGGCACTAGAGTGGCGAACTTTCTAATGAACTATTTGTTGGATTTACGTCTTTCATAGAGTATAAAAGCCTCCAAAAAACGTGCAATCTTTTAGGGTAATTTCCGAAAAGTAAATGAAGTCCCAGTTCGGCCCATAAGGCGAAGCGTAGATTTCGATTGCAAATTATCGGACATGTGTACGAAGTAAGGATACTAATTTTATCGGCCGTGTAAAGTTGTCAACATCCGCTTACTAACAGCGTGAACAAGCATGGTGTCACGAGCGCACAGACAAACGTAAACACACCTTATTCGATGATCGCGGACACTGGCTGTAATCATCATCATCATTTATTGGACGCTTAAAGGTCCCTCGAGGGGCATTACATAAGGGAGGGGGGGGGGTTGAGTACAGCAGTAAGAACAGCAAAGAGCAAGATCAGTGTGAAGCGAAATGGCAATATGCATGGGAGTGATGTCACAGAAAACGTATGTACATAGAACGCTCGACAAGTAACATACTTATTACCTAAACGCCTAAAAAGTAGCAATCATTATAAACATACATAAACATCACATACACATAGAGTAAAGTATCGTTAAGACAAACTTGGTTAAGCCGAATTCACCTATATAAGGAACAACATGCGAACGTTTCTTTGGTTTTCCATAGACTTAATGCAAAAAAAAATGAGGGCAGCTCGCACTAGTTGTGCAAGGCTGGAGCTGGTGATCGACCAAGCTTCTTCCAGGTTTTACTAGGCTTGGCTAACTTTTTCTTGGAAATGCTAAGTGCTGCTAGGCACGGTATTTCGAATCGGCGCGCCGCCGACGACCAGATTCTCGCTTGGCCGCGCGACGCGCTTCAAGTTAAGCCGCTCCTTCTTCGGGTGTCCGGATCTTCTGTGGTCGTCTCATGTGAAGGCTACATGTAATCGCCACAGAGTCAACGACAGTTCTGCCGCCGTCGCGGCGGCTCCGATCTTTCTCTCCCCAGTGACGTCACGGCCAAGCTGTGCGTCGCACTTGCCGGGGTGTGGCTGTTCGAAACCTGCCGAGCCGCCGCCAGAGGCGTTGCTGCATTCACAGACAGCGCGCGCGTTCGGTGCGAACGCGAGAAAACTGGGAACGCGGACGGTTTCGGCGGTTGTCTTGTTGGTGCTACTACTTTCTTTCTCTCTCTCTCGCTCTCCCTCTCTCACTCTCATTTCCTTTTTCTCTCTCTCTCTCTATCGCGAGCATAGCGCGCACCGTGCGCATGCTCTCCTTCGCTACCCTTAACGTCCCATGTCAAGGCAACACGTGCATGGCAGGCAGAGGAGGCGAAGCACACGCCGCTCCGTGAGGTGGTTGCTAGGCAACGCGTGGTGACGTCATCGCCAGGAGCAGTATTTGTTCGCACTACGCGGCGCAACCAAGAGCTTAAACAGCTCCGCTGTTAAAACTACCGGCTCAAGACGAACCGCCTCAGACGTGCTCTTCGGAGTGAAGAGTGAAGGAACATTCGGAGTGACCGCTACTGATCCTGGAGGCTAGGGTGCCGGAGCCTGCACAAATGACCTGTGAGGTGGCAGGTGCCTACTTGAGCTCCCTAGTGAACTTTTTCCAGTACCATGAAGGCACAGAAGGATTTTAAGATCATTAGATGACATATTCTTGGTTTAAGCGCGAAAGAACACGGATGGTGGCAGAAGAAGACAGGACAAGCGCTAACTCAAACTTAATCTTTATTGGAAAGAACAACATATATGAGTGATTGCAAAAACCATAGCGTAGGAACATCACATGGTGGAAAGAATAACAGTTATCAGATAAAACAAATCAAAAACAATTGTGAAGCCGCAAAAATTCAAACAAGAAAAAGCACTACTTCGCACTGAAGCATGTGCTGACCAAATATTGAAATTCACTGTCTAAAAATGATGGTGGTGAAATGACGCTGTTTGTGGCTGTTCGCCGATTCGCACAGAAGCGACGAACGTCCACCACGGATTGGATAAAACCAAGCAAGAGTACCGCTTGAACACAGTTTTGCATTAAAGTTCAGCTAAGTGCATGCTTTTTATGTCATTTCTGTCCTGTTGTAAGTATGCTTGATTTAGCATTTGAAGTAAGATGAAGTTAGTTTGTTAAGGCAAACTTTTGACAAGGCGTGCAGATTTTCATGCTTTCTTCTAATTCGTCGTAAAAGGAGTCTCCTGTTTATATAATGGCTGGCGTGAGGAAGAGCGGCTGCAGCCGCTGGCGAATTGGGTTTCGTGCAGCCTCTCGCTTCAACCCGATCTAAGCGATGCGAACACAGCGCACACGAAGCTATCATGCCTAGGCGAACCTAGACTGTACTCATCACAGATCGCTTTCAAGATAGAGACCCCGCCTGCGCTCAGCCGCACTACACGATGCCTCCAGAGTAGGACTCGCCTCTGCCTCCCCCCGCCCACTCCCTCCACCCCTTTGCCTTTCGCACGATGTAAGACGGCGTGCATCGCTCTGTTTCCCTTCCTTGCACGTGCGAGATCGAGCCACCATCCTCGGCGCACCCTTCCAAGCTTTCACTCGCACAAACATCATGCGGTGCGCAGTCACGACGTTATCCCATTTGGACTGGATACAGAACATCGCGGCGAAGCCAATGACGACGGCGACGGCGGCCGTAGAAATGCGCATCGAGTCTACATATAAAATTGCTAGCGCAATAAACAGTCACAGCTCTGCCTGAAAGGGGAAGCATTGATTACGATAGCAAATATAGACAGCTTTACAAAGTAAGGTTAGTCGGTGTATCAGTTGCGTAAACTGCTATAAACATTCGCTTACTAACTAAATTAACAAGCACGCTGTGACGTACGCACAGGGAAGCATGAACACATCTCAATCGATGACCGCCGACACTCGCTGTCAGAACGCTGGCCCGAAGAGCAGCGGCCGCTCTAATGAACGAGTAGTCCTCCGGGCTGCGACTCGCTTGAACGCGTATTATGCGTCGAGAACATAGTGCACACGAATCCAGCAGCCAAAGAATCTTTCCCTTATAGATATTCAGTAAGCTACCTCGGAAGTGCTATGTCCTGTTCGGATGCCGTAGATCCACCCGCATTGAACGGCATTTTTTTTAAATTGAGTTTCTGCTGATATAGCAGACGCGCTCAGCACTGTATTATAATATTTCCAGTCTCACTCATGTGAATTTAAGCTTACGAAGAGAATTCTTAAACGTAATATTTATATTTACAGTGCTTTTATTGAATCCAGGCATCTACTGATTCTTGAAGTCGACCTATCTTCGTTCGCTTACCTTTCGCACACTTGAAAAATTTGACACTCACATACTAGAAGCAAGGCTGATTGGCTGTCGTGGTCATGACTATGACATCTACCACTATCCTTTGGTGTTTCCTTCACTTAGTACCCACGTCCGAAACCATTTCAGTGGCTTTTGAGTGTTAATTCTTTTTCGCAGAGCAATTGTCATTTTTGCTGAGTCATGGTCATGATTATGACATCTACCATCACCTTTTATAGTTTCCTTCACGTAGTACCCACGTCCTAATCCATTCCATGGGTTTTTCAGTGTAAACCTTTTTTTCGCTCAGTCATTCCCATTTTTGGCTGAGTCATGGTCATGACTATGACTTCTACCATCATTCTTTGGTGTTTCCTTTACTTAGTGCCCACGTCCGAGCCCATTTCAGTGGTTTTTGAGTGTTAATCTTTTTGGCTGAGTCATGATATTCATGTCATGACATATCAAATATGTTCGTCACATACTCTTGTCATAGTATGCCAATTTTGGTACATAATAAGTTAACGAAACGACCCTGAGAGCACAAAGACGTAGGCGGCTAGATAGATAGATAGATAGATAGATAGATAGATAGAGAGAGAGATAGATACATAGATAGATAGATAGATAGATAGATAGATAGATAGATAGATAGATAGATAGATAGATAGATACTGTCAAAAGTAGCAAATGTTCGATAAGAAATGCTTCGCATTTAAAATATGTGAATTGTAACATTTTCTGCTTGATTTGCACGTACATAGTACAATACTCGGCGCCAATACCCTTTTTTGTCTCTACACGGAGTGAGAAGGTGAGCAATTCTTGCGTCACCATCGCGTACATCAAAACTGTTCACTTAATAATGTAGACGGCTGAGGCAGCTTGTTGATAACAGTGAGAACGCGCGAACAAGTTCGCTAATCGAGACTTGATCGAGACTGACGAGACTGAAGTACTTGATCGAGACTGACAATCGATTACTTCCCTCTGACCGTCTCTCTATTGTACGATATTTGATGTAGGGTGTGAGGGCTGAGCTACACAGTGGATTGCCGTTTATATCGGCAGGAATTTATGAGAAAGCCATATTCTTGCTATAGTACATCGTAACAGATGATTAGTTATTCAGGAAGGTTACCCTAATCTGCTTATTGTGCGGCCTAAGCTAGTGACACGAGTGTTTACGCAATCATCCCACATCAGAATGCGGTCGCCGCAGGGGGCTATAGCATGCGCATTTTCTTCCTGAACAGCACAGCGACAAAGCTACCACGGATAGGCTTACGCTACGGTATTATGCGATTGACATCAAATAGCTGGAAACCAAGGAAGATCCATACAAGTGAAGTACAGACCTATATTTAAGTATCACGCACGTTTCCACTGCTGTGAAGGTGGATTACGAGCGAAGCACTTTAGCACATGACATGGAGGTGACACCGAACTTAGTATCAAAAGTATGAGCAAATTGTATTTCTCTTGAGCGGTGACGGCCGCCATCCCGAAGAAAGACACAGGCACACACACTTTTATTTTGATTGCCGGTCTTGATTAGCGGCATACATTCGCGTAGAAGACTACCGCCCCCTCGGGGAATCAGAGGAAGCTAGATAACGGAACCGACACCGGGCGGAAAGTAGACACGCGCGACGGCACCGCAACACCGGGAGAGCGGAATGAAACTAGACACGCAGCCGCTCAAAAATACTACAAAGAGAGTACGGTGCGAGCGTACAAATGACCGACGCGGGTCGCACAGCGGCAAATCTTTGAGAAACCTGTATTGTCTACGCGAGTCTACTTATCTTGAAAATACTGCCTATTGATAACTAATCTACTGAAAATGCATATTTAAGTGATGAGACGTATAAGCTTTCGCAGAGATTGAAGGGTTTTTGGATCAGATTCGGGAGGTGAGTTTTTGCACACGCAGATTTGTTGACGGACACGAAAAATGCACGGTACCTAACATGAAGCAAACATGCAACAGCTTCTGGGAAGACACGTCTCCTGTCTGTGTTCTACCAATTCCTATGAAAAAGGGATGAATCACAATTTTTTATGTAAAAGCCGATCCCATCGTAAAATAAATAACTAGGTCCCTGGTACACATTTTTTTTCTTGGCAAGTGTGGTTTCGAGCTTTTCTAGAGTACAACGTTTGATCACACGTTTACCTGCCTGGTTTCCTCCACACTTTCGAAAAGTGTTTCGCTTGATTCTTGAATCATTCATTGCAACTTTTGCAAAGTCCGACAAACGCCTAAGGGTTGCGATTCCGTCACAAAGCTACTTAGAAAACTTCGAGCATCACAGTTCTATTCCAAGGAAAACAAACCCTGTTCAGTGGTACGGAAAATCCTACGAGCTTTCTTTAGCACGCAGGTGACTTGCGTAGATCACGTAACATGCCTGTTCTTGTCATTTACAGTTGACGCTGAAACTTCAAGTCTCGAATAGGAAAGGAATTGCGTTTGCGAAGACTTTTGACTTAACTGATTCAATTTGACTTGGCAAAATATCTGGCGCATTCCGACTGGGCACAGAAGCTCCAAATTTACTTCCCACAGATTTATTCGAAAAAGTAAAACAATTAATTGCCGCTCCGTAACAAGCGCATCCACATGCCACATTAGAATTCTAAGAAGCAATGTAAATATTTCCCAAAACCAGAAAAGGTGCTTACGATAATACTTCTCCACGACGGCAGGGTCATGACGCTTTCCAGGACTGCCGACGTGCTGTGTCAAGTTGGCGAGCTTCCGTAGGGCAACTTTTCGTACTTCCCCTGTGATCCAGCTCGACGACTTCAAGGCCGAGCGGTAAACCTTGCGGATCTTGGTCACCATCCTGTCAGCCTCTCGTACCATATCCGGCTTGACAACTGCGGACAAAACGAGAATGCGAGCGTTCTTTTGATGAGAACCATTCTTGTTAAAGTCAACCTAGTTTTTGTCGTATATCTCCTAGCTGGCCTCTTTCGCGAAGCAACCAGAAACAAGAAAGAAAAAACATCCAGTAAAAAGAACGAAACCGCGACTTGGATGACCATCGCACCAAATAAAGTTTTGTCCCACGTGAGAAAGGGGGTAGAATTGCAAAATTAACCTTAAGGTCAATGTTTATCTTAAGAAGCTGCTTGGCATCATACGTGAGGCACCCTGGCTCTAATGTGACATCGATCATGATGGTGGACGGGGTCGCCAAGCGCGTTGAGTGTGAGCTCATCGTGCACGCGCGAGATGTTATGCAAATGGGAGGACGCGCCCTTTTTGGCCTTTGTATTAAGAGCATGAACAGGAGCATTATGAGCATGAGGAGCGTCGCGCTTGTTAAACTGGTTTAGTTACCCAAGGCAGTTTAAAATACAAGAAAATAGGAAAACAACAATGCGCCCCCTCGTGCCACTCGGGCTCCTACAGCTCGACACGTGTCTGCATCTAGTGGAGGAACTATGCTTAATTTATCGCTATGCTGAACGTATCGCTCAACGTTAGACGTCAAATACAGTTGATTCTACCACTGTTTTTAAAAACGATAGTCTTTCTTGGGGAACTTAAACGCTGAAAATTTGGTCTGTCTGTCTGTCTGTCACCCGATTCAGCCACCCGGATAAAGTTGGACCACTTGCTTACCGCCCACACTACTTAAACTGGTACGGCTGTTCATACTTGTGAACGTTATCGATCACAAAGTAAATATTACGCATATCTGAGGTGCAACATCACTAGGTAAGTATTAGGAGGTGTGTTCCTTTAATAGAAAATACATAGATACGTAACTCTAAAGACCCTAGTTTCTTAAGCTGTGCTGAAAATGCCATGCTATGCGCGCCGACGAACGACGTTCCCCGACTGCGCGCCGACGAGCGCCCTCTGCCATGGAGGAAGGAAACCCTCTGCACACGCTCATGTTTCCCGATGTATTGCCAGATGGCGTCCATGTCTCACGCAGCACCTCCTCAATTTTATCAATGGCAGCCAGATGCGGCCGATTCAACATAAAGGAAGCGCTGTCTGAGGCAGGGCAAAACATAAATGTCCGCTTGATGAAATAATGCGGTAAACTGAAATCTGTTCAAACAAACCTCCATTGCATTTATCATGCCAGGACGGAAATGGTACGAGAACAGCATCACGGGTGGCCGCGGATCAGACCAGCACTCATGTAGTACGGCCGGCAGAAGACTTTATCGTCTTTCGACGACATTTGCAGCGAAGCACGCAGATACGCGGCAATTTTGTTTTTTTTTTATTCGAAAACGTCAGCTGGCCCATTAAACGAAAAAGCCGGCTTCTGTGGTCGGTAGCAGCGAAACGGCAGGATAATTCCCTTTGACTGCGACGCGACGTCACGAGCGCGCCTCGACGGAGCAGAGCAGGCGTTAAGGAACGCCTGCTGCTCGGTAGCTAGGGCGCCTGGTGTTTCGTTAAGGGAGAGGGCACAACCGCGACGCCACGTGGCCCTCAGTCAGGAAGCCTGTGTTATTTCGCGCTTTCCCTGTCCGCGCAAGGCGCGCCACGTGTCTCAACGCGATCGCTTGCCCGGGAAGAGTTGATAACTCGAAGGACCGCTCCACGGCGCTCAATTGGACTCTAATGCTTTCGCATTCACAACTCATCAGGAGTGCTTAGGTGCGCTCGGAATTTCTTTCAATGCCTAGCATTGTTTGGCTAGGTTCCCGGGGTTATTACCTGCTGCATTCCGTTCGTCCTTCCGTTTCGTGTTTGAAAATAAAAAATAAAAAACCCGTACTTCCAAGAAGGCTTAAACAGATGAATTTCTCTGAACACACAAATTTCTGTAAAGGCTTACTACAACCTACTTGTGTGCGCATGAACCTCCGACTCGATATTTTCCAAGCCCGCATGGCAGTGATGGTTACATATATTTGCCTAAACTTCGTCCTTCTTAGTTCAAACGGCTTCCTTACCTTGTAAACTGATCATTTTAAAGAAAGTATTGGTTTATAAATAATCAAGCAAGCACCATTAACATTATCTGGCGGCAGTATTCGAACACACGACGTATAGTACAGATGCGCGATATTGAAACGATTATGAGAGGGAGGCATGTATCGACAAACGGCACAGAACACCTTTACGAATTCCTCGCGGGCAAGCGACCGCGTTAATAAGGCTAGCGCGTTTTGATTTGGCCTCACCCGGACACATCTACAACGCAGGCGAGAGCTTGCTGGGACAAGGAACCCAAGGATAACGCAAGCCACCAGAGAATTGCATCTGGAATAACATGGTTGGTTGGTAACTCGTTTATTCCACCTATTTGCGCTCTTATGGAATAACATGGATAAGCTTCTGAAGAGGGCGCGTTGGAACAAATGCCAGCGTGTCGGTGGCCAAATTACGCGATAAAAAAAAAGCACTAGAGCAACATGTATTACTTTTGCCAACCACAAAACGGGTAGTGAAAATGAGCTTACTGGGGAAATGGTCATATTGTCCGTGTTTTTTTTTTTTTTTTTTTGCTAAAGCCTACCTCTTAAAATACCGCAATATTGCTTCCCAGAGTACACTACAGGCTTCATATGTAATGATTGCAAACAACGCTACGCACAAAATAAGAATTCTCCAGTTGGAGGTTTCTCCCCTACTTTTTTGATCAGATAGCTGGTCCTACGAGTAGGAGCACACTGGGTGATGAAAATGAGCTTTGGTATGGCAGGTAGGGAAAATAAAGGACCTGTGGATATCGACACTTCTCTAGGTGGGAGACAGGTATTGGCACTACGGTCCTTAAGAGCTCCTTTTCAACACCTTATCAAGAAATGTGATCGTGAACATCCTTCGCGTAACAATATCAAAACTTTTTCTCCGGAGCGGGGCATCAATAGGCAGGCACTAAACTAAAACTTCAATTCTGACAAGGTTGCCGGGCAGGCATTTTCACATATCGATCTACCGGCTTCACCGGCTGCGACATCACAGCTTCGATAACAATTATTTACATAGTAAGCGTTTCAGCTTCCGGCATCTACGTCGAAGTAACGGCTTATTGTATTGAACTACTTTCGAAAGGCTACGAAGTGCCACATAGGATGCTGCAGGAATCATTCGAGAAATATATTCTGAATCTATAACGACATATTCTTATATGATATCTGGCGGGAATCTAGAGCATAAAAAATTATGATGAATATTGAAATTATGCCCGATAGTTAAACACTCCGTTACCCTCTCTAGCCCTGTCTTTGCACCGACAAGTCTATGGGGATGTTGCTGTTTTCAGAGCGAAAATCAATGCGCGGCATTTCTCGGTAATGAAATGCAATAAAAAAAATATGGTTACATGTTAGCCTACGCTCCGAAAAAGGCCCGGCTCCTCGTGCACCCTTTGTTGATTTCGTAACAGCTGCTTCACAAGATATCTGCCAATTTCTGCACGTTAAACGGCAGATAGCGGCGCGCAGTTCATCTGCCCTTGCAGGTTTCGAATATGAACCGGTCTAAATAAATAATGAAGAAGCAAAAGCCAGTAGACGAGTGGTCTGCTGCACAATAATCGTAGCCGGTCAACCAATGGCTTACAACGTGAAGAGGCGCCCCTGCAAAACTCGTATACAACATATATGAAAATTTGGACCTCTCTGATACATGAGTATACTGGCCTTTGTCACTGTTCAATAACAATGAAGGTACAGCTCCACTATGCAGCAAGTCTTTTATGTTTTCCGGCAACACTTCCATAATGGCAACGTGAATACTTATTTTCACATTAACTCCTCAAAGCCTTAAAAATTGATCAAGCTAGTAGTATGCGAAAACGTAGACGCACATGATTCGAGGAACGGACTCACGACCGCCAATTTCATGACCTTAAGGACGTGGTCGTAGCAAGCGTGGTCAACGCTTCTTCCGCCCACCAGCCACTTTGGATCCGTGTAGTTCACCATCTGCCTGAAGACGCTCCAAGCGATTAGGTAACGGAGACCTTTCAAGCTGACCGAAGGGAGCCTGATGAGGTTCACGAGAATGTTGAGCACGTAGTGCTTATACACGATGTTATCTTTACCGCGGTAGGTCTTATTCGTGTACTTGGAAAACGCTTGAACCCACTGTCCTGCAATAAAATGAACAGAAGCAGGCACCAACAAGTTAGTAGCTGTCAAACGGTTATTATTCCGCGGAAGTTGTAACAGACGAGAATGTGTATAATGATCTGCTAGCACTGGTCGCGCCCGCCGTCTTTTTCGAGGCGTAGTTGCGAAGCGCCTGTATGTTGTGCTGATCGGCGATCATCTCTATATGGCTATTATTGACTAAAATGCAAGTCATCTTTACGGCCTAGCGATTATTAAACACAAAACTTTACTGTTCCCCCACGAATTAGGGACACCACTCTGCTGGATTTTCCAACTATGGATAGCGGCAGTCTCAAGTGTCACACTACTCACAAAAAAAAAGGCTTGTAAGCGCTTTGAAAGCGAGATCATCGCCTTGCCTATTAGAGTGCAGCTCTTATACGCGCCAGTTCCTGTGGCGAGCTTTGGCGTTGTCCCTCGTAACCGAGAGAGCGAACACAGCGAAGGATGAAAGCGAACGCGGAGTGCAGCGGAAGATCAAGGACGCCGATAGCGAAGACAGCGCGAGGCTGAAAGCGGAGGAGGTAGGTGTGACGAAACCATAAGGTCTAAAGCGGATGAGGAAGGTATGGCGAAAGCATCAGAAGAAAATCGTACTGCCGCTCAAAAACGGGCTTTGCGGCGACGATTGCTACAAGAGGTCGCCCGAGTAGCACGCGTCATCTGTAGGGAAACAAAGCACTGCTTGAGCAGAGGACTGTCTGCGGGGCTGCTGTGCATCGCGCCCACGCGTCACCCCCGCGCCGCCGCTCGCGATGGCCCGATTAGCTAAACAGTCGCGCCACATCTCGCTCCGTTTGCAACTTACCGCACGAGACAGATTGTCCGCGCCAGCCAATATATCGAGAAATGAAAACACTTGTAGAGCTGTGCTCAAATTTCGCATTAGGGAGTATTGTAATCGTCGGGGCAATATGTTTTACGCTATTTATCGGTGTCTTGGGTTTCGAGCCTAAACTAAGTACCGTAAGTAATTGTTCTTTGACATTGTAATTTTCTGCTGAACTCACTGAAGCTACTTTGTATTGTGTGAAACAAACCATCTCACCCCATCCTCGCGTTGACTACGTCTTGTTGAGTCAGCACAAAATTGTCTCACAAGAAAAAAAAATTTGCGACGTTTCACTTCCTGAACATGGGTTACGCGCAAGCGTAAGGGTGCCATTCCTATAAAGTTTAAATAGCAATTATATAGAGACTCCAGGAGGCGTTTCTGCCGTCCTCGCCACCGCGATGTTCCGTATAAAGTGCGAGGGCAGTAACATCGAACCTGCGCGCCGTAAGCTGCATGCGTGAGTGAAATCGTGCGACGGTGAGCCGACGATGGCGGCTGAATCTCGCGCGCGCAAGGGAGAAAAGTGAGAAGGAAGGCGCCGTCTTCCGTCACGGGCTAGGCTCCGGGGAAGAGGGGAGGGAGGGCGTTGTTTTCCGGTAGCAACTGCGTATTCCGCGGTCGCGCGCGCCCTATCTTGAAAGCGATCTGCGTTGAGAGCATAGTCTAGGAGCTTCGACGGTTGATAACTTCGTGCGTGCTGCGTTCTCGCCGTTCAGTTTCCGGTGAAGCGGTAGACAGCACGAAGGTCACTTCCCTTGCTGCTGCTCCCGCGCTTACTCGGGAATCTCCTGGGCAAGCGAAGCCCCCACCTTTTGCCAGTCTTGTTCAGCTCGTGCCTGACTCTTAGTAGAGTTACTGTACAGGCTCCCTTTAGGGAGCCAGAGTTGCGCCACTGTTTTCCGCGCGTCGCTCGCGCCGCCTACAGTTATTGCAGCACCACTATTCGCCGAGCGCCATCACGTGGTCAAAAGTGTTTCCGCTACGCTGCGGAGAAGCCAACACTACGCAGGCGACGCCAACACTCTGCGGTTCCGGCAGGCCAAGCGCAATTGACATCGGCACTGTTATTATTCTTGCTACTTCTTCGCTGCTGCTGGTTGAGAGACGTGGGATCGCAAGTGTATTCTCGGGTGAATTGTAGAACCAATGTCATATGACGTATTGACAGTTCTTTCAGTATGACGTGTTGTTGCGTGCCGAACTGTCGCAACCGCGCCGAAAATAGTAAGCCATTCTCGTGGTGCCACGAGCTAAATCTGCTATACGACGCCGACTCCAGTGGCTGGTGCCTATGGGCCATAACAGGCCGACTCCGAAAATACCTAGAATATCCGACGTAAGTGTCCTTCGCTCCATAGGAATGTCGTCCTTATATTCATATTGATATTGCCGCCTGTATCAAGGTTCAAATTCTACGCGTGTCTAGAAAGTTTGTTTTTGTGCTGGTACCGTTTACCATCTATTTTTCACGTTTGGGTGAAGTGCAAAAATTGCTTTGTTTACGAGCGCAGTATGGAAGTTTATTAAAATAATTACAGGGTAACGGTAACAATTAGCAACGTTGTATTATCACGTGTTGCCGTGTTGCCGGTCTCGTTCACTTCTCATCGTGATAGGGATGGTTGTCGCTTCATTGCTTGTCAACTGTTAGTTGGCTTTCGAGGACTGCGATTCGTTAGGATGCTTTTGTTTTTGTTTAGTTCACGGCGCTGTGTTGGAAACCAGAAATTGCAATAAAATTTACCTTATTGCCTGGCTCATTGGCAATTTCCAATAGCGGCGTATAGCATTAACAAACATTGTTGACCATTCTAATCTATGTTATCAGCTGGAATTTCAGAATGTCTATAAAAATTTTTAGAAACCACCTGTACTGTGACGTTTAACTTTGCCTTGGCAACTGGTTATGGCATCGTTTCAGTAAACCTGCTATTCGAATGCTCCTGTCAAAACGATATGAAGATTGTAGCGTGTTCAACTAGCAATAATTAAAAGCGTGACTTGTTTTTCAGTCTTACCACGGCACTGCAGAAGTTGCGCAATTTAGTATACCCAGAAAAACTTTACACGTACAATAAATGCGTAATGCATGCAGCCTTAGCGCATTTGTCGGCTAGATGAGACCCATAACACATATAAATTTGTCCCTGACGTGTAAAACGCGATAAGGAAGCTATCCGGGAATCATTAGAATCAGTATAGTGCTGCAGCGCAATGCAAACATTTAAAGAGTGCATGCACTTGCTCGCGTCATTCACCTGAATTCAGCTTTCATACCTTGAACACAAGGAATGTTGGACGCGACAGCGCTGTTGAATCGCGCATTCACATTTTCATCTGTCGTGGGCTGTGACGTCGCATGCATGCACGACACATGGTAACTTTCGATCGCTGTTGAGCCCAATCCGGCTGAAAATTCTCGGCTGCGATTGGATTCCTTCCCCAGTTAGCGCAAAGGCGCCAATCGCGACCGAGAAATTCTATCCCGATCTGGCTTGATCGTGATCGAAAGTGTTAAGATGGAAAGTGCTACTATAACAATTATAGCACCGGTGTGTATGGTCGTCACAGGCTGTATTTTAAGCAATGATTGCATACTAAGACACGTAAGCGTAACTGCCAGGTTCGTAAACAAGTGTTTAGCAATAGAGTTTGACTCGTATCATGATAAAGAACAGAAAGAAAGCAAAAATAAAGACTTATGAAAAACTTTGCACTCGGCCGCGCAATGCTTGAAACAGCGAAGCTGGGCGATCGTAGCCCAGCATTTTCCGTAAGTGCGCGCGAACTTTTCACCTTATTACTCATGATGATGATAATTTCTTTTCGCGCTTCTCGTACTTACGGCCGTCACTGCGCGTTTACATACCACAGCTTACAACGCAGACACCGCGTTCCAGGAGACCCGCTCCGTGAAGGCCTCTCTCTCTCGCTCTCATAGCGTGCAAAACCTACTCACCTCGCAGAGAAGGAGCGTACGAACGCGCCAGCTGTGGACGAAGACGACGACGCTCGAATGCAATCATATGGTTCGCATAAATGCATGCTCTGTAGGCTTGGCTGTATACCCTAGTGGTTACGACGCTCGCTTTGGGACAGGGGGTACACGGGCGTGAATCCCGCCTCGTTGCGCAAGTTTATTTTCTTTTCTTTCTTGGTAGTTTGTTGCTACGCACCACAAATTATGGCTAGCTTTAACAGCTTTGCTGTTAAAAATGCTACTGGCAGTGCCGCGCGAGCGCGGCTCCTACGCGTATGGAGAGTGGCTTTCCCGCACAACTTCGGAACCCAAGATGGCGTACCTTGGCGCAACTCTGGCTCCCTCTAAAGGGAGTCTATACAGTAACTTTAGCTCTCAGGGACGACTTCGGGGTTGGTCAACTCGCGGTCGGCCTGCCGCCGCTTGCGTTGCTTCTCCGTCCTTCTCGCTTGGTGCTCGGTCACTCGATCACGAGACAAACCCGGTACCTCCATAACGTCCAAGCAACCCGTAGCAATTGCCTGAGGTGGTCAACCTAGCGCATCTCCACTTGCCCACCACCCAGGGACGCTTCGCCTCCTGTCTCCCTCCTCGCTTCGCTTAATGCCACCTAGGCTTTCCTCCTGGTGGCGTTGCTTTCCCGCGTGCTTTAGGGTTGCATGTAGGCTCCCTAGCGTGCTTAGCGCGTTCCTTCGTACTTCTCCGGCGCGGCTTCAAAAATAGCATCGCACTGGCGAGCCATATACGTTTGCGCGTAAAATCGCAACTTCGAGACAAGCACTGTTTGTCGAAGCTGATAAGTAACTTCTATGCACAGAACTAATGAGCACTGGGATTACTCCGTTCTCGTTGGATTCTCGCTCTGAACGCATAAACGGAAACTGTGCGAGTCACGTCCCGCATACTTGTCCTGTTATATAACGAGGGACGAACGTGATCGTTAAATTGCTGTCGAGAAAATAAATCGAAACCTTGCATTGCTTTTACAGCGACGCTGTATGTAGCTAGCCTATTCGTATACGTCTGTCGCCTGTACGCCGAACACTATCATCATCAGCAATGGCTCCAACGTCGTCGTCGTCACAGCTGGCTCGTCGGCGTTCCACGGCGCAACTGTGCGAAAGCGCTCGTGGCACTGCTCCTGCGTTCGTCGTCGTCATCATCTTTCACAGCTGGGTCCGTTGTCACTCATCATTCCAGCGTAGAATTTTACTTCTCTTCTGTCATCGTAATGGGGAAGCCGCGTTTACGGGGTATGAGCCATTGCTTAAAGGGGTATGAGCCATTCAATGTCTTACGTGACGGACAGATTTTATTTTGAAGCAAATAATTTTGAAAAATAGTAAGCGACAATGCGACAACGGCGGACAGCGGGTATACCGTCAGTGACGTCGTCAGTGAGAGGGCTAGCCGGACGTCTTAATACCAGAGCCGAAAACGAATTAACTAACGGTAACTAAATAGCATATTGATTTGTGGAAGGCAAACGCAACTGCGATTCAACAACGAGGTGAATGAATCCTGCAGCGACACCTTGAACAAAGAAGGCGCAGGCCTTGTCTATCTCAATAGCTCTACACCTGTGCTGCACCGGTGTGCCGTTGTACAGAGCGATGTCCGCCTACGTCGTACACGTACACTTACATTTTTTCCATATCGCAAAAGCGGCTTTTATGAAGTTTTACAGCGAAGCTGTCCATGGCTAGTGATCTATGCATTTTTCGTGTCTGCCGAAAAATGTGCGAGTGCAAATACTCAGCTCCCGAATTTGATGCAAAATCGCTTCATTCTATGTAAAAGCTGATACGTCGCATCACTTGGATATGCATTTTCAGTATATTAGTTTATAATAGGCACCATTTTCAAAATCAGTAGACTCTCAGGTAGATAATAAGGGTTTCTCAAAGCTTTGTCACAGTGCGACCCGCGACGACCGTGTGTAAAGCTCGCACCGGCTCTGTCGTCGTTCCAAGTGCCAGCGTGCATAATTTTCTTCCGCTCTCCAGGCGTGGCGGTCCGGTCGCACGTGTCTAGTTTCCTCCGGCTCCCTGACGTGGCAGGCTGGCAGCAGTATTCCACGCGAATGTATGCCGCTGATCAAGACAGCCGTTAAAAATAAAAGTGCGTGCGTGCGTGCGCGTGCGTGCGTGCGTGCGTGCGTGCGTGCGTGTGCGTGTATGTGTCTTGCTTTGGGATGACCACCGCCACCGCTCAAGAGAAATAAAATTTGCTCATACCTTTGACCTAAATTCTGTGTCACCTCTACGTTGTGTGCGAAGCTGCTTGGCTGGTAATCCACCTTCACAGCACCAGAATGACACCTGATATTATTTTCAGATGTTAGAGGTTTTCAGTGAATAAACAGCAGGATTAAATGCTCCGTATGCGTGCATATGCGACCATTGTGACAACTGAAGCGCTCTTGTGTTCAGTTTGAGTGAAAATACAATTTTGTGAACCAACGCGCTGTCTTCTCAAAAGTTTCGTTCCTTCCTTACTTCGTAATAAAAATATTTAGAGCAAAATGTGGGCCCCCAAAACTCATAATGCTTTTCAGTCCGTTAGCAAAATCGATTTTCAGAGTTGATAAAACACTGAAAATTTTTCAAAATATAAATACCTTCTAGATAAAACAGCAGTTTTTTGAAATAAAACTCTAACAAAGCCAGTTGCGCAATGCCACGTCAAAGCACACGTCCCCGAACATTTCTAGTACAGAAATAAGCGTTGCCATTCATCCGTAACTCCAACGAAACTGGCGTGTCAAAACAAAGCAAAACATTCTTTCCTAGCGGGGTGTTAACGATTAGGGCCTTTCTACAAATGTCACAATAAACAAACAGACAAGAGGGATTGCCATGGAAAACGTCATCTGCGTTGCCCACGGTTGAGCGCGCACGTTATATTTTATTCGCTCATATCATTAGGCCTATCAAGGAAAACAGGCTTAGCTTTTTGCCGGCATCTTCACAATCTTCTTGCTTCACATATAGCAGTGAGCAGCAGCGGAACGACACGAGAAAAGCATGTCGAAAGCAGCAGCTATTAGCATAGCTAAGCTGTCGAGCGAGAAGTTTCGTTTTGCCATGACTTAAACGAGATGACCGTTGGTGATTTACTGAAAGTGGATAGATAGCGCTTGACATTACAAATTCTTCTTCTTCTTCAGGGGTTTTACGCGTCAAAACCAGTTCTGATTATGAGGCATGCCGTAGTGGAGGGCTCCGGTATAATTTTGACCACCGGGGGTTCTTTAACGTGCACTACAACTCAAGCACACGGAGGTTTTTTCATTTCGCCTCCATCGAAACGCGGCCGCCGCGGCTGGGATTCGATCCCGCAACCTCGTGCTTAGCAGCGAAATGCCTTAGCCAACTGAGCCACCGCTGCGGGTGACATTAAACATTTGCTGTATTGAATAAAATGATCTGCTTATTAGTGTGCGTCTAACAGAAGCGTGTCTTGAGCAGTTATTTCTGTAGGCGCTCAGATCTGATTACATTGGCCGCCAAGATTAATCGGCCAGTGCTGTATAGGCCAATACTTCAGCTCCGTGCGATACCAAGTATATTTGTCTCTTGCAATTGGCACAGAGCTCATATAATATGCTCCATTTGTGTGTGATTACGTAACAAAACGACAATAAAGCGGTTACGAGAACCACGCATTCTACCCTATAAGCAATGGCCTTTATGAAGAGCTATTAGTCAATGCGGTAGGCGGTATGGATACTGGCAGATATGTGTTTTATGTTTTGCTGATCTATCAGGGGTCCTTGAACAATCCTTCAATGTGTTAAATACCCTTCTTAGTAGCTAATGAGTGCTATCATAAAGAATTGAGCCAAATACGTATAACATCTTCATTCAGGGCGCAGCAGTGCCGTTGAGGTGTACAGGGAACTTAGTTCTTCAACTTCTTTCAACTACCGAGTAGTATTGCTGCCTAGACGTGACGAGGGCACAGCAGTGCCCTCGTCAGTAAAACAGTAAAACAGTCGTCAGTACAGTAAAACAGGAGTAGCATCACAACTTGATCACAACTTGATCACCTGTACCATTGTCATGGAAGGGTGGCTTAACAGCTTGTCATTGTGAGGAATGGTAAGACAGCCGTTATCTGAAATACAATTCGCGGTTTTCATAAAACGTGTTCTTCTCGTTCATCTGTAATAGAAGAAAACATTTTTCTTCCGATGTTCTCTACTGCCATTTTTTTAAACTAGCAAACCCATCACAATAAAAAAGGAAGCCCCCTAAACGTTGCAACGCCGTTTTTAGGTCCATTGAGAACAGTAGCTTAGTGCGTTGTAGCTGCTTAAGCATGCAGCGTAAATAGGTCGAACAATACGGCACGTCAGAAAAATTGTTGACGGCGCACGTATCAGCGACCACCTACGAGTGAGACATGGATGTAGCGAAAATAGTGCAAAAGTCGACCAAGAGATATACACACTTGCTTTTACGTGTGGCTTTGTCAGTGCCCCCAGTCCACGAATAACGCCAAGTATGTTGCTGGATCCAGGCACTTTCATGAAGCTCACGATAACGTTAACTGCAGTAGAATGGAGAGGGAACATTGAGAATATAAAGCTATGGTTCAGAAATCATACTTAGGAATGAAAATCAACCGCTTCTAGCAATTATTATAACATTTTGACGCAAGCTGTTTTGATTACATTGTGCAAGAGGATCATGCAATGTTCGCCCAGGAGCAGCAACCACGAGATTACAGTATTCTTTTTTTTTCACTTCTAACAGCTAAAGAGTGCTACCAAACTTTGCTGGAACCACATCAACAAGTGACAATTATCTGGCCAGGTCGACATTATTTGCAATAAGAACCAAAGCAATCAGTTCACTAAATAAATAATTACTCGTAATTACTTAAACAATTTACGGCTCATATTTATATTGGAAAATTTACGTCAATCCTATAAAAGCCTTTTTCCGTGATTCTACATCTAAAGACGACCATTTAAACTTAAATAATTGCCTACCAATTATAAGTTCCACTGACGTGATAACAAAAACAACACTGGGAAGCGCGGCTCGCAGTGCAACCCTTCCGTGATGTAGTAGGGCGGCGTAAATTAAATATTAGCTGAACGACGCAGTAAACCAGTCAACCTTTACTCTGCTGCTAAACTGACAATGTACCAAACCGGGAGTCGCACACTGCGCTAATCTGAAGAACATCGTGGGAAGCGCTACGGCCGTGGGCGTGATCAAATGGTGCGAATAGCTAGACACCAGGTAATTTTGTTATATAGCCATTTGAAAGTGTATTAACACGGAATTAAACGTCTGTATTAATTACCTTCAACTTTCCAATAGAAACATGCGCCGTAAAGTTTATAACTAGAAAAGTAAATACACACACGCAGTACATATGAACATAAACACACACACAATACATGTGTTTGTGTGTGTGTCTTCTTATGTCTCTGTAGCGTTCGCGCTTCCTTGGTCGTTCTCATTTAATTTTTTTTATTTTGGTTTCGCGCATCGTTAACACTCAGCACAGGACGTAAAACAAGTTGTCTCCCAATAAGAAAAAACTGGTATTCTTTTGTCTCTGAGTGACAATATCGCAATAGTAGCATTATTAACGTAAGTTGTTTCTCGAACCTAAATGGTTTGCATATACGCCAATGACCCTTTTTAGATCGCCGAGCGTTTAACCCATTGCGCCACAAACGCATTTGCAGAGAGCTACACAGACGCGCCTTATATATCTAACACTCCTCCGTGTACCCGCGCTCTTGCTCGGGGCGGTGCCGCCGCCTACGAGCAGAAAAGAGAAGTACTGCATTATGACACTAACGCGCACCGACAGTGAACGCTTCGGTGGTCTCAGCACTACGACGCCTCGATGCCAGCATTCGAAGGGACGCTGGCATCAAGAAGCACTACCAACGCCACCTAGGTGGCGTTCACCGTACTCAGCACAGCGGAGCGTGGCCTCCGCAATTAGCTCTGAAAATGTTTCTGAAGTTGATCGCGGAGGCTGCAATTACGACGCGCTGTACGCGCTGATTTGACTCGGTGACGATTCAGTTACGTGCTTTGTCTTGCGCGTTGTATTAGTGTGTCAGTTACGTGCTTCGTCTTTCGCGTTGTGCTAGCGTGTGCAGCGTAGTGCAGCTTCCATATGCACGACGGTTGTTTTTGTCTCTGTCAGGTTAAGCGTGTTGTGTCAAAGTTGTACGCAGCTTCTACAACTGAAGAAATCATTCGCCACAGAAATTATTAGAAATCATTACTATCGTTTGGCTTCGCTTCCACCAAAAACTAATTTGTTTTTCCAACGTATCCCCACCAGCCACATTATAAGTAAGGGCGAGGGAGGTGATTGCGAGGATGGTGGCCACCACATTTCGGTTATGGGCACAAATATATTGCTTCCCAATACACCTGTTCTAGAGGATGTGGCTTAGTTGAGCAAACCAAATGCCTCAAAGGAAGCGTACCAGCACATATTGGCATAAAAAAAAACACTTAGAAATGGCTTCTCTCACAAAAGAAACTACAATGAATGTTCCAAATTAAGGACGGTACGTTGGGCATGTTGGCATTCCATACTGAAGCCATTCACAGCGCGAAACGGCAAGAACACACAGAAACGATACACGGACAAGCGCTGTCCGTGTATCTTTCCTTTGTGTTCTTGTCGTTTCGCGCTGTGAATGGCTTCAGAATAAGTGTTCGCTGCAGGAGAAATAAATTATTATATGTTCAGAAAACTTTTTCTTCTTCCCGACGAACATTTCTGGCAATTATTTGTATTTTATTTTTATGGGGGAGGTGGGCGGGGGCTGCCAAATAAATACGTAAACAAGTGGCGCTCTCCCGAACTGATTTCAACACTTTGACAAGAGCAATAAATGTAGTCTGGAACAGGTGCCTTGAGAAAAGATGGCACCTTTATTGTAGCGAAAGCTACACTGGCCGCGTTCGGCGTCTTACCGGCGTCTGACACGCTTCATTCGCCCGGCGAACTGCTTCACTGGAGAGGATCCGGAATGCCAAGCGCGCGAAGCTATAGCGTCGGAGACTGAGGAAGGCCTAGCCGTTCAGCTCGCAAAACGCTTGTACTTGTCGGCCTATAATTTATACCTGGCTTATATCGATGGATGTATACCTAAGTATAATAATTGCGACTAAATCAAAGGCTAAACAAGTGAAAGTAAGACTTCACTAGGCTAAACCAATCTTTCGCTTTGCATATCCAGGGTTAGCTGAGCTAAGCCACAGGCATTTCTCACCTTCAGCACAGTTCGCGCGCGCACAAGAAAACCGTGTTTTTAGATACTTCTAGACACTATTCAAGCCAGCAGTTCGATGGACATTTTTTTCATCCGCATTAGGAATAAAATACATTCTCACGTTCCTGCTCGTACTCGATGATCCTTGCAGCAAGCGCTGCCTCAGCAGAAGGGTCGACATTAAACCATCGGAGTTGCTGCATGTAATAAAGCAAATTTGAGCTTTCTGGAATATTCCGGCGTTCTGTCTGCCACTGCTCTTGCTCGTGGCTGTAGTCAAGCTGCAAAGGAACAAGGGAACGGAAACCTCTTACGAGTTCAACTTTACTCTCACAAAGGAAATGAGGATGCTGCACATGTTCGACTATTACCCGAAAGCGTAGTGCTGCTCAGCTTCTCAACAGAAATGCAGCTACTGTAGGAAACGCGTTTCCTTCGTATGTTTTTTATAAGTCACGGTGAGTAAGGCTTCGTAGGGGTAGCAACAATACCGCGCTGTGTTTTGTATTATGCGGACGTATAATTTACCATTCAATGCTTTTAGCTCCCGTTGTCGGCGACCTTCAAGTGACCTTGAGCCAAAAGCCAGAGCCCTTATGTGGGCACTTAAACGAGAACATCCGGGCACTCAAACGAGAGCATTCGGGCATCGTTGCGGGAACAAAACGAGGTCACCCGGGCAGCCAGTGAAAAAGTAAAAAAAAAAAAAATAGCTCTCTGGCCTCCAGCCCTTTGTACAGAACCGCATTACATACACTAGTTACTTCCCAAATCATTTACTAAGAAATATTGCTTCAGATTTCTTCCAGATGTTTATTCACAATATCACTCAAGGTGTAACTTCAAGTATGCTGAAGATTTATTTGTCATTTGCATTAGCGACGTTCAAAAGACAGATAGCAGACACAACACACTCGATTGTCATCTTATGGCACTGACTGTGCTCTTTTGAACGCCAGCGGTCCATAAGTCATGAGCGGTCCGCGACTAGAAAAAAAAGTGGCGACAGACGCTGAGCGACCTGCACTGTTGGAAAGAGAAAAGCGGTTGAAGGCGGCGGCACCACAGGCAGCAAGATATACGCGATATGGTAGCTATTACATGCTTGCATGTACTCTCGATTACGGTAGAGACGTTTTTTTCCTAACCCTAGAGAGAAAAAAACACCCTCATATCCACAAAGTGAATTATGATAAGTGGGCGAAGCACCGGGGGATCATTCGGGCAAAACGCCCTAAGCGTTTTCAGGAAGCCGGAAGCGTGCTTCCGGAACCGGAGCCGAAGCTTGGCGTACATATACTCTCTCTCTCTCTCTCTCTATATATATATATATATATATATATATATACTATACGTGTGTACAGTATATATAGCCCTTGTGCACCGCAGCGCCCCTAGCGGTCTCCATGCAAACCAGAGCTACGGACAACGGACAACGAGGGACAAGGCTCGGCCCTAAGGTGCTTCGCCCCTAAAATGTCTCAGAGGAACCATTAATTTCCTTCCACGCAATGGGTTCAGCGTACTGTCAGGTTCATTGTAGGAACTATCCAACCGCCTTTTCAAACTGCTCGCTCTTTCACCGACAAAAAAATTAACTGACGGTTACGATATCCCCTATTGCGAAATATGAGCATAGCTGTATACGTGTTTTCATTTCACCATATATTGGCTGATGCGAACAATCTGTCTAGTGCGGCCCGTTGCAAACCGAGCGAAGTGTGGTACGACTGCCTCACTAATCGGGAGATCGCGAGATCCAGCGCGTGGGTGAGGCGTAAGTGCGATTCACAGCAGCCGCCTTAGACAGACCTCCGCTCAAGCAGTGCTTTGGTTCCATATATTGTATCGTTCGACGCGCTCGCCGCATGCCATCGGTGAACAGACGACGACGCGCTACTCTGGCGCCATGTCGTATAGCAGTCGTCGCCGCAAAGCCTGTCTTGCGCGCCACTACGCTTTTATTCTCACTCTTTGGCGATACCCTCCTTCTCCGCTTTCCCACCTCATGGTTCCGCTGCATCCTCCTCCTCCGCTTACGTTCTCGCGCTCTCTTCGCTATCACCGCCCTTTATCCGCGCTCTGTGTTCGCTCTTTCATACTTCGGTGTGGTCCTTCATTCGGTTAAGCCGCTGACGCTCGTCGCAGGAAAAGACGCCTATAAGCTGCGCTCTTAAAATAGGATTGTGCGTGCTTGGTTGGTGCAAGACGGCAGTAACCGTGAACGCGGATATTGGACAATGAGTACAGAAAAGTACATTAAGGCAGCGGACGCGTTGGGGCTGCGTGCGCTGCGCTGACGCTCTGGCTGCTTCTGCCTCTTGCCATCCCGATCGCGGCTCGTGCCTGGGCCTGCATGGGTCAGCCCTGGTGTCCTGATCTCTGACCCATCTACAACTCAACTGTAGTGCAGGCCTTTGCTACGGCCACCGGCAGCCTGGACATCCTGACCGCCAGTGCCCGGGACATGAGATCACTACGCCGGGCCAGCATGAGGTCTCCGCCGCCTTCCTGGGGCAGCACTGGGCGTTTGCTTAGATCAAATACTGAGCGTTTTCGGGCACCTTCTGAGTCTGCCCCTAAGATCCCTCAGGTAGTTCCATGGCCTATCTTGTCTGGTATCCTGCCTGTCTGTCGTGCTGGCATGCATTCCGGCCAGCAGAACATCAAGACTGCTCGAGCATCATCTACGAGTCATGAATGATAACGAATTGGGAAATGCATCAGCTAGGAAACATAGTGGAACCACACGCAACGACTTCAATGCCTGAACAGCGTAGTTTGCGTGATGTGTGTGTCCTCGACGCAATATAGTGTTCGGTCATCGTTTACTGCGTAGTTCTGTATTGTCCAAGACCTGAACTCACACGCTGTCCATCACACCGCTAAAAATAACATAAAAAAGCGTGCAACAGGATCTGAAGGAATGTTAACCTTTTTTTGGTAAAAATCACCGTAGCAGGTAAAGTAATGCAATACTATGTATTTGGCATAGGCAGGCATAGGCTGTAAATCAGAATACCAGGCTATGGGCTTATTTTGCAGAAATGTTCTGCATTTCCACCGATGCTACGTAATCTGGCAGTAGCAAAAAAACGTTTTTAGGACGTATGAACAACACAACTGCCGTCATGAGCGCTAAACTAACAACTACGATTGATTGCTGACAAGTCTGCATATAACATCATGTTCATCAGTAATAAAGTTGAGTTGTGAACTCAGTACCTTGTTTCGCTGCTGCAACGCGTAGTATCTATAATGAACTGCCGCAACATCACGCGTGCTCTTTTTCATGTCATGTTTTGTTTGCCCATTTAACTCAGTGTATCGAGTAGTGTAGGTTCGCGAGCACGATGTAAGGATTCACAGACTGGGGCCAGTAAGCGCCCCCCGTTTTGCAAATTAATCCCCATATCAGGGCATAAAACCTGTACACCACATGTTCCATTGAATGAAACTAAATGCCGTGGTACAGTACTTATTCCATTTACTTTCAGAGAATTTCAATACCCGATTCAATAAACATAAATTCACATTTAGTACCACATTTTAACTGGACCTGCGCAGTTTCTATTCTTGCCTTTCGCATTTCACATTTTGTCTGCTTCATACCATGTCGGCAAAGACCAGAGTGTTATTTAAGATTACTAATTGTATATTACATGCTTGTCCTTGAGGGATGGCATTCAGTAAGAGTCCACCTATTGGACTATATATTTTGGATGTCGCTGATTGACTGCAGCTGTATGAGCGAGGAGACTGGCTGGGGGTACCTGCCTCCTCCTCACTCGTGCAGCTTCAGCCAATCAACAGCGATTAAAATGGACAGTCCACTAGGTGGGCTTTTACAGAATGCCACCCCTGAAGTGAGCGCACAGCTTTATTTCCATATTATGACGGCCAGGTTCTATCGTGAACGTAATGCAAGGAGGCTCGACAGTTAAATTATGCCACGTTAAAAAAATATTGCACCGTCGATGGCATAACTGTACCCGGACTTCATTGTGGAGCAAGCATGCATGGATAACTAAAGCGACAGCGTCCGGTGACGTTCCATTAGCACAAAGCGAGCACAGCAGTGAGGTCAGTTTTGCACACCTTCATTGCCCTCTTATTATTGTGGAACGATTTTTCGTCGAAGGTGATGGAGAAGATGGCCTGGATGCCGAAGTCAATGGCACAGCGCACAATCATGTCCAGAACTCGTACTCTCGCCAACCTTGTCTCGTTGGCCAGGTCCAGCTTCAGGGACTTCATCCAGGCCACGAGATCTCCGGTCTGCGACATTCGTGTACACCCACTGTATTATGCGCAGCAAGAAACGTTTCTGTCTCGGGTGCGAGGACTCACAGTCACGAGCACTGCCAATTACAGCCAGCATATCTTGCTATGGCAACAGATGTGCAAAAATAAGGCGATTGGCTGTACGCCAGTAAAGCGTCTTTCATTGCTGCATGCATGGCTTCAATACGATGCAGGGACAAGGAAGGCTGTGGTTCGAAGCTCAATCATCCATGCCTGCACTGTTGGCTAAACGTGGAACAGGCAAATTGCCCCTGTTACATTTCATTCCTTCATTTGTGACATATGCCGGCCGGTCGCAGCGTCTGAGGAGAATCAGCAGGCATTTCCTCGCCACCGAGCAGCCCACGCGAGGTCATTTTTGCTCATGGGAGAGCCAATGCATTCTGTGTTGACATTTTCATTTAAGACGGCGTACGCACGCAGTTGACGCGCTGGGAACTTTCGCAATGGGAGGAAAAGTTACGACGTTTTTCAGCATAAGTCCGCGTCAAATTTTCACCAGCTGGCAGTGACTTGTCGCGAAAATAGCGAAAAAAATATGTTAATGTGCCAGCGGGTGGCGATCGCAAAATAGGTAAGCATTTTAACATGTTTCATTCAATCATTTCAGTAAGAGCCTAATATAATATAACCGTTTCGTAGAGCATAGCACAACGAAGACGTGAGATTCTTTTGTAACATAGCAAAACACAAATTTCCGTGCAAAATTCCACAGCTATAGGCAATTCGCGCTGCAATAACTTCTCTGTGTATGTGGTGTTTTCTCCCAGAACACGAGGTGAGAGGTAAGATTCCTCGTTGCGCTGACCGTCTTTTGAGGAAGACATAGTGAGAAAGCCTCCGTAATCCAGTATTTATTCCACAATAAAAAAATCGCTGCCGGCCCGAAATAGCAGGCAGCCCTGTAGCATGCATGACCAGAACGGTAAACCCAATTTATAAAAAATCCTAATAGCCTGTTTACATGAGGACAACTATATGGATTCGTGCAAAGGTAGTAGGCAATATTAAAAAGATTTTAACGAATTATTGCGCACGTTAGCAAAAATTAAGAACCTAATTGAGAAATAAATACCATTTGCTTAAAACCAGAAGTGCATAAGGTATCGTATAAAAGCTGCCGTTCTGCATTCCAAACACAACGGCGGAGAAAGAAGGCGCCTGTGATGTACCCGTGAATTCCGTTATATTTAAGGAATTGTTGTCGTTAAAAATAAAGACAGGGGGACCAGCCTTCAGTGTTGGGTCCACAGAAAGAATACTTTCCCGTTTTGCATGGCCGTGGGCCTCAAAATTATGCGCCATTTCGCAGCATCCAAAGGTTTGGTGCGTTTCCAGGAACCGGAGTGTTTTGCAATCTTACTAAAGCGCAGTCCATCTTCCTCGTCAGCCTATATTTATGCTCACCGCAGGAAAAATGCCTGTTGCATCGATCTCGAATTACAGCTGTGTTGTGCTAGCCTATTTCGAATAATGCCGGTTAGTTTCGCATTTACATCCCATCATCTATTTCTCTGCCGCTCTCTACTGCGTATTTTCTTCTTGTAGCGCAAAATAACACGGACGTAGAAGAAGAACGGAGACACACAGGCGCCTGTGTGTGTCTCCTTTCTTCTTGTTTTTGCGCTACAAGAAGAAAATCTGCAAACATGTTACAACAACAAGCCCAAATGTCTGCATTGATGGTCTCTATACTGCGGTTCCCTTCCAGTGACACCCACTCTGTAACACTAATAAGCCACAGATTATCTCCTATACCCATCACATTGCCTTCCCAGCTCCATTTTTTTTTTGTTAATTCCCAGTAAATATCCTGCCCCGTTCTCTTACCTATCTCCTACCCCTTTCACTCTCTAAACCGCATAGCTTCTTTGAATTCTGGGGTGTTGCGTGAAAAAACCACCATTTCATTATCAGGCGTGCCGTAGTGGGGGACTCCGGATTAATTTTGTCCACCAGGGGATATTTAACCTGGATCCAATGCAAAGGGCTCCAGCGTTGTTGCATTTCGCTCCCATCAAAATGAGCCTTTCGCGGCCGGGATTCGATCCCGCAACCTCAAGCTTAGCAGCGCAGCACCATAGTCGCTAAGACATCCTCACGAAAAGCGGCATTTATACTGCATTAAAGAAAAGTCCGCATGGAAATACTGAGAGCTGCGCGAACTTTTTTTATTTCGGACATGTATAAACGATGCGCATGAAAGTAGATAGAATTACGTAATAAAGGAAGATTTTATTTTAGCACTTTTGTAAACCACACATCGCGACCGGAGTCCTTTACAAAATAAGACACTCCTGTAAATTAATGCGACTGTTAAAACATTCGCACAGTTTGCTTTTGGCGACATCCTTTAAGGCATCCCCCTTTCTATTACACTTGCATATATCAACTCTTAATGACCAACTGTTTAAACTGAACGTGCCAAAATTGTGCAGCCATTAATTTGTCACTTTCATTAGCATCGTTATTTGACAACGTGAAACTAGTAAGGGACGAAGTTTGTAAAAACGTTATTCGGGACGATATACATAAAGATGTAAATTTGTGAGAACGTGTTGAGCGCTTATCACAGTTTTATTTGATTTACAATTAGTAATTAGACTACAAAAAATACTATAACAAATTAGTTGGCCATTTCATATAATGTGCATCAATAACTTTATTTCTTTTTGAAAGCTGCATCACACGCGGTGTTTCGGAGGGCGCAAAATGCCTACGAGCAGAAAAGAGAAGTACTGCATTATGACACTAACGCGCACCGACAGTGAACGCTTCGGTGGTCTCACACTACGACGCCTCGATGCCAGCATTCGAAGGGACGCTGGCATCAAGAAGCACTACCAACGCCACCTAAGTGGCGTTCACCGTACTCAGCACAGCGGAGCGTGGCCTCCGAAATTAGCTCTGAAAATGTTTCTGAAGTTGATCGCGGAGGCTGCAATTACGACGCGCTGTACGCGCTGATTTGACTCGGTGACGATTCAGTTACGTGCTTTGTCTTGCGCGTTGTATTAGTGTGTCAGTTACGTGCTTCGTCTTTCGCGTTGTGCTAGCGTGTGCAGCGTAGTGCAGCTTCCATATGCACGACGGTTGCTCATGGTCATCGACGTTGGTAGTCGTGATGGAGGAGACGTGCCACCAGGCGTCAGCGTGGGTGCATCAACGCCTAAGGGCGCTTTAGCCACAAAACACCAATAGACATTATATATCAATGTTTCAAAGGCAGCAGTTTTTGTTAGACCTTCTTTCTTTCGATATTCTTCACCTCTTATCCGTCCAGTCACTCATGCTGCTAAGGGTGGCAGCGGGAGGTGGCTGCAACCGTTGGGTAATGTTGAATAGTGATTATACCAACTCGGCGAAATACGTGAGAAGGCCTAATCAGCCCCTTATGATTTGAAGAAAACCCTATAAGGACGTGTGAAAGAATAAAAAAACCGCATCAAGCCGTTTTTTGAAACAACACCCTTATCTTGGGCACAATGCGTTGGCGGGCTAGTTGGTGCGAATCCATAATTACTTGTTTAGCGCAAAAACTTACCTTACCTTGACTGTATGCGAACACTTTTTGTTCTGTTCAGCACGCATACCTCTTTCCTGTATGACTTGGCGAAATCAACACAAGCATGGAACAGTCCAGCTGCTTTCTGCCACGACGTCTGCTTAGTGTCTGGAACTTTCGTGTATTTGGCATATGATATGGTGGTCACTCGAATCGAGTTTTCGGCCTGAAAACGAGGCAAAAATCACAAACATAAGTGCAAACCTTTATGACGACCTCAAGTTGTGAATATCACGAAGGGCTCTTCATACGCGACCTGTGAACATCTTTTACAACAGTACAATACTGACGTTGAAATGTCGAGCCCGAAAGTTGGCAACTCGTGCAAATTTCTTTTTCTGCATCTTATCCGATGAAAGCGCATTGGACGGCAAGTGTCGGACGACATGACACATAATAGTGAGCTGATAAACGCTTCGAATAATAAAAATAACATTTTCGATTTTACTTGCCGTAAAGATTATCTGATCATCAAGCACGCCGTGGGCACTTCAGAATAATTTCGACCACCTGGATTTGTATAACATGCACCTAATGTAGCATCTTAATGTCAAAGCCATTAAGCTAGCTGAGGTGTTTTAAAGTAGAGTATTATGAAACGCCTCAGTCAAACAAACGAGCTATAGCTTATAACTAATGCGCCTAAAAAGACAATGCTAGTTGAGCCAATGCGGCTTGAGCTGTTTGTTTATACGCTTTCGCGAAGGCATTTCTCACGTCGTAGTAGTAAAAATAGAGGAACAAGGCATCATATTTTAAAATTAGGCGATTATTCTGCATAAATGTAGTATAATATAGAAGGCAGTAACAAAAGTAGATAAACACATTATATTTTACTCTTCTAAAGCTCTTCTCTGCCCCGCTATTCATCATAATATTGAGAGGCGACGACCGACAAAATGATATCTCTTATTATGACGCAGTTCATTCACGTGACGCAGACTGTTCTAGAAAGGGCAGAAGATGCTAAAGTTCGCGCTGTCGCTCTCGGCAGGGAAAAGAATGAGTGGTTTCTCCCTTTTCTAATATATACAGGGTGATCATTCTTAAGTTTCATGGAATTTTTTCAAATTGCCTTAGGCAAATAGCATAATTGCTTTACTTGAGCAGGATTATTCGTGGAGGCGGGAATTACTAGCATGAGAAACCGAAACACATCTTCAATTATTAAAAACATCACTAATCAATTACATAATTATTTATTTTACGGCGCATATTACAATTCACCAATTGCAGACCGTTTGCTTGCAAGACGTACCCACTTGAAATGAATTTCTAGGATGACACCAGCTTCGCGCTATTATTTCGCAAAGTATGGAACTAAATATTTGGGCGTTCCGGTTACTTACGCAATTCAATGCATAAAGAACGTTTTGATTAAATCGTAAGTGGAATAACAGTGCAATTTAATGGCAAGTTTGACGGCACATGTCTTCAAGCTGGCGTCATTCTGGAAATTCATTCCAAATGGGTATGCCTTGCAACTCGCCGGCTACAATTCCTATTGCAATAAGTGCCGTAAAGCAAAAAAATTCAGAAGATAAGCAGTAAATTTTGGGTAATAGTTCAATGTGTTTCGATTCCTTGTGCAAGTAACGTCCCCATCTGAAAAATCCAGCTCAAGGAACGGAATTATTATATCTGCAACAGGCTATTTTCAAAAATTCCATAGAACTTAAAAATGATCTTCTTATATATGCCAAGACAAAGGCTGGTAACGCCCATATGCGTTGTCCAGTAACAACAACGAAAATTTAAATGACATCCCTCAACTATGGCGTATATAATAGCTTCTTAGAACGGATACGTAAATTTTAGCATATATATATATATATATATATATATATATATATATACAGGGTTTCTCACTTAACTTTAGCCAAACAAAAAATATTCAAACGCTACATAGCTGGACCGAACCAAGGTATTGGTTTACCCGCCCTAGTTGCTCAGTGGCTATGGTGTTGGGCTGCTGAGCGCGAGGTCGCAGGATCGAATCCCGGCAACGGTGGCCGCATTTCGATGAAGGCGAAATGCGAAAACACCCGCGTACTTAGATTTAGGTGCACGTTAAAGAACCCCAGGTGGTCCAAATTTCCGGATTATGAGGCACTACGGCGTGCGTGCCTCAATCAGATCGTGGTTTTGGCATGTAAAACCCCACAATTTAATATTTAAAAGGTATTGTTGTAATGTCGCTAGGAGATACTCAGATTATTTTTCGCATTCCACCTAAATAGGTAATTAGGCTTAATTCATCAACTTCTCAATTATTGTAGTTAGAATGAAAATTGGAGAGTGACATGAGAAACTCTCGATACAGCTTTCTGTCGCTCAATACGTGCTACGTAAAAGATGGCCGAAAATGCACGCAACGTGCCTTAAACGGCCGGTCTCGCGGCAATATTGCGTGTATGTGCGGACTTCTTTCACACTCGGAAAAACACTTTTACGTAGCACGTATTGTGCAACAGAAGGCTGTATCGGGAGTTTTTCATGTTGCTCTACAATTTTCTCATTGACACTTTTCATCTGACTATAATAATTGAGAAAGTGATTAATTAATTACGACTGGGAAGCGCAGTCGAGGACAACAGGAAACTAGGTGGGGTGACAAAGTTGGGAAATTTGCAGGCGCAAGTTGGAATCAGCTAGCGCAATACAGGGTATATGGAGATCGCAGGCAGAGTCCTTCGTCCTGCAGTGGACATAAATATAGGCTGATGGTGATGATGATGTTACTGAAGCGCATAAATTCAAAAGCCGTGCGACTTTTAGCCTGAGCTCCGACGAAGAGCTTGTTTGGGACCAGTGGTGCATACTGAATTATGTATACAGGCTGTAGTAACGGCACTTTAGTGCAGGCGAAGAGGACACGACGCCAACAAATGCCCCCCTTGTGCTTTTGTAGCCGCCATGTTTTGTTAGCCGCCACGGTGTTGCGCAGGTAAACATGCGCTTGCCAGATCAAATCCCGGCTGCAGCGGCCGCACTATTAAGGGCGGCGAAATGCAAGGACGCTGGTGACTGGCGCATTGGGTGCACGTTACCGGAAAAAGGTACGAGGGTGCAACAGGGCGTTGTGTACCATATCCCAATGCCACACGGAGCAGGCTATTGTTGTGCAAACTGGTAGATATCTTAATGGTAGGCTAGGCGAATAAAGAAAAGTAAGCAAGGACCAGGCCGATAGTTTGCTTTCACCTCATTGCAATACGTGCGGCTGCCGACCCTTCTTTAGCGAAAGTGTTATTCTGGAAAAGAGCCCCAACAAAATTACTAGCGTATAAATCGAAGCTCAATACATCGTATAGTGACGCATGCGTCAGCAGAACTTCCGTCTAAATATTAAAAAAAAAAGAATTAAGTCTCGCGCATGTCATAAATGCATTCCACGAGCCTTCTGTTGTCGCGCATGTTTTTAGTGTTTCTTGCTTTTTCGGAGCAAGGAGTCCAGTGACGTAGCCAGTGAAGGTTGTATGCACTGCTCATTCCGGAAATAAATCTGTTGTTGAAAGTTAGCGCTGCGTGTGTGCTCACGTGTCTCTTGGTTCCATCTTAAAAGCTCTACGCCAATAGCCTTTACTACGACGTAGCAACAAGCGCAGCGTGCAAGGACAGCCGTGTCAGTTAGTTTCGTTTATTTTGCCCACCTACGGTGAGGGGCCATTTGCATTCAATTGGTGTTGTTTTGTCATGGGAATATGCAGGTGGGGGGGGGGGGGGGGGACGTCTGAAGAGGTAAACCGCGGCCACAATTCAGTCTTGTCAGACACGTCTTCGTGAAAGGCCAACTATGCTTAATAATGTCGTTGAAGATGATATCACACGACACTCTACATTTTCTCCTGGATCCGTAGTCCGCATTATTCTCCCTTTCTATTGGTCCCTAGTGACGCCGTTTAGCGTAAGTCTTGCACCGTGAATACCACGCTCAGGGGCGATCGCTTTGACTCGTTACCTACATGTTTGAACTGGTTCGTTCCGTTGAAGGTGCGGCACACGTAGTGGTAGAAATCTTGGCACGGGTCTGTTGTGCTGTCCAGTTTGGATCGCAGCCACTGCGCCACGACGCGGCACAGTAAGGACGCGCACGCGGTTCCATTGTAACCGCCGAACGAAGGAATATCCACGGCAGCAGGCTCCGCCGCCACCATAGTGCGTCGCTGCACGGATAAGCCCGCTGAAGGAGGCGTTATTGGCAGGGAAGGCTGCGGAATCCGAAGCGGAGCCAGTGTGTCTACGGTCCCCTGGTCACGGAATACAAAGGGGCCATGTAGGCAGTGTTAGTGGCCATCATGCCGTGTGAAGTGCTTCACGACGAAAACTAAGTATGCTGTCGGATTTGAGATCGTGCGATTAAAGCACCATACCGATTATACATTGTGTCCAAGCGTCGACACTGTCTTTTTTTTTTCATTAGGAGTTTTTCATTCGCATATAAATAGTGGATTGATTGTACGGGAAAGCACTTGCAAAACATATCTCCCATCTGTGCCAACTATTTAGAAAAGGCCTATTCGCGTAATAGCACCTAGTGAATCTATAGATATGACAGGCCAGGATTCCTGTATACACTTCTGTATACTGAATGTAGTGCACAATCTAGTTACTTATATTATTGCTTCAGAATATACACAATAATAAATGGCAATTTGAACCTAATGAAATTCGTTAAAGTGGGGCAAAATGAGAAAATGAAAATTAACACTAAAGATAAAGTAACCCTTCCCGAACCACTCAGTAGAAGGGTAATGAAGCTAATGATGTTCCGTCGAAAGTCGCATTCCACTAACGAATTCACTTCACGTCGAAACTTCTCGCTACCTAAAATGAACACGTATTACAGTCCCCAAACTTTACAAAAACCAGGAGCTACAATTTGGAAGAGCCTTACGAATGTTGCAAAACTTGTTCGGACTGAGAGCAGTAAAGCATTCAATATTGTCGCGGTATACAACGCCAAGAGAGGACAGGGAGACGTTCGTCAAGAACAGCAGGACAACCTGTTCTAGCAAAACAGAACGGAGACACGTCTTCTTCGTCGTCAGCCAAAAACCCACTGACCCACTAGACGGAGTCCGTTAATGCCCCCATCGTCGTTGTCGTCTGCCTATAGAGCACACGCGTCATTTGACCCTCCATAGAAGAGCATCGTCCCGATGCTATACCAGAAATGGCACTTGCGGTAGTGAGGGTCTCACGCATAGTCATTCGCTCACATATGCTTCATGCGGACTACATGCACAAGTTCAGGACGGTGCGGGCGGCGCCTCGTACAGTTGGGACTATCGGAGACGACCTCGTAGGTGACATCACTCAGTCGCCGCAATACTCGATATGGACCGAAGTATCGCCTTAACAGCTTTTCGGAGAGGCCTCGTTTCCGTATGGGTGTCCAAACCCACACTCTGTCGCCGACTTCATAGGTTACGGTTGTACGGTGAGCATCATAGCGGCCTGCGTCGTAGTCTTGCTGCTGGCAGATCCGCACGCGCGCGAGCTGCCGAGCCTCTTCGGTGCATTACGTAAACACAACGCCGTCCGTTTCAATGTCGTCAAATTCGTGTGGAAGCATTGCATCCAGCATCGTTCGTACATTCCCGCCGTGAACAAGGGTGAACGGAGTCATGCGCGTTGTCTCTTGTTTCGCCGTGTTGTACGCAAACGTGATATACGGGAGGATGTCATCCCAATTTTTTTGTTCGACATCCACGTACATTGAAAGCATGTCTTCAATTGTTTTCTTTAGGCGCTCTGTCAGTCCGTTGGTTTGTGGATGGTAGGCGGTCGTCTTCCGATGAGCCGTTCCACTTAGCAGCAAGACATGATCTAAAAGTGCAGCCGTGAATGCGGTTCCTCTGTCGGTAATTACGACGCTTGGGGCTGGGTGTCGCAACACAACATTTTCAATGAAAAAGCGCGCCACCTCGGCTGCTGTGCCTTTCTGGATGGACTTTGTTTCGGCGTAACGATATATAACAATTCATAGCTTGTTTTTTTTTCTAAGACCTCGTATAAAGGCAGAAGCCACATTTCATTTACCATATATTCTGTAAAGAATTGATAATTATATACTGATGTATGACTGGTGCTATGGCCGTAGTCTAGTGGCTGGAGCCTGGCTTAGTGGTAGAGCGCCCGTCTCGGCTGCGGCAGGTTGTGGGTTCGATTCCCACCGCCGCCAGGCACCCACTAGTTCAAATGGTTACCCCGGCCTGGCGTTCGGCTTCGTTCAGGGGTGATACGCTAGGGAAAGGAGCCTGTGCCCTGAATTCCTTTAGAAACCCTCGCGAGCACATAAAAAAAAAGCGGTGGCCCAGCTGTAGACCATACGCCTCGTAGGCGGGATGTACCGAGCTAAAATCCCGGTGCCGCCGGGAACCCACCGGTTTTTTCTAATGGGTAGAGATGTTCTGTGGTCTGGTGCTCGGCTCTCGAGAGGGTTCACATCTCGAAAGAGAGGCCGAATAGAGACTTCAGGAGTTGTCTCTGTGCGCCTCTTGTCCAACTACAGACGGTCTTGTTGAAGAGCATCCACCGCGGCTGTGGGAGGCAAGTGCTGCCGCCCGGCCTGGTGCTCGACCACTATTGGGCCTCAACGCTTGGAAAGGGGTGTTTTTCCTCAACCCGAAGGCGTCCCCACCTCAATAGGTGCTTGGGGCGCCACATGAGAAATGGCCACCATAGGAGTGGCCCAAACATCACCTTATAGAATATTCTAGTTTCAAACCCTTCCCATAGAATGCTTTTGATCCAGTCCGAATTGTTCAGGGCACTTTACCAATTTTCTTGGGTCCCAGAGCGTGTCTACAGTAGGTTGTAACGTATAAGGAAGTCCGCACTAAACTTCATATTTCAAAGTTCACATTATCGTCGCGCTGGAACGCTCACATACGACTCAGGACAGGAGTGCAAGAAGTGTTCTTGCAAACGCATTCTTGTTCAACTTATTCCATTTCTATCGTCTGGTTTTAAGCACAAGACTAATCCCCATAATGAAAAATTGACAACTAGCCCAAACCTTCAAGCGGTATTTTTGGATGCATCCGTGTTGCTACAGATACGGGTGAATCATTATGTCCTTTGGTACCTTTATACAGGATGTATGCATGAGTGGTTCGAAGTTGACCACCCAAGTCAGAAGAATTCATTGGTGTACGCATGCCCTTAATTATGGGCATCCACTATCCGACTCATCGGATTGTCCTTACCCAATCTACACTGCAACCGCTTTCATAACACCGACCAAGAAGGCCCTATTTTAACCACGCCATCATGCTGTCTCGTCTGTTGGTGTTGGGCGTTTAATTTAAGAATTGTTCCCATCAGAACTTCTCGAGGACAGCACCAGTGCCTGTTACGTTTGTGAATATACCATCGTACTAAAAATGCCTACGGTTTTTGTACCAGTCGTTGGCACTTGTAAAGTAAACAACACCTTTGATATCTGCGGTGTTTTCTTACCGGCTATGGTGTTGCACAGCTTAGCACGAGCTCGCGGGATGAAATGTGGAAATGAAATATGGCCGCATTTCGTTTGAGCGAAATGTAGGAACGCCAGCGCGCGTGCATTGGTGGCACGTTAAAAATCCCTTGGTGGTAAAAATTAATCCGGAGTCCCCCATTACGGCATGCCTCACAATCAAATCATAGATTTGGCCCCTAAAAGCACATAGTTAATTCACTCAACATCTTTGTTGCCATCGTTGGTTGTGTACGTGTTCTCGTCAATCTTCACGATCAATCTGGTAGTCATGACCAATATGTTCTGCATCAGCAAAAATATGATTTCACAGTTTATTATGAGACTGGCTATGTATACCCCAAATGCTGTATAGGGATACCACTTGCTGGTATCAGTGGAAGTAGTTTTTTGCGGGGCAGGTTGCAGTGTCAGTGAACGCGCTTTCAGTCGTATATTTTTGCAATGTCCGACTGTGCAGAAGCATACTGTTTGTCTACGTGATGCTTTAATTTACAAGAAGAGACACTCGACAACAGATTTTTGGCACAGCCTGCGTTCGAGCTGTGCCAAAAAGACTACTGTCTAATATTCTGCATGTGAAGCTTGACTTCCCGTCACTTTGTGTCAGCGCGGAAGGCGTCAAGCGCAAGCGCTCGACTGCTTTCGCCGACGACAAGCCATCTCGCCCTGCGGCGTCGTATCGCCGTATTTTATCCGTCCAGGCGTGCTGGTGACGGGGCGTCGCGGCGGTGCCCTTTCTCCTCACGCAACACCTGGCGCGCTAGTGTCAAGCAGATGTTCCGTTCCTCCCGCTCTGCTACATCAAGGCACGCTCGTGACGTGGCGTCGCAGACAATCGGAATTGAGGTTCCGTTTCGCTGTTACAGACGCCGGAATTTTCGCTCAATGGGTCATTTGATGATTTCGCACCAAAAAGTCAAAATTGTCACCCGTGCATTTCCTTCTATTGTGAAGGGGATGTTTTCACACGGGATTATCAATGTTACGAAGTGTCGCTGCACGCAGTTCACGCGTAATGTATTGGAATGTTTTTGGATGTTGCCGCCATTCGACACAGAAAGATTGTCGTCCGACGAGGTGGCGCTCGCGACCCGATTGATGTCGTAGATTTACCTATGTACAGCGGCGAGACACCTTATGGTGAATAGGCGAGCGGCATAGCCACGCTCCATGGAGCACCAGTGCTGCGAGCATGACCGCCGATCGAACCAACTCTGCGCCGGCGCAAAGATACCTAACAGCATGGACTTGTGTCGTCTGCTGCAGTTTCTTTGCTGAACCGTCCTATGTTGCCTATAAAGGAATTCCGCTTTTAGTTATACGTCTCCGTCACGGAGAAACCAAACTTTGGCCCACCCGAAAAGCCAGACAGCTTTGGCACACTCCAAACGTGTAGCCGAAAAATCATGCCTGCAACTGCGCAGGCTGGCTTCGATGCGCAGCGGCGCACTCGTGTTTACTCCCTGTGCTCATCGCCGTACGCGAGAAGCAGCGATTGCTCTTGAATGGAAAGTGATAAATTATATCTCCCAGAAACTCAATCACAAACCCCCTAAACAGCTGCCGTTTTTTGGATGAGCGCGCCACGAAAAATCCCGACTAACTAGAGGCTACCAGCTTCGCTTTAAAACTATCCGACCCGTAGACACATTGTTGAGTCCCGAATGGGCAGTGCGAATTGTTAGGGTGCTTCCCCCGAGGCCACCCACTCCATCAGCGCCCGCCTACCTGGCGACGCGACCCGACACCGACTGTGACGCGATAACAAAGAAGTTCTGAATAGAATATGACTACTTGTTTAAATATGTATATAAGCCTTTTTCTTTCGCTGTTACTCAGAGACGCAGTCATCCTTATGACTGCATTATTACAGGCCTAAACGCTACCCTCAGGCGCAGCAACACGTAGGTCTAAAGATTTTGCAGCAAGCGCTGTTCTTACCGTGCCAGTCGAGTCGTGTGACGAATGTTTGTAGAGCAGAAATATTGTCAGAAAAATGCTCATCAAGATTACAGTCAGCAAGCCAATGAGGCAGAGCAACAGCATCCAGTGATTGTCTCTCCTACTCCTCGAATCCTCTGTGCATTCTTCGTAAATCCTTTGGCGCCTCCCAAACTTGTAAGCCATTCTCTCCTGGAAGCGTAAACTTTTCATCAGAAACGCTAGTAGTGTAGGAAAACAAGTTTACTGCAACAACAATTCGACATATTACGAGCACGACTCGCCCAATCTCTGCTGTTTCCTAATGATTAGGGTTAGCTTATAATGACGACATGAAAAACGTAGCATAGATCCCACGCATTTTACCTAAATGTAAACGATGTAGTGCTTCACATGCACGTAAAGAGATATTTATTATTTTGCCTTCTGTCTACTGAATTTGATGAGACTCGCTTAGCGGGAAACCGATGCAGGCTAAGGCACGGTGCTCCTGCATACCGTATAAGCGGCGTGTTTTCATACCATGGTTGAGACGTGTACTTCCCAAATGCCATGTGTAGCCCAGGACACAACATCATCTCGTGCATAATGCGTGACAGATTGGCGCACTCACGACGAGAAAACATCTCAACAAATCAGCTCGGCGCTGAAGTACATGCAACAGTTGCGTACTAAGAGAGTAAGGGAGGCAATGAAGCGTCTGCGCTTGGTGCACGGTGGATGCAACAGAGACTACGCCTGCAGCAGAGGACGAACAAATGTGTCTGCGAAGGCATTCAATAAATGCGTTGTATAAAAACAAACGAACGGAAGGATCGGTGTACCGTGCGTCATGCCGCATGAACTGCACCAGCGCAGGCGGCACTGAAAGCTCTAAACACACTAAGTCGAGTATGATTAACAGGGAAAAATATTTTCAACATTTGATTCTTAACGCTCGGAGTCCCAGGTATGCGTATAGAAACTTTCAAGCAGCAATAATCAGGCGTTTTCTTGGGGCTTCGAAAACTTATGTCACGGTTCATATTCGCATTTTAACGTGTCTAAGATATATAAAGAATTGGTTGGCATTCTTACTAGATCTGCGTCGTTGAAAAAAAATTATTTTGCGGAAAAAAACTGCATTCCTAACAAGTTTTGCGTTGATGCGGCAGATAGTTCCTAAAAATACAGTGCTTGATATCATGTAGGTATGAAAAGCACAGTTAAATATATTAGGTCTGTTCTTACAACAGAGTTAATAAAAACACAAGATGTAACTTTTCCCAAACGCCACTTTTGACATGGCCAGCTTTGCCTGGAAATGTCATCAAGCTACTTTCATGATTACGTCAACGCGAATCCCTCAATATTATGATGCGGGCGGAATGCGAATTATTTGTGTTTGCAGGATACACCATTGGGTGCTTCCATGAGAACTGCAAATGTGCTTCTATTGTGTTAAATGCTAAATTTAGTATATTCTTACTCCACGGAAACGCACCAGGGAAAAGTAAACATCGCTCGAGTTCGCGGGGCACATTTAGAGGAAGGCAGATGAATTGCTGTATCGCCTCTTTGTCTTATCTAGAGAAGATGTACAAAAAATGCAGCCCTGACACTACCCCATGACACTACTCCATGACATTAAAAATTAGAATAATTGAATAGGTCTTTAATATTAAAAAAATAAAAGTCACAGGTCTGCGCGGCACACGCAGCACAGTCACAGCTTAAGCTGGTAGAGCGGCTCAAGAGTAGCTCCAAATTGGGCACCACGCACAACAGGGTCTTCGCGACAGTCTGTTCGCCTCGTTTTGACGAGAGTGATCTGAACTGCTGCCCCGGCGTCGACGGCGAGCTGCGGCTTGTAATGCTTTCTGCACAGCAGTCTGCTGAGCCCGATCAAGCCTTAGAACTGCAACTTACATGTCGGTCGCGCCGCCTTTGCAGGCACCCTACCTAGATGGCGCCTACATACTAGCGCAGGCTCGGCAACTCGGGAGCGCGTTGATTGCGCGCCTCGTCTGAATCGCATATCGTCGTCTGCGCCTGCGGACGCTGCGTTTGCAGGCATCTTACCTAGATGGCGCCACCATACTGGCGGAGGCTCGAGTCATCTCCCATGTGTGCTTGCTTTATAATCAAGCCGCCATGATGGTGCACCGGCACGGTGATAAGCTAGGGTCTGTGACGTCACGTGAAAGCTATCAATATGGGTATTTTCCGCGGCCCGATAGCAAGCGCTTGCATGGCTCAGTGGCATAGTATCCGGCTCCCACGCAGCGGGCGCGGGTTCGATCCCGGCGGGAATCGGGCACTTTTTTCGCGTTTCCGGCGATAGCGGTTACGCGGCGGGTTCCGGCGGCGGCATCGTCACGACCCGAAACGGCTTTTGGAATGAGCCAATAACAGCTTACGCTGTGAAAGGACCGGCCTGTGGCCTATTTCGACAGAGGGCTTATTTCGGGGAATCAAATGAAAACACTATCTACAGGCATCCGACCGAAAAGGATCAAAATAATAGACACTATGGTAAACTCAAGGAACGTCCGTGCTGCACACACATCTATAGTACATATAGACCAACAATAACGAGATATGCCCTTAAACCTAACGGCATGCATAAATCGGCTCTTCAACTGAGTCGAAATAAATGTTGCATGCAACATCACCATGGTTCAGTCTCGTGTGCAGGGGAAAGTGGAGGAATCCTCGCAACAGAGTCGACGGGTGGCCACGATGGCAGACCCTGTGGAATAGAAGTCGGACGACAAGGTTAGTTTCAGCGTTTGCTTGCTTGTTTGTTCCTGTTTTCGCACAAGCTTGCTTGCTTGCTTGCCTTCGAGAGTGGCTCGTACCCATTATGTGGGATTGGCCAAGAATCAGGTGATTGAAGAAAAAGAAAATGATCGGAGTCTAATAACGATCACGCCTGAAAATTTTTGAATGACTAAAGGAATTTATTGATATAGAATTTAAGAATTTAGCAAGAAAATTGTCCTGATTCAATTATATGCCCCACAACAGCTGCACCAACATCCCTATGGCAATATCGGAGAATAGAGGCACCAAAGGATAGAATATCGGGTGTCGTAACATTCAATCCAGCACTGTGAAATTTTTCTTCTAACGCGTGTTTTATTAATGAGGAAAAACGGCGGCATGGACAGGAAGCAGTGTTCTATTGTTTCGTCTTCACCCCAGTATGAGCACAAGAATCGAGGAGGGCCCTAGACCAGATCGATGCAGATAAAAGTTTAATGTAGGAATTCGACATCTGAATTTGGTAAAGAGGACTTCAAGTTTTCTATTATGGCAGAATTTTCTGTTCCAAGGAAATAAGAGGTGTCGATAATCAGTTAGATTTGTTAATGACAGGTTCCAGGAGTGTTGCATGACTGCCCGTCTCCTGAGCCTAGCCGCGGTTATGTAAGCTGATACATGAAGAATCGGAAGGATTGGACCACTAAGGGCAGCTCTCGCCAAGCTGTCAGCTGATTCATTGATAACTAATCCTTTGTGACCAGGCACCCATACCAATCTGATTAGTGTTAAGTTACAAGGTATAAGACATTGGAATGTACGTAAAACTTTAGAGCCACTATTGACAGTGAGAGCTGGACATAATGACAAAGAATCCGTTACTATTACAACTTCCGAGATTGATGAGTGCACTTTTCGTAGAGCTAATGTAACCGCCAGAAACTCAGCTAGAAATTTACTGGTATGTAGTCTGGAAGTCTTAAGGAGAACGACCAGTCAAAAGCGGAAGAGAAAATTTAGAATTCTTTCTATTAATTTCACTGAATTAGAGCAATTGGCCTAATATTATTAAGCGTGTATCCGTCATCATTATTTTTAAGCATCGGAACAATTTTAGCGAGTCTCCAAGTAGAAGGTATGCACGAAAATTGAATAGAATAATTTACTACGTCTAAAAGATCATCTGGGAACTCTTTGAATAAAATTTTTATCATTTTTGAGGTTACTCCTTAAACACCTGGGGCGGCATGTGGCATACTTTCCACTGCTGTAGCCAGTTCTAACATATAGTGATATCCGTAAAATTATCGGACCACTCTGTCGAGGTTTCGTCTTCTTGCGTCCAAACAATGACTCAAACACACTACGGGGTATTGGGAAAGCATTAGGAAGTTTTACCAGTTTTGTTTAGATTGTAACTAAAATAAAAATTTCCATACGGTCAGCGTTTTTTGAAGAAGAAAAATGAAATTAGAAACGACGAAAGTAATTTAAATATCAATATTATTAGAAATTTACTAATGAAGTCATAACATGGCTCTAACAAAATAGTTAATTGCGAGAAAAGCTTTCCTGTGGCGGAATCACAGCAAAGATGCCTGAAGGAGACGATGGCTTGCGAAGTTAGTGATAGCCCCAAGTTGTCGAAATGACTCTTCTAGAAGTATCCCTTGTCTTGAATATTAGTGGCATGAAAGAAAGAAAATACCCGTTAGATTCAGCTACATTACAGAAATACCATAGAGGGCACAAAGCCATATAAGACCTCTCTAAGTGAAAATTTGCCGGCAGAATACTTGCTGCCTTACTCGTCAAATTTCTGACGTTGATGCTGATTTCTCTGCCCACGGCACTTTCTCACTACAAAGTAAGACTTCCTATGCTTCGCCCTTCCCCCTTTAACCATGGTCTCCGATTTCCCCTTGTCTCATGGGATCAATGAAGCAGCCACGAAAGAAGGCGTGTTCAATGACCTGCTTATGCGGTAGCCCGGGCAAGACAAACAGCTGAAGACCCTGGTTTTCTGGAGTGAGGAAACCCCTCATCTTGGGCTAAGAAGACAAAAGCCCGCTCTTTTATTTAAGATTACTCCTCTTCCTCCTAACGCACATATCAGGCGTACTTGAAAACCACACCTGGAAGTACTGGTGATAGTCTCTAAACACCTCTCAAAGAAAATATGAGTTTTTCATTAATTACATATTTTTGTAATATACTTTTTTGAGTACCTTTTCAAAACTCTTCATTGAATGAATGAATACACCTCTGTTGCATGCCACTTTTTTCTCAAGTGGAAATTGATAGGAGGAGCGAGAGAGAGAGAAAAAAAATCAGGGAGCGATATGTGATGGGTCACAAGAGATATATTTTTTATTATTATTACTTAATTCAATACGTTAGCGCAGCTATAGCTGCCAAGACTGGCACAACGTTCATAACGTTGCGATAGCACAATCTTCACGCGGTGCACAGTGACGTCAACTCGCCTGAGATGACTTTGCCCCTTACCTTTCACCCAACATAAGCCACAGGACCTCCTTTTTAGTACATCTTTCTTACTAGCTTACAGATTCTTCTAGGTCGGTCGCTGGAACTATGCTCAATCTTATTAATAATTGGATTGAAAATGCGCTGTTAGAACGCACGTATACGTTGCACGGGTGACTGAACTCGTTTCGTCGCTGTTATTTTACCGCAGGAGCTGCTTTTCTCGAGGCATTCGGCTGACGTCCGTTGCTTGGAAGGCACTGACTACAATGAGGGAACCCTTCACTATAATTATAACATTATAGAGACGGCTGAACAGCACCGATGCAGAACCTGTTTGACAGTGGAGGTTATCGTCTAGTTTGACCGTGCCACACAAAAGCGTTTGGCCAGTGATTGTGGGGTACTGGGTTTTAATCGTGTCATCGGCAATCTTGTAGCGATAATTGAACACTACAAGCGCATTTCTACCGTCGTCGTGGTCGTTGATGTCGCGGTGAGGCTCCGTATAGAGTCCAAACACGGTAACGCTGTGGGAGATTGCAAGGGTCAGTCGACGATTGCGGCTCAATTTCGCGTGCGCGACGGAGAAAGGCGGGGCGGAAGCGCGCTTCTTCTGTTGCGCGCGCGATACGTGGGGGTGAGGGGAGGTGAGGTAGGGTGGGGGGGGGGAGGAGCGTTTTACTTCGGCGGCGGCTGCTTATGGCACGGTCGCCCGGGCGCCGTATCTTGAAAGCGATATGCCACGTGAAAAATGTGCGCGCCCGCTCGGGCCTCGTCATCGAAGCAATCTGCGATGGCGACAAAGTGCAACTAGTGCCGGTACTTCGAATGCGCTGTGCTTTCGATGTTTAGTTCGCATTGAAGCGAGAGAGAGCACGAAACTCAAGTCGCTCTCTGCTGCTGCCGCGCTTCCTCGTTCCAGCGTTTTGACAGCGAGTTTCCGCGGTCATCGAGCGATATGTGTTCACGATTACCTGTGCACGCGTTACACCGTGCTTGTTAATTTAGTTTATATGCGCATGTTTGCAAGCTTATGTGGCCGATAAAACTACTATCCTTAGTTCGTCTAGTTGTCTACTAATTTTCTATCGCAATCGATGCTCCGCCTTTCGGGCGGAACTGTGACATACTTTTAAGCATCACTGCATTATTACTTTTGTCGCTTGACTGCTGCGGTACTTGATATTTTGTGGTATGCTTCACAGCCACGCCGGGAATGGAGGGCTCCTCCCGAGGAGAGCGAAGCGGTTCATTGCCTAGTCCAGAGTGAGGGGCCCGGGGGCCATTTTGGTGCCACTTTAGATGCTGTTTTAGCTGCCGCAGACCAATGAATAATGATGCGTTGTTATGTTGTTACTGTGCGTCCCATTTAGACGGGGGCCAACCACTGACTATACAGACTATGTGCACATATGTGAATGAATAACCCTCCCCCCTCACTTTGGCGACTCTACGGTGAACAGGCCTGTCATGAGAGCGTATGGGCTATTGTAATGGGCCCCGTCACCGTAGTAAGTGCCTTCCTGGAAACCAGGTCATCTCCAGCCTTGGCGGCACCCAGCAAATCTGGCTTGAGGGCGAATCGGTGGCCCTTCCTTCCCGGTGTACCCTACCAGGGGAACTGCATGATGTTACTGACTTATCCTACTTTGCATTTCGCCTCGCCAGTGAAGTCCTTGCTTTACCTCGGCGATAAAGGAGGCTTAACCTAGGGTAGCACTAGTAACACTGAGACGGCCTGCCATTGTCGCTGTTTTGGATTGGCGTGACTTTAGGCAGCACGTGCTTCTTATTCGTGGCAGGTAGCACCTTGTTACGATGCTAACACACATATACGCACAATAGCGCCCGCACATGTCAAAACGCTGTATTTTATTCATAAAATGGCCCAGAATGACGACAAAAAGTCCGCAGTCCCGCGTTCTACACGTTTCTGTCCTATTACGAAACGCTTAAAGACGCAGACATTGAACACATAAACGAACTCGACTTTTGCTCTCTACTACTTGCAGAGACTCGTGACTTTAAACATTTGGCACGCTCATTCATATTTACAAACGCTCGAAAGTACGTTTGCAAAGCATTTGGCTACGTATATAATGCAGGGAATTTTATGGCCCTCGTCAATTGAGGAGAGATATAGAGCAAGAAACAAGTGGTCGGTAGAGTGTTTTGTTTTCAGTGCCTCAATAAGAATAGTAGCGCTGAGCGGTAGCAAGATATTGATGGCCATACGTGCTAATTGGCGTTGTTTGAGAGGACACCGCCAGAGACGTCTTTTAAAGAAAAGGCAATAAACATAGTAGCAGAGGCAATAAGCATAGGCAGTAAGCATAGTTGCGCTGAGCGGTAGCAAGATATTGATGGCCATAGGTGCTAATTGACGTTGTTTGAGAGCACACCACCAAAGATGTCTTTGAAAGGAAAGGCAATAAACGAGCTGAAAACCATCGCGGCAACTATACTAGAATCGTCAACTCAAGCTACATTTGTTCTTACACAATCATGGTCTAGTGCCGAAAGTGCAGCTAAATCAACGAAACAGTTTTTTTTTTCAAAGCACGATATATTTATCTTTTTTTTTTCAGCACCGCGAAGTATGACGGCAAAGTCGAAAGCAGCACTGGGAAAATATACAATCTTGACTTGAGTTCGCCTCCAACGCACTTCGTGAAATGTCTCCTTTTCTTCACGAAATATACGAGACCATAATAATCTCACTTCACGAAAATCGCAGAATATCGTTTGTATCGAGTGACATTTTTAAGATAGATGCCTGCTTCAAGTTTCCATCAGTAGAATCAAAACGACTAAATGAGTGATAGGGAACACCGTTGAGCTATGTACGTTTTCTATGCGCGGCATTAGCTAGGGGGCCAGCCTAAATAAAATTAAGTGCGAACTCTTGCCTCACCAGTACAAGCAAGTGAGACTGGCCCGTTGCGCAATACACCGAATTCCGCATGGCTATTTCAATGCGCATTGGTCATTTGCTCCGCCTTGGTCATTTGCTGCGTACGCAACACGCCACCTGCAACGTGCGCCACAAGCGCTTCTGCTTGCACTTGTCGCAGACGTCGGGAAAGAAGGCGAAAAAGTTTACTTTGCGCAAGGAATGTGGCAAACTGGTCATATAGCTTTCGAAGGTGTCTCTATCTGAGCTTTGAATAGCAATTGTGGTTTACAAGGGTGGCGAACCGCATCCGAACCCGAATATTAGCCGAAGCTGGGCTTCAACCCGAACCAATAATACTGAAACCTGCCTGAAACCAAACCGAACCTGTACCGGAAACGATAACAGTTACCCGTTTCAGCGCGACACGATGCAAACACGTATTTGGACGGTAATGAATGAAATTTTGTGTCCTAAATGGAAATTCCTTGAACCCTACGTTATCCAAAATTTAGCTTCTTTGAGCATGTAGTTGCCGGGCTGTTTACAACAGAAGATTGCAATATTTGGCAATTTTCAAAAGCAAATTACCCAAAAAGTAAAAATTAAAAATTAATTTGCTACGTCTAGGAACTAGATAAATATGTCCTAAAGCTACAGAGCAAGCCGCAATGCAGTAAGTGCAGTAGTTTCTTCTAAATATGGTCACAACTAAGACACAGTTTGCAAAAACCATGTATCTCATGCTTGTTCTTGAGCATTTATTTCTAAATCACATTAATCAATTTTCTTATATTATATATAGTTGGAATCTACAAGAATGAAGCTGTTTATGGTATATACCACAAATTTATATTCTAAGTAAAAGAGCCGCCACGGTTACACCAAAAGTTCTGAAAACGGGAGGCTCGTGCCGCCGGAAAGGGACCACCGCCTTAAAACTCGGTGAACATCTGGCCAAAGGCCTAAAATACCGTCATCCGATAACGATGTGCTGTCAAGGCGCGTAAGGTAATTTCTCAACTTTTGTCGCTCTTGCACGTACTGGGGGCAGTCACAAATCACATGACTTATAGTCTCATTCACATTGCACAGCTCACAGTTGGGAGACTCGGTGCGTCGCATAAGGTGCACGAACCCGCGCGTAAATGCTACCCCCAGCATAAGTCTGTGCAGAAGACTGGCACAGCTGCGTTGAAACTTCGGTGGTAGCCTAAATTTAATGGTAGGGTCCGATCTCTGGAGTCGTCTGTGGCGATTACCCGGATCGTCCCAGTGAGTCTCTGTTGCTTTTCAGAGGATACTTGAGAGAAGGCAGTTGGCATCCGCTATTGAAAAAGGAAGTGCAAGCTGTGACTCTGGTTCTTCGAGTGCTTTCTTCGCTTCGGCATCGGCCAGTTCATTGCCGTGTACACCACAGTGACTGGAATCCATTGAAATGCGATGTGGTGGCCTTTCTCTTCGGCTAGAGTGCATAGCTCGGCAGTTTGAAGAACCAACACTCTGTAAGGGCTTTCTTTATTTGCAACTCTAAGGAGTTTCAGAGCCGATTTTGCGTCTCTGAGTGCTCTCCATACTTGAGGAGGCTGTCGCGAAATTTAGTTAACTACCTCTCTGATTGCCACTAGTTCCATAGATGTTGGAGTCGTCTTGTTACGCAGACGAAACCGTAGAATGACTTGATGTGCAGGCACGACGAAAGCCGCACGAGACGCATACGACAATACCCATCCGTCTCTAAACACAATCACCGAGGAGCCACATTCTTTACACATATATTCAACTGTTAGATGTCCGAGGTCTACGGTAGGTACTCGCGATATTTTTAGAAATTCCGGGATTGAGAGACGTACCCGTATTTTGGATTTCGCCCATGGGGGCATACGTGGAAGTTCAGCAGGGGCAAAGTATGATGGAAAGGAGGATTCTTGGCATTTATTGGCTGTTAAACAATGGAGTGCGGCGGAATGTCAGGAAATGTCAAGAAGGGGTGGCGTCCATGACGGCACCGCAGCCGCAGGAATACTCGAAGAAGTGCGCATCGTAGACAGACAGGTAAAGGGATGACGCGCGCTTCCTCAATTATACTATACGTTGAGGCGCAACGTGTAACCTCTAGACATTTTCTCAGCATCTGTGCCTGGGCGCTTTCAAGCGTGCGGAAACATGACCGGCTCATACTTGATAAAACTGGCGGGCTATACCGAATCTAGCCGACGTAGAGAGCCTGGTATAGCCGGAGTGGCGAATGCTAAGATGGGCCCCACTTCATACCAGCCAGAAAGCGAAAAACTTGAGCAAGTCCAGTTCATCTTTTCTTTGCCAATGCCACAGGCTTCGACCATGAAGCACCGCGGTCAGTAACAAGGCCGAGGTATCTATGGTGGGTCGCGTATGGGATGGCATTTCCATTGATAACAATCGGATATTAACATATAAGCTGCTGTGTGAATGCTATCGCAGCGCCCTTATCTGGTGCCAGTTGGAGCTCTTGGCACAACAGATACTACAGATACTGAGACGCAAAAGAAACAGCTCGCTGCAATCTTGCGCGAATTTGCGGTCGCGTGGCTGCGGACGCCCATAGGCATATGTCTTCGGCGTAGGTACTGATGCAATAGTTGCAATAAAAGTAGCCCCGTGGCTGAATCCAAGCAACAACTTCCCTGGTAAGCACGAGAACGCGGGAGCAAATCGCGGCCATAGACGAGGAAACCTAAAGTTTGCCCGCGCGGCACCAGCGCCGCCCATTCCCCTGGCGGAAGGATGCAAGTGTCGAAGGTCGCCGCCGGGCCAGCGCGCGCCCGTGTTCTCTACGGCGCGAGCGACCACGTGCGTTGTTTTCGTGACGGCGAGCGCGACCTCATTAACCAGGAAAGGTGGCACGCAACACTGCTGTGTTGTTGATTGCCACAAGGGCCTCGAAAAGTTGAAAGCCGCCCGTGAAGTTCTACAGAATTCCGGAGAGGTGGTACGAGAAGGACAGACGACAAGCGCGGATAACTGCGGTGCGCCGAGTCAAGTAAGTCACGTACTTTCGCATTCGCGTGCAATATCACGGCCGCTCGATAAAAACGCAATAGTAATGTGCCTGTATTTAGCGCATGGCCGTTTGTTTAGACGTGTCGCGTAGTTGAATCGTACAGTGAAATCCGCCATGTTAGCTTAGCGGTAAATGCATACGTGTAGCTCGATTCCCGGCCACGGCGGCCGCATTTCGATGGGGGCGAAATGCAAGAATACAGTTCCTGCCATGTACTTTAAATTTTTTTTGCACGTAAAATAACCCCCTGTGGTCAAATTTATTCCTGAGACCCTCCATTACAGCGTGCCTCATAATGATATTGTGCTTTTGGCCCGTAAAATCCACGAATTTGATTGTACTGTTCGTTCACTTGCGATCGGCAAAGACTGGCTCAAGATAATTATATCCTTTTTCCAAATGCTGCAACTTGAATTCCTAGTTGTACAGGCAACAAATAGGGCCGCACGTTACTTGTCTTTTGTGTGGTGGCAATCCGTATTTAATGCAAGCTGTGGCCATCGCATGCGTCGGTAAGCGGCAGATCGCAAAGCAGCTGCCCGAGACGCGTTCGTTATGTTTGTTGCTTGGCCATGCTTTCTGGGTTCACAATATCCAAGCATGTTTTAAAGTAATTGCCACTTTGCACATTCTTCCTGCTTCACTCTTCCCTCCAAGAATCTTCGTTTCGTGTATTAGCCGGCCATCGGCGTGAGCTTACTTTGGCTGCGGCGGGGCAATCGCCCGACGAGAAACTAGATTTGCTTCGGTGAGGCATGTATCGCTAATTCTTGCGCTCGTGCTGCTGGTCCCAAGGTAATCGCTGGTTACCGTGACCTGGGTTCATTTCGTGGAGCAGTTTGTGCGAGTGATTTCTCATGACCAGTGAAAAGATACCTTGCTCAATAATGCAATGAGTTGCCATGACTCTAGCATTGAATAAGGCATGATATACATTAAATATCTATGCAGCATGATATAAGGCATTATGCACATATGTATAGTACTTACATCGTTGATTGTATTGGCTTATTGGTGCCTAATGCATGTGTTCTTTCTGTTCCGACAGTGCTGATGCCACTACCTGGGAGCCTAATTGAGAGCAGCCGTGTGTGCGCGCCCAGCGACCAACGAAACCAACCGCAATCGTCACCCTCTCTGCACATCTCTGCAAGCATGCATGACCGCTTTATGACTGCACCATAGAGAAGTAAAAGTGGCTAAATGACTGAACTCGGTGTATACCTCTAACTCGATGTCGTATACAATCTTGTTGGACACATCCGACACGCACTTGGCTTTCACTGTCCCATCACCACCCACAATTTTTCTACACCACACACGTGTGGAAGCAGACGCTCCCCTTTCTTGAGGTTGCCGCCACGAAAAAAACTGTTGGCGTCGGCAACCGTGCTGAAATCACTCTGCAGTATTTGCGTCGCTGTTCAGCAAGCAGGCGATCTGCCGCCGTCGAAAACGGAGCGCCGTGAGCACGAGCAGCGAAGGAAAGCCCGAGCGAAACAATTTAAACAAAGCGGAGACCGCACCGCGGAGCGACCGCGCTGCTTGAAATTTCCACATTGGGGGCGCTGTCAGGAGGCGCAGCAGTGCCTTCAGGCGATCGTTTTCTCGTCTATGGTGGCCGAATTTCAATAGGGGCGCAATTGCAAAAAAAAAATAATAAAACTACCGTTTGCTGTGCATTGAGGTCCACGTTAAAGAACCATAGAGGGTCAAAATTAATCCGGAGCGTGCCTCATAATCACAGCGTGCCTATAATCATAAACGACAGCGTGCCTAATAATTATATGGTGGTTTTGGCATGTTATACCCCACAATTTAACCTTAATGCACCAAGGAGAGCCTGATGAAGCTATTCATAGCCTAAGTTCTTGACATACAATTTTCTGTCCTAAATATCAGTGGTAGGATAGAAAGTATGCTGAATAGATTCGAGCACATTGCCAAAATAGCAAAGAGGGAGCAGCACAGAACTACAGCTATGTAAATAAACGTTTAATGCGGAATACAGAAGCGCAATATTGTAAAGGTATTTTCAGCTTGTCTTAAGGGGACACCAATTATTATTATTCCATGTCAAACATATGTCATAAATGTCCGACAACAACGAGAGATCGCAATGTGTAGAATCTTGCAATGGACAGCCCGGTTTCATAAGCCGACGTGGGTGGGACAGGCATGGCAGGGCCATTAAGGGAACCACAGACACACACATACCTCATCAATGTTCATCCTTGTAGTGCCAGCCCAGAGCAATCTCACTGTCGGCCACACCGCTGTTACTTTCGTATCAATACGCGGCTGGCATTTAGCGCGGCAGACAGCAAGTGACGATGTGACGACTTTGCGGGGGACGTATTCCGCATCTAGCTCCTGGCAACTTGTATCCCAATTGGTGCTGCTACTGCATATGTAAATCAACAGCACCTTTATGCAACACCCGCCCCGTTATAGTTCATTCCTTTTCACAAAGAATTTAGGCGGCATCCTACACCGAGGGCGGAGACTTAAGGGGCGATCTTGGCACACATGCTGCACATTTTCATTAAAAATAGTATAATATAGTGAACCGGCCGCATGTATTTAAATCGCGTTTATTTATTTTCGGATATTTTCGCGCAAATTTCACTCTTCTTTCAGGCACATTCAGTTGCGTCCTGTATGACCACACTGTATGCTCATGATACGGTGAATATTATAGCCGAATTTGCGGACAATGTGAAGGATATATAATCAGTTGTCGGTATGTTCGTCGCTAGTGTTCTTCAGTTTCCTTGTATAGCTACTTATGCCTGTTTAAGTGCGTAATGCTGTAGTTTCATTTGTGTATGAGTTCACAACCAAGTTATTTTTTTGATATATAGTCTGCGAAGCTCCCGGTAAATTGAAGAGTGTCATTTACAAAAAAGGTACCTTGTGAATGTGAATTTTTTTCACCTAAAGGGGCATTCATGTCCGTGCCTGCTGCAACTGCTCGAGAAATACCTTGATTAATTTTTAATAATGCAAGAATATCAATTGCTGCCTCCCGAATGCTACGGAGTCCATTTCTCCCAATCCCTGACAACTATGCGAATTCACCATGCAGACAAGTGGACACCTGTGTAGCGTGTTGAGACGGGAAGAGCAAAGCAACTGACGCGAAACCGGTTCGCGAACCGATTCGGTGCTGCAAAGCAGTGCGCAAACCGTTACAACTTTTCATTTATTCAAACAAACTCATTCTCAGCGAAATCAAAACCCAATCGACCTGAAGCAAACCGGTGCTTATTTTTGGTTAAGACAAAGATAAAGCATAAATAATTTCTTCAGAGAATAACTAGGAAAGAAGGCAAGAAGTGTTTCCAGTTCATGCTGACCTACGCCGACCAGTGTCATCCTTTCACGACCAGAAGGCACACTTGGTCTTTGGGTTCATATGCGACCCCGGCGCGCACTGGAAGGCGGCCGAGAATTCTGGCATGTGCATAAGTGGCACCTCGCAGCGGACGTGGAATGGAGAATGGCGCTCGGTATCAGTGTCGCTATACCGGTTGCAATACTTGACGCAGTGGTTGATAAAGAACAGTCGTTCGGCCGTTATGTTGAGACCCAAAAGCGTCTTCTGCCGTTGGGAAGGCGGCAACAAAGCATACGCCGAGTACGATGCTGCGGTGCCAACGAAGTCGGCCAGGTTCTCCGAGTCGAGAAAATCGTTTGCCATCGCCTGCCGGGCCACCTTCTTTCTCTGCGAATTAATAGACAAATCAATGAGTTTCTTGACCAGACATTGGCTGCACCAGACAATGACCAGACATTCGCTATCAGCTATTTATAGCTGGACGGGCCCAGACAACCCTTGCATGCATCTCATGGCTTTAGCGATGAAGGAACTGGCAGAACACGAATAAAAATAAAATGGCGTCTACTCACGAGCTCTATATTCGATCGCCGCACACAGACCGCCCTTTTTCCGTATTCCGCTATGAACTGTGGTGTTAACCAGAGTCCCTTCTGGGCATTTTCGTCGTATGTTATGCCCAATACGTCGTACATGTGCATAATCTCATGACCAGCTATCTGCAAGGAAAAAAAATATGTTGCAGAAACCATCGTAGATTATTGACAAAACCAGCAACAGTTTTGATATTTGATCGTGATGTCTAACGCTATGCCATCGCTCCATTCACGACATACCTTACCGACCCCCCCCCCCCCCCCCAAAGTTTGATCAGATTAGCCTGTTTTAGTATAGACTCAGAAACGGCGTGGCCGAAATTTTGGCACAGAGCGCCGAATTTAACGGCACAACAGTAATAGTAAGGTGAAAAGAGACAAAACACTAGTACGCGTCTGATATCGAGTGACATACAGCGCACACTTGGAGGGGCACGGGCATTTTGTGAAATCGGTGACATAACACGATGTGCAACAGCGGTCACTTGCAGCAACTAACTAAGCGCCACTTTGCTTAATTCTCCACTCCTCCGCGCTTCTGATCCTTGCTCTTGCTGACCTCAATACAGTTTTTTTTGGTTTATGTTCAGGTAACAAGAAATGTCTGCCGTGTCAAATTATCATGTGAAAAGTTCACCTTTCCAAGCATCACATCGAAAGAAAGATAACGCTTTAAAGATCTTCTTTCACAAAACATGTGAGCCTAATGAGCGGTAATGAAGCAAAAAGTAGCAGTGAGCTTCGTAGCTCTTCCGAAACTCGTTCAACCGCTCTTGTAGAAGGAACTTTTTCTGTAGAGTAGAGACGTCATGGTTCCATTGAGAGGCTATACATGTAACATCAGATAATCAAAATCATGTAGTGTTTGTCCTAGCTAACAATGGCCGAGCTATATTTACAAAAGAGAATATGAGATAAGCTACAAATATGGGACCAATGATGTTTTGTTAGCTGTCCCATTGTGCAAACTGCGGAATTTTTCTGTTGATACTGAATACATGATCAGCAGAAATTATTTACCTAAATTATGACATTCATTTATAAATTGCGCAATCTCGAATGAAAAAAAATGCGCGTTTCGCTCGAAAACGTCATTATAATCATCGTAATAAGCCTATTTTTATGTTACTGCAAAATGAAGCCCAGCTGCTTATTTTTCTCCTAATGTGAACTAGAATATCGACTATCCCCGCTTGCTCTCTGATCCACACCGCTCTGTCCCCTCCTATCTCCAGATGTCACTACATCTGTAGAATAAAGGGAAATGATTATAGAAATACAAATTTGTCATAATAATGATATTAATCACTATAAAATGAAAAGACAAGTTTCCACATCTTCCATCGATGAAAATAGGATAAAATTATAGCAAGTAAATAGGCAAAAATATTGCGTAAGGAAATACACATCGGGAATTTCAAATAATCTACAAGTAACTCTACGTGAAGTATAAGGCGAAAGAAGTATACCATCAATACCCAAATCTGAAAAGAAAACAGCAGCCCCACGTCTGCAAGACCACGTGATAGTTTAAGAACGTTTAATGAAAGCATAGTTACTAGTATAAAATAAAGGAAGTGATGCGGCGGCAAACAGATTCATCTGACTAACAAATATAAAGCGAAATAATAACATTAGCCATTTAACTTGGGGCGGGAAAGGGTTGTAACAGTTTCTCTATTTCTTTATTTCAGTGCTAAAACAAGAATTAAACCTACAAGAACACCCCAAGAAGGAATCATGACGTCAACTCAAGATAAAGAGAACAAGCAGACAAGAAACACAAGTAGTGCACTATTTCTGCAAGAAATCAAGCCTCGTAGTCAGCAAGAAATGAAATGCAAAACAAATGGTATAAGAAAGCCCGATGATCAAGTTCGTTCCTGGGGTGTGGTTTCGCTGATGGCGATCGTTCACTTTTTTTCTTTTTTCTAAATTCCATTTCGCTAGCCCCAATTCTTTTATGTCGCAGTGGGTATTTGCCGGGCTGAGACTTTTATTTTAACACGAAACTGTTTTATGCCGGGGTCCACGACAACTTCCTCTAACGGATGTGACGTCCTGCGCGAACACGCAAAAAAATGCCTTCTTGGCATAAAGCCCCTATATGTAAAAAGTAGCGCCATCCACTTCCCTCCTCCTTCGTTCCACTATCGCGCTCGGCGCGACCAGCGCAATCGAGGCGCGATATCGACAGTGGCGCCGCCTGTGTCGGGCCTGCCGTGGCAGACGACAGCTGACACGCTACCAGAGGAAATCAGAGGAAAACTTCGATCGCGCCCTGCGGAGAAGTTTATGAGGCGCGGTTTTGCTTCGTCAGTCAGTAACTGGTCTTAATAATGCCGTTTTGCAAGTAGCAACACGACGATGCGAGACGGCGCAAATATAGTTTGCAGCAAGCGTTTGCGCACGCCGGATGAAAAACAAAAAAAGCCTTTTGCCCTCGCCTTGTCGGTTGCGGCAACTTCAGGTGCAGCAGCATGCCATCACAACGAAGTTCTTGTCCCTGACACATTTGATCCGTTTGTGCGTACAGCACTTTCGTCGCACAGGCCCGAGAATGGCAGTCGGAGTGCGGTGGAAAGAAAAAATATACAAAAGCGCAACGCGTGCTTCTACGTGACACGGATTGGCCAATGGGGGAGCGGAGGAGGCTGGGGCGACAGGAGGCGGCAAGGAGGAAACGCCGGGGTGAGCGCGGTGGCGGCAAGATCTAAGAATGGCGCTACTTTTTATATATAGGGGCTTTATCTTGGCAGGGATGGTACCGCCATCTAGGAGCGGGGAAGCGAAGTACTACATCATGGTACTAACGAGTGCCGAAAGTGAGCGCTTTCTCAGCGAACCGGAGGCTCCTACGCGGTATAGCCAGTGTAGGCCTTCTGCTGCGATGACCACGCAATTTCCGCACATGGCTTGTCTTTCGCGTCCGAATAGCCTATGACGCATCGTCGCCTACGGAGTGCAGCTTCAACATGCATCAGGGTAGCTATTTTGTAGCGATGCCTTTAAAGTAATATAATGCGTTTTCGCGATTATCGCGCTTTGTCAGTGGTCAGAGCGACGGTTCGCTCACGATATCAACGTTGATAACGCGAGTGGACCGTCGCTCTGACCACTGAGAAAGCGCGATAAGCGGGAAAAGGCATTATGACATTAAAGGCATCGCTACAAAATACCGGCCCTGGAGTGCTTACACGCCGCCTACTGCTTCGCTTGCGATGACACAAACTACGAAAACTGCTGCGCTAAACCGCGCATAAAGGCAACAATGTCGACGGGCGAATCTCGCTTTCGTCCAGTGAGAGACATGCCTGCCGTGAAGCATAACGCGTCCTAGAAAGCATTCTTTCAGAGCGCACCTAAGGTGTGCGTAGCACCCACGGGCTTGCACTCACTGCGCATTCTACTTCTCGTTTTCCGGCACTATGAAACGGGGAAAATATTGCTGAGAGAAACGTTGTGAGCTTAAAACATCTCATTTAAACTTATGTTTTCAAACAGGACTCCAATGTGACACTCGAGCTTACACAATAGGAAAAGTATATTTTATAATAATTAGTTCAGACTAATTCACTCATCAAAGAGAATGTAAAATTTTTTTCCCACTTTGCGCAAGGTGACTGCTAACGAGACGATGTAAGTGATATCCTCGTATTTCTTAGCACATTAAAAAAAATAATTTGGCCCGCGTTACCTGAACACCTGGTAGAACATTAAAGAAGCAGCCTCACTAGTAAAATAAGTTAGCACATAATCGATATCATCACTAGTGGCATAAACACTTTCTAGCATGAATGAAGAATAAATATACCAGTGCATTTGGACCATTTTTCAAGTTTGTCTGGCGAACTCCGAGGCCGGTTCGTGCAATTTTCGCGAATCTTAATTGCGTAAAGCATGATTAGGCTAACCACACACCCTCTCAAATTTATCATAAGCGAATCTCTCAGCGGTATTTGCGAGGAACGCAGTTAACCGTAGTTAATATAACGAACCCGACCAAGTTGGCCCCATTTTCACCTGCAAGCGATGAACAAACCCGTGGCGCACGAACACCCAAAATGTAGACATTACAACCAAGTGATGACCACAATGCAGTGATGATGAGGGCATGACAAAATTTGTACAACGACGAAACGACCACGTCTCTGTGACGACGACGCAATAGAAGATCCCGATTTCTACAATGCAAAACTTTTCTTTGCGAATCTCGATGGGTTGCGTGACGTAGGATAGTAGAAGTCATAGTCATGAGCATGACTCTGCGAAAAAATATTAACACTCAGAAACCACTGCAATGGGTTCTGACGTGGGTGCTAAGTGAAGTAAACACTAAAGAATGGTGGTAGAAGTCATAGTCATGAGCATGACTCTGCGAAAAAATATTAACGCTCAGAAACCAGTGCAAAGGGGTCTGATGTGGGTGCTAAGTGAGGTAAACACTAAAGAATGGCGGTAGAAGTCATAGTCGTGAGCATGACTCTGCGAAAAAATATTAATGCTCAGAAACCAGTGCAATGGGTTCTGACGTGGGTGCTAAGTGGGGTAAACACTAAAGAATGGTGGTAGAAGTCATAGTCGTGAGCATGACTCTGCGAAAAAATATTAATGCTCAGAAACCAGTGCAATGGGTTCTGACGTGGGTGCTAAGTGGGGTAAACTCTAAAGAATGGCGGTAGAAGTCATAGTCGTGAGCATGACTCTGCGAAAAAATATTAACGCTCAGAAACCAGTGCAATGGGTTCTGACGTGGGTGCTAAGTGGGGTAAACACTAAAGAATGGCGGTAGAAGTCATAGTCGTGAGCATGACTCTGCGAAAAAATATTAATGCTCAGAAACCAGTGCAATGGGTTCTGACGTGGGTGCTAAGTGGGGTAAACACTAAGGAATGGCGGTAGAAGTCATAGTCGTGAGCATGACTCTGCGAAAAAATATTAACGCTCAGAAACCAGTGCAATGGGTTCTGACGTGGGTGCTAAGTGGGGTAAACACTAAAGAATGGCGGTAGAAGTCATAGTCGTGAGCATGACTCTGCAAAAAATATTAACGCTCAGAAACCAGTGCAATGGGTTCTGACGTGGGTGCTAAGTGGGGTAAACACTAAAGAATGGCGGTAGAAGTCATAGTCGTGAGCATGACTCTGCGAAAAAATATTAATGCTCAGAAACCAGTGCAATGGGTTCTGACGTGGGTGCTAAGTGGGGTAAACACTAAAGAATGGCGGTAGAAGTCATAGTCGTGATCATGACTCTGCGAAAAAATATTAACACTCAGAAATCAGTGCAATGGGTTCTGACGTGGGTGCTAAGTGAGGTAAACACTAAAGAATGGCGGTAGAAGTCATAGTCGTGATCATGACTCTGCGAAAAAATATTAACGCTCAGAAATCAGTGCAATGGGTTCTGGCGTGGGTGCTAAGTGAGGTAAACGCTAAAGAATGGTGGTAGAAGTCATAGTCGTGAGCATGACTCAGAAAGAAGGGCAATAACTCAGCGAAAAAAAGATTAACACTAAAAATCGATGGCATGTGTTTGGATGTTGTTCTAAGTGAAGGAAAAGGCTAAAGGTCAATGGCCGAAGTTAGTCATGAGCATGGCCAAGGCTTTCACTTAAGGTCTCTTAGGCGTTGCTAAAGGGACTCCTGAGGACTCATGATGCGAATGTCATGACATGCGTGTCATGTAGGTCATGGAAAAGCCGCCTACGTCTTGGTACTGTCATGGTCGTTTCGTTAACTTGGTAGCTCCCCACACACTGATTCGCATAACATCGATTCCCACAGGGCGTGGGATCTGCTGGCTTTTTTACTTGTGATACGCGAGTCAAAAGGCGCGTCGCGCATTGACTCCATGCAGATGCCGATGTAGCGTCTCGCGGCGGAACTTGTAAAAATGGAGGGGACCCTGCACGCTTCAACAATATACTCCTACGTCAATGAAGTTTTGTTAAAATGGCCTTTCCTTCCTACTAGCTGGCATGCAAAGGCACGATGTTCCCTGCGCACGTCCTGAGGAATGTTCCCTAATAGTCGCTGTTATAAGTACTGTAATTAACCTAGTCCGTGATTACACTTCTTCTCTTAATCTGTTTCATTTTTATGCGCTCCCCCCTCCTTGCTGGCTCTTCTTGAAGTGTCAGCGTTCACTGGTGCGGTCAGCAGAATTATCTTCCTTCTTTCGTAGAACTACTATACGCAGTACAAGTTTTTTTTTACAATAAGACATAAGCTGACACTCAGGTCACACGCTTCGTTCGGGCTTTCCTTCAATAGAATAATTTATTTAGAGTGGCATAACATCGATTCCCACAGGGCGTGGGATCTGCTGGCTTTTTTACTTGTGATACGCGAGTCAAAAGTCACTGCGCGATTGAAGCATGCAAGAAGATAGGGGGAAGGTAGACGTGGCGGTACATATATAACTTGCAAGAAGGGTTGGGGGCCCGAGACCCTTTCCTTCTGGTTCCACCTATGGCCTCAGTGAACGTAGGGCAACAATTCGACAAGTATCCAAGATGATGGTGGGGGACAGGCACTGCAATGACATAATTACCACGGGGGCATTATAAGATGTAGTGACGACTGTATCACGAAGACAAGCATAAGATTTTAATGGCGTGACAAAAGCTGCATCATCACTCTGGTGTGGCTATGACTGAACGATGACGACGGCAAGATCAGGATATAATGAAGGCGAAAATTAACAAGGGCACCGTGACTGTCGCGGCATGTTTGTATTGGAGCTCATGTAGGCACTTGCGTGGAAAACCTGCCGCAGCGGGAGCCCTATATTTGCACTATGTACGGTGTCGGTTTGCGTTAAGGCCAGCACTGGTCAAATGTGCAAGACAGCTGCATTCTAAAGTGAAGGGCAAAGTTTAAAGACATGATACTATTATATAATATCCGGAAGCAGGCGTCGGAGCATCACCGACCCCTTCGTTCCTTCAGAAGCCCTGCCCAAAGTGAAACCGTTAAAATAATTTTCGAAGGAGACTGTTTTTTTATTTTTGCAGGCAAGAGATTACAAGATTTGGAGCTTGCTATGGAGTAGTGATATGTCATATATGTAATTCCTTCTCACCGTTCCGATACCACCATAGTTGAGGGCTGGTGGACTGCCCTGAAAGATGAATGGCCATTGAAGCATCGCTGTCGGGATAATGATTGAGTTGTAGAAAATTGAGTAGTGGGCGTTTATAGCCGATTCATCGTAGAGCCATGTCGTCTGGTCGGCCCACTTTTGATGGCTGGATAATGACAGAGCCTTTCTCCATGGAGTGAAAAACTGGTCGGACGGCACGTCCGGAAACATTTCTGCAATGAACACAAAATTACCCATGTATATACACACTCATTGAGCAGATCATTTTCGTCCGTACTGCTCTAAGAGTATTTTATGAAATGCGAACTGCAGTACAGCAAAGCGCGTAGCTGAACGATTACATCCATTGTCTTGCCCTCGAACGCGTAAAAGTTTTCTTGAATGGATGGCACTGGTTTTTTTCGTTCGTGTGTGGATTCATTTACTCTATGTGAATTTTCACAGACTAAAATAGCATGATTGATGCATTCAGCAAATACACTCATCTGGATAACCCTTGTCCACGAGCTTCTATCTTAACTTTTAAAATATATTTTTACTTAAGTAGAACGACCTTCAACATCCACTCACGAATCATAAGAAACAGCCTTCGATGTGTTTGAACATGTTACTTCTGTTGATTCGCGAATAAACATGCAGCACTACGTTAGTGGGAAAACGTCGCGCGGAGATACACATGGGTCCAGCTTCAGGTGCATGGAAGAATATGCCAGATGAGAAGTACGGGGATCGTGAACACTGTTCTCACTAACAGTCACCACACCCCCACCTAAGTACATATATATATATATATATATACATATATTGCGAGATAGCTGTTCAACCTCGACGGTTTATTATGCAGGCCGCGCGCTGAAGCGAATGGCGCTGGCCATGATGATGAGTATATACAGATGAAGAAGATGAAGGGGTAATATAATGCTCACACAATTACCCCCGCGCATGGAAGCGGCCAACCTGGCCGCTGGCTATGGCGGCGAACGCCGCATGAAAGGCTTTAAACGTGAAACATGCACAATCTCTGTGGTACGGCAGCGGCCGTCCGAAGGCGTAACAACGGGCGCGACACGATAGTTAACCGGCGAAGTCTGTTCCTGAACTGTGTAAGGCCCGACAAAACGGGACTGAAATTTCTCGCATAAACCAGGAACGCGAACTGGAGTCCACAGCAACACTTCGTCTCCAGGCTGGAAGGAAACGACACGGTGGGATGCATCATAGCGAGTTTTGCGGTCTTGTTGACTGGCGTCGGTGTTGAGGCGGGCGTGTTGGCGACACTGGGTAATTCGCGAAACAAATTGCTCACACGTTGATGTGTACGATGGCACGGGGACGTCAAAGAAAGAGACGTCGAGGACAGTGATTGGTTGACGACCATACACAAGGAAAAAGGGCGAGTACCCCGTTGTGCGTTGGACGGCCGTGTTGTAAGCGAAGGTGACGAATGGGAGAATAACATCCCAATTGGTGTGATCAGGGTTGATGTACATTGAAATCATGTCGGACAGCGTACGATGAAAGCGCTCTGTGAGGCCATTAGTTTGAGGGTGGTAGCTGGAAGTCGTTTTATGGATGGTATTGGACGCACGGAGAACATCGTCGAGAAGTTTAGACAGAAAGGTCCTGCCGCGGTCACTCAAAAGAATACGTGGGGCTCCGTGTCGTAAAAAGATGGTTTCCAAGAAAAAGGATGCAACCTCCGCTGCGGAACCGGAAGGTAGTGCGGCTGTTTCAGCGTACCGTGTCAAGTGGTCTACAGCTGTGACAATCCATCGTTTACCGCCAGCCGATAAGGGTAGTGGACCATACAAGTCGATACCAACTATTGCGAAAGGAGCTTCAGGACACGGGACAGGTTGTAGCAGTCCAGCCGGAGGTGAGGTCAGTCGTTTGCGGCGTTGGCAGATCGAACAGGAAGCCACGTATTTTGCTACGCTTGTTGCAAGTCCAGGCCAAGAGAAGCGGCTGCGAATTCGCTCATAGGTTTTATGAAAACCAAAGTGACCGGCAGTGGGATCGTCATGAAAGGTCTCCAGTATCTGGGTCCGAAGTGATCGGGGAACTACAGGGACCCAACGGTGTCCTTCGGGATGAAACACGTACCGGTATAGCACCGAATTTTGAATCTTGTGGTTCTTCAACTGCCGACGGAGTCGAGCGTTAGGTGTGCGAGAGGATCCCCGAATACGTTCCATAACGGAGTGGCAGTAGGGGTCACTACGTTGGCAAGTTGCAAACGTATGAGAATGGCTAGGTGGGAGCCGGTCGAGAGCTGCGAGTGAAGGAAATGCAGGAGAGACGTCCGGCGGGTTGCTCACGGAAGGTGGTAAGCAGGCAGTGTTTGAAGACGGTGGTAGGGGACAACGAGAGAGAGCATCGGCATCCTGGTGTTTCTTTCCAGACTTGTAGGTGACGTCGAAGTCGTATTCTTGTAAACGAAGTATCCAACGGCCGAGACGGCCCGTTAAATTTTTTACCGTCGCCAACCAGCACAAGGCGTGGTGATCAGTAACGACCGTAAAGTGGCGGCCGTGCAGATAAGGCCGGAATTTTTGGACGGACCAAACAACGGCAAGACACTCTTGCTCGGTAATCGTATAATTTTTCTCTGCAGGTGTTAGCGTGCGACTTGCGTATGCGACCACACGTTCTTCGGAAGTTTGCTGACGTTGCAGAAGAACAGCGCCGATACCATGGCCGCTGGCGTCAGTATGTAGAAGAGTGGGTGCGGTGTTGTCAAAATGACAAAGCACAGGTTCGGACGTGAGGGCACGCTTGAGGGCGTCAAAAGCAGTTTGGCACTCGTCCGACCATACATAGGGAGCTCCAGAAGGAAGTAGTTGATGGAGCGGCGCCGCAATGGTGGCAAAGTTACGTATGAAGCGCCGGAAATACGAGGCTAGGCCAAGGAAGCTACGCAAGTCTTTGGCGCGTTGAGGCCTGGGGAAGCGCAGGACAGCGGTAATCTTATCGGGGTCAGGTCGAATGCCCTCCTTGCTGACAAGGTGTCCGAGTACTTTAATGGTTTTGCTGGCGAAGTGGCACTTTTTTGTATTCAGCTGAAGGCCAGCAGCAGAGAGGCATGTCAAGACTTCGTCGAGGCGCTGCAAGTGCTGATGGAAGGTCGACGAAAATATGACGATGTCGTCAAGGTAGCATAAGCAAGTCTTCCACTTTAGGCCCCGTAGTACGGTGTCAATCATCCGCTCAAATGTGGCGGGAGCATTACACAGGCCGAAAGGCATTACGTTAAATTCGTAAAGTCCATCGGGAGTGGCAAAGGCAGTTTTTTCCTTGTCTTCTTCGTGCATGGGGATCTGCCAGTATCCGGAGCGTAGATCAAGGCTGGTGAAATACTCCGCGCCTTGTAATGAATCTAACGCATCATCGATTCGGGGAAGTGGATATACATCTTTGCGGGTGATTTTGTTCAAGGCACGGTAGTCTACGCAAAATCGCACTGAGCCGTCTTTCTTACGCACCAAAACGACAGGTGACGACCAAGGGCTTGAGGAAGGGCGGATGATGCTTCGTTTCAGCATGTCGGCAACCTGGTTATCGATGATCTGGCGTTCGGCGGAAGAAACACGATATGGCCGCCGGCGCACGATGGAAGTTCCATCCGTGTGTATGCGATGAGCCGTTGCAGAAGTCTGTCCCAGAAGAGGAGAGTGCACGTCGAAGGAGTCTTTATGCTTGGATAACAACGCCAGTAACTCTTCCGTCTGCTGTGGCGTTAGATCAGTGCTGATTGCACTAGCGAGAACAGAAGCAGGGGCTGGCTCTATAGCGGTAGGTGCCCGTGAAACAGCAGTAGTCGAGGTAAGTACACAGACAGGCTGAGTGTCCAAGACGCAAATGACAACAGCGCCTTTAGGAAGAAGTACTGGCTCAGGGGTTGTGTTGAGTACAGCCAAAGTGGCCGTACCGTTGGTGAAGCGAACAAGGCTAGGTGCCAGAGCAATCCCTTTGGATAGGCAACGAGCTGATGGTACAACTAAAACGTCACCATCGGCGATGTCAGAGTTAACTACAAGAAGTTGTTCGCGGCCAGGAGGCACCATACAATCGTCAGCAGTTCGTAAGCGAAGGCGCGGGTCGGGCACGTCGTCGGAATTGTCGGTCTCGGTCAACTTAACGAGGCGTTGACGGCACGAAATAAAAGCGGACGCGGAAGAGAGAAAGTCCCACCCTAGTATAAGCATGTGAGCACAGGAAGTCAACACTGCGAACTGAATATGGTGGCGAATCCCGTCAATCGAAACTCGAACTGTGCATTGCGCCGATGGCCGAATCACAACATTATTTGCGCCATGTAGAATAGCTCCATTGTAAGGTGTAGTAACCTTGCGTAGACGAGAGCACAAGTCAGCGTGAATAACAGAAATAGCTGCGCCCGTATCAATCAATGCAGGAACGGGTACACCTTCTACACACACTAATAAAGTATTGGCCGGGCACACTGGAGGAATTGTAGTCTGTGCGGGCCATGCAGCTTTCCCTCCAAAAACTGCACCATCTAGTTTTCCGATCGGTAGTCAGGAGTGCGGGAGGCCGGTAGCAGAGGTGATGTCGAGCGTCGGAGAGGGGAAGGCGAGCGGCGGCGCCCTTGACGGTAGTTGCGAGGCTCTTCGGGATTTGGAGGCGGAGTAAGTGAGCGTTGGGAAAGCCGGCGCTGGTAGGCACTTGGGAGAGGCAATGGGTCTCGCTCGTAAACATCGTAACCACGGCGTTCGTCCTGTTGTCGTCTGCGACAAAAGCGCGATATGTGCCCGCGAATACCGCAGTAATAACAAATGGGGCGGGGCGAAGGGCGGGTAGGGTAATATGCTGTGGCAGGTGCACGAGGTGCCAGAGTCGCCAGATGGTTGGGAGTAGCAGGAGCAGGAGGCGTTGTCTGAACGAACGCTGGTGGCATAGCCGCAACCTGAGCATACGAGGGCGCCGGCGAAGGAGGGACACAGCCCACAGTGCAGGTCATGGAGGACAGCTCCTCTTTGATGATGTCGCGCAGGCCAGGAACCGAAGGTTGCGGCTGAAGAGCGGGAGGACTGCGCAGGCCGTACACTTGGAGCTCCTCGCGTATGAGAGTCCGAATCAGGACACGCAGGTCCGTATCGGAGGAAGGAGGCGTGTCACAGGCGACAGGTTGTAAACGGATGGCCTGCAGGGCGTCCAGATGCTGGCAAGTGGCGATAACATCGTTAACGGTATTTGGATTCTTGATGGCCAGTGCGTTGAACGCGACGTGGGCAATGCCCTTGAGGATATGACGAACACGATCTGATTCAGTCATGGCTGCGTCAACCCGGCGACAAAGGGCGAGGACGTCCTCGATATAAGAGGTGTATGTTTCCCCGGGAAGTTGCATGCGTGCATCAAGCTTTTTCTTGGCTACCTCAGAGCGGACGTTGGGGGCGCCGAAAATTTGCCGAAGCTGGTGTCTGAAAGCCGCCCAGTCAGGGAAGGAGCGCTCATGGTTAAGAAACCAAGTCCTGGCAACGTCAGTGAGGTAGAATGCGACGCTCCGAAGCTTGTGAGAATCATCCCACCGGTTAGACTCACTCACTCGGTCATAATTGTCCAGCCAGTCGTCAACGTCCTCACTAGGAAGGCCAGCGAACATGGTGGGATCGCGCTGCCGCGCGCTGACGGTCCATGAAGGAACGGCTGGTGGGGCAGAGACGGTGACGCTGGGGGCTCCTGGTGGATCTTCTTGGGGCATGGTGGCGGAAAGGCGGGGCAAGCGGCGACCGGAACGAAGCTCCAGGGAAACTCGAAGTCGTAGAGGACCAAGGGATCGAGAGCACTCTCCACCACTTGCGAGATAGCTGTTCAACCTCGACGGTTTATTATGCAGGCCGCGCGCTGAAGCGAATGGCGCTGGCCATGATGATGAGTATATACAGATGAAGAAGATGAAGGGGTAATATAATGCTCACAATATATATATATATATATTGAAAGACGGAAGACGACCAGGACAGGCAGCACTGGCAGACCCGTTTATTCCACCGGCACGGCCGAGGCTCAAACACGAAGAAGAAGAGAAACAGGGATGATGATGGCTATATACAAATGAGAACGATGAAGTACGTGAAATGTGCTTACACTAATTTCCCCCCCTCGTGGAAGCGGCCAACCTGGCCGCAATCTAAAGATCGGCTGAACGGGGAATAAAGTGCTTCATGCGGGAGACGTGAACAATTTCTGCACTACGACGACGGCGGTCCTCGACGGATTGAAGCGGAGTGACGAGATAGTTCACTGCGGAAGTTTGTTGTAGGACTGTGTAGGGCCCAATGTACCGGTGAAGGAATTTCTCGCAAAGTCCAGGGGTTCGAAGCGGCGTCCATAGGAGGACTTGGTCTCCAGGATGGAAGGCGATGTCGCGGCGTTTACTGTCGCAGCGACGTTTTCTTTCTTCTTGGGTAGCGGCGGTGTTGCGACGAGCAATTTCACGGCAATGCGCGAGTCGAGCTGCAAACTCTTCTGGGAGGGAGGTGTTAGGCGAAGCAGGAGAGAAAAAGAATTTGGAGTCGAAGACGGAGGAGGCAGATCGTCCATACACCAGGAAGAAAGGGCTGTAACCGGTAGTTCGTTGTGGCGCAGTATTATAAGCGAATGTAACACAGGGAAGGATGTTGTCCCAGTTTGTGTGGTCAGGACGTAAGTACATAGAAATCATGTCAGAGAGCGTTCGGTGGAAGCGTTCAGTAAGGCCGTTGGTTTGCGGGTGATATGTAGAAGTGGTTTTATGCTTCGTATTAGTCTGCCGCAAGACTTCTTCGAGGACGTGGGACATGAAGGCTTTGCCATGATCGGACAAAAGAACGCGAGGAGCACCATGGCGCAAGACTATGGATTGCAGGAAAAAGTCAGCAACCTCAGAAGCAGCACCAGATCGAAGAGGCGCAGTCTCGGCGTATCTTGTTAAGTGGTCTACCGCTGTGACGATCCAGCGGTGACCGGAGGGCGTCAACGGCAAGGGACCGTATAAGTCAATTCCAACGCACTCGAAAGGTTCGGTCGGACATGGCAGAGGCTGAAGAAAACCGGCAGGCGGGGATGTGGAGCGTTTGCGGTGCTGACACAACGCACATGAGGCAACGTATTTGGCTACCGTTGTGGACAATCCAGGCCAGAAGCAGCGGGTCTTGATGCGGTCGTAGGTCTTGAGGAAGCCTAAGTGGCCGGCGGCAACGTCATCATGAAATGCTTCTAAAACTCGAAGACGAAGGCAGCGAGGTATGACTGGGACCCACTTGTTACCCGTAGGATGATAAATATAACGATGAAGCACCCCATCTTGAAGGCGAAATTGCTGAAGCTGGCGTCGCAAGCGGCTGTTGGGTGGTTTAGTTAGGCCGCGAAGGCGATCAATGAGAGTTCGACAGTAGGAGTCTGCGTGCTGAAGGGAAGCTAAATCGGAGCGTGAAGAAAGCTGAGCTTGATCCAGTGACATTAGCGTGATCTGGTGGGCGGCAGGCGTAGCGTCAGAGTGACGTGGTAGAGACGGGGAGTGCGCACGATCGATAGAAGGTGAAAGCGGGCATCGAGACAGTGCGTCTGCATCATGATGACATTTGCCAGACCGGTACGTTATCGTGAAATCATATTCTTGTAAGCGCAGTATCCAGCGTCCCAGGCGTCCTGACATGTTCTTCATAGATGACAGCCAACACAGAGCATGATGGTCGGTTACGATGGTGAAGTGGCGACCATAGAGATACGGGCGAAACTTCTGAATGGACCAAACAATAGCCAGGCATTCCTGCTCTGTGATCGTGTAGTTCCGTTCAGATGGCGAGAGGGTCCGGCTAGCATACGCCACAACCTGCTCTTTAGACGCGGGACCCCGTTGTAGGAGCACTGCTCCGATGCCTTGCGCACTTGCGTCAGTGTGGAGTATAGTGGGTGCCCTCTCATCAAAATGGCGAAGCACCGGTCCGGAAGTGAGATGTTTCTTAAGGGCTTGAAATGCCGACTCACAGTCTTCGGACCATGTGAAAGAGGCGCCGGTGACCAGGAGCTTATGTAGAGGAGCTGCTATTGTAGCAAAATTGCGTATAAAACGGCGAAAGTAAGACGCCAGGCCGAGAAAGCTGCGCAATGTTTTTTGATTTGATGGGCAAGGGAATTGAAGCACAGCAGCAATCTTCTCAGGGTCAGGTTGGACGCCGTCTTTTGAAACGACGTGACCCAGCACTTTGATGCTTCTGCTGGCGAATGTGCACTTTTTAGTATTAATCTGGAGACCAGCATCTGAAAGGCATTGGAGGACTTCGTCTAATCTCTGTAGGTGTTGGCTGAAGCTTGAAGAAAAAACAACGATGTCATCCAGATAACAGAGGCAGGTCTTCCACTTAAGGCCACGAAGAACAGTGTCGATCATACGCTCAAACGTGGCTGGAGCGTTGCACAGGCCAAATGGCATTACATTAAATTCATAAAGTCCGTCCGGCGTGGCGAAAGCGGTTTTCTCTTTGTCAGCCTCGTTCATGGGAATTTGCCAATATCCCGACCGCAGATCAAGGCTGGAAAAATATTCCGCTCCTTGTAGTGTATCTAAGGCGTCGTCAATTCGAGGCATGGGATACACATCCTTGCGTGTAATCTTATTGAGCGCTCGATAATCAACGCAAAAGCGAACGGAACCATCCTTTTTCTTCACCAGAACGACAGGAGACGCCCAGGAACTGGATGAAGGTCGTATAATATTTCGTGCTAGCATGTCATCAACTTGGTCTTCAATGATCTTCCGTTCCGACTGCGAAACTCGATATGGGCGACGGCGTATAATTGCAGAACCGTCGGTTTCGATGCGGTGTGCCGCTACGGAAGTCTGGCCCAATGCGGTGGCACAGCTATCAAAGCAGGATTTGTGCTTAGCCAAAAGGGCGAGTAACGCATCCGACTGGGCAGCGGTTAGGTCAGAACCAATTAGGGCTCGGAGAGAAGAAGAATTCAAACCTGAGGTTGGTACTGGTGACGAAGAAGGGGAAAGCGCTGCGACAGAGATCAGTGGCGGGTCGGTGAAGGTTGCCACGGTCATCCCTTTGGGCAACAGCACAGGATCTGGGGTTGTGTTGCAGGCGTACAGGAGAGCTCGGCCACATGAAAACCGGACGAGACAAGGGGCGACTAGAATTCCTCGTGAAGTGCAGCGTGAAGAGGGGGTAACCAGTGCGTCTCCATCGGTTAGCTGGCCGGATGTGACAGCTACAATGTGTTCGTGACCAGGGTGCAGGACGTAATCTGCAGCGACAGCCAAGTTCAAGATGGAGGGTGACGACTCCAAAATAGGTGCATCCGTGGTATCTGTGATGTGGACGACTTTCTCCCTACATGATATGACAGCGGAGGCAGAATGCAGAAAGTCCCAACCGAGAATAAGTTCATGGATGCACGCGGGTAGCACAATCATCTCAATGTGGTGACGAATGCCGTCGATCAAAACACGAGCCGTACATTGTCCGTCGGGGTGAATGGGTACGTTATTAGCGCCGCGTAAAACGGGTCCAAGATAAGGCGTTCTGACTTTACGGAGCCGTGAGCACAAATCACTACGCAGAACGGAAACAGCGGCACCAGTATCGACGAGAGCTTGCACAGGAACACCTTCGAGAGTTACAGATAGCATATTGGCTGGGCGACAAGGAGGTCTTTCCGAAGTTCGACAGGACGCAGTTTTCCCTCCAAAAACTGCAATCCTTAGTTTTCCGAGTGTTGGTCAGCAAGGCGGGAGATGGGGCGAAGCGGTGATGCAGAGCGGCGGTAGGGAGAAGGAGAACGTCGTCTAGCCGAACGGGAGCCCTGAGGCAGACGTGGAGACGCTGGAGGAGATGGAGAACGACGCTGCGTAAAAGCGGACGGGCCTGGGTAGTAAGCATCGTGTCGGCGGTTCTCGTCTCGCTCGAAATCGGCATAGCCTCGGCTTACATCCAGCTGGCGGCGACGGCAGTAACGCGATATGTGGCCCCGTATACCGCAGTAAAAGCAGACCGGACGAGGTGGACGCCACGGAGTATACGAAGGTGCAGCAGGTGCTCGGGCGCCCATAGAGGCCAAATGGCCGCAGGTGAGGTCAGGAGGCCCAGGAGGGACAGTAGCAGGTGGCATTGCCGCGACTTCCGCGTATGTGGGCATCGGGAACGCTGCTGGGGCAACAGACGTTGTCGGTGTCGTCATGGCTGCCAACTCCTCCTTCACAAGGTTGCGCAAGTCGAACGTCGGCGATGGGGCGGGAACAACAGTGGATCGCCGCTGTTGCTGCTCCTGAAGTTCTTCGCGAATATTAGAGCGGATAAGAGTACGTAAATCAGAAGGAGGTGGCATGGGAAGGTCGCTGTCACGGTGAAGACGGAGGGCCTGAAGCTCGTCCAAGCGCTGGCACGTCGATGTAATATCTTGAACCGAGGTAGGATTTTGGACAGCTAAGGCGTTGAATGCGATGGAACCAATGCCTTTAAGAATATGGCGAATGCGTTCGGCTTCCGTCATTCCAACGTTGGCGCGGCGGCATAGAGCCAGGACATCTTCGATGTACGATGTATATGACTCTTGCGGAAGTTGAACACGCGCAGCGAGCTTCTGTTTGGCGACTTCTGAACGGCCAGATGAAGACGCGAAAATTTGCCGCAAGCTGGTAGTAAACGCTGACCAGTCGGTGAAGTCAGTTTCGTGGTTAAAATACCACGTCTTCGCAACGTGGGTCAGATAGAACGCGACGGTAGTCAACTTCTGTCGATCGGTCCACCCATTGGCCGAACTCACGCGGTTGTAGTTGTCGAGCCAGTCGTCGACGTCTTCCCCGCGGAGACCCGCAAAGACTGGTGGATCACGATGAGGGGTGGTAATGGTGCACGATGTCAGTGCAGCCGATGTCGTAGGAGCAGGAGCGTCAGGGGTAGCGATAGTGCCGGCGGCCGACGCAGGGGTGGTCATAGCTGTGGGGGTGGCCGGGCGCAGGCGGCGACCGGAACGTAGCTCCAGGTAGGGCAGGAACGCAGGAGGACGTCGGGATCTTGACGCGCCTCCACCACTTTGAAAGACGGAAGACGACCAGGACAGGCAGCACTGGCAGACCCGTTTATTCCACCGGCACGGCCGAGGCTCAAACACGAAGAAGAAGAGAAACAGGGATGATGATGGCTATATACAAATGAGAACGATGAAGTACGTGAAATGTGCTTACAATATATATATGTACATTGTGAGACGTCGGCCGATGCGATGCCTTGATTTCCGAGCAGCCGCCCGAGTCAGAGACGAAGCAGCGCACGACACAAAAGATGATGATGAGTCGTATGTACAAATGACGACGACGATATGCACAGAATGCACTCACACAAACTTCCCCCCTTCAGGAAAGTGGTCAGCAAGACCGCAAGCTAGAAAGGGTAGGTACGGCGAATGTAGGTTTCAGGCGAGATACGTGAACGATTTCCGTAGTGCGGCGGCAGCGGTCAGTAGCTGAACTGACAGGAGTGACGTGGTAGTTAACGGCCGAATTTCTTCGCAAAACGGTGCAGGGACAGAGATATCTGTGGATAAACTTTTCACAGAGGCCCGGTGCGCGAACAGGTGTCCACAAAAGAACTTCGTCTCCTGGGCGGAACGAAGCAACGCGACGCGTTGCATCATAGCGAATTTTTCTTTTGTCTTGAATGGTAGCGGTGTTGGCGTGGGCAATTTCACGGCAGCGGGCGATGCGAGCAGCAAATTATTCAGGAAGAGACGCGGATGGAGCAGCATGTGCTGAAAGGAGTGCAGTGTCCAAGACGAAAGACGGCGCATGACCGTACACAAGGAAGAAGGGACTGTAATTGGTTGTACGTTGGAAGGTAGTATTATACTCAAACGTCACGGAAGGTAGAATGGTGTTCCAGTTGGTGTGATCGGGTCGAACATACATTGACATCATGTCGGACAACGTGCGATGAAAACGCTCGGTAAGGCCATTTGTTTGCGGCTGGTACGCTGATATGGTCTTATGGGTGGTGTCAGAGGCCTGGAGGACTTCACGAAGGACATGCGTTAGGAACGTCTTGCCACGGTCACTCAGGAGCACACGAGGTGCGCCGTGGCGCAAAACAATACCGTGCACGAAAAACTCGGCGACTTCTGAGGCAGTACCAGAGCGCAGAGCAGCTGTCTCAGCGTACAGCGTTAGATGATCCACTGCGGTAACGATCCAGCGGTGACCAGCGGGTGTGAGTTGGGGGGTCCGTACAAGTCTATGCCCACAATTTCAAAGCGGGTGGACGGGCATGGTAGAGGCTGCACAGGACCGGCTGGAAGGGATGTGAAGCGTTTTCTGTGTTGGCATGACGTGCAGGAGCCAATGTAATTGGCGACAGAGATGGAAAGTCCCGGCCAGAAACAACGCGTTTTGATGCGGTCGTAGGTCTTAAGAAAGCCCAAGTGGCCAGCCGTCGCGTCGTCGTGAAATGCTTCTAATACTTGGAGTCGAAGTGAGCGAGGTATGACTGGTACCCACCGGTTACCGGAAGGATGGTAGATTAATCGAAATAACGCTCCCCCCTGAAGCGGTACAGATGACGACGACGATATGCACAGAATGTGCTCACAATATATATATGTATACATATATATATGTATATATATATATATATATATATATATATATATATATATATATAGTGAAGATCGACGCGCCTCCGTCCAGTGGCATCGCCAACGCTCGGCCCGCTCTGCTCGCGCTGTTGGTCGCTGGTGTCTTTGCAGACTGTGTTCCACGCTGCGTCGCCGTTCTTGGCACTCGTAGCGTCCTTAAAGGACACCGCCGATAAACCTTTTCTCAATTGGTGGAGGTCCCCCACCGCTTGCACCCTGGAGGTTCGAACCCGAACGCTTCCACCCATCATGACCGACAACACAGACGTGCCGGCGCCCGCACCCCAGTCCGTCATCTGCACCGGGGTTCCTGGGCAACGTGATCCGAAGGTCTTCAGCGGTACAGATGACACGAACGTGGAGGACTGCTTTACGTCGTATGAACGGGCGAGCGCACATATCAAGTGGGACGACGTCGCGAAGTTTACCAATGTCATATTTTATCTTACGGGCGTTGCCTAACTCTGGTTTCATAACCACGAAGTCGACATCCCGACATGGTCAACTTTCAAGATGTCTTTCACACAAGTGTTTGGTCGAGCTGCTGTCCGCAAACTACGCGCTGAACAGCGCTTGCGAGCCCCTGCACAGCAGACTGGTGAAAATTTCACGAGCTACATTGAAGAAGTCGTCGACGTTTGTAAACGTGTCAACGCCGCCATGCCCGAAGCTGATAAAGTTCAGCACATCCTCAAAGGCATCGATGATGAACCGTGCATTCCAGATGCTTTTGGCCAGGAATCCGCGCATGGTTTCTGAAGTAGTGACGTTATGTCAGAGCTACGAAGATTTCAAGAAGCAACGCACCATGACTCGGCAGCCTCTGTCAACCGCCGACTCGCTATCGAGTCTGGTTGCAGTGTCCGACAACTCTCCACTGCTTCAGCAGATTCAAGACTACATGCTCGAGGAGGTTGCCCGGCAACGTTCTGTGGTCCCCTTCACTCAGGAGACGTCCTGTCATCTGCCTACAACGCTCCACACCGTCATTGCCGAAGAGGACGCTCAAGCCGTTCCCGTCGCTCACCACCAGCCACCTGTGGCCGCGCCTGTTACCTATACGCAGACAGTGCAGCCTGTAGCCGCGCCTCTTACGTATGCGCAGGCAGTCAGCCAGTTGCCGTGCCTCCTACCTATGCGCAGGTAATTCGTAGGCCTCCTCAGCCGTTTTTCTCGATCCTGCAACAGTCTGCACCACCCGCCCCTCCTACTGCTTCTTGGGCCGGGCCGCAAGCGAGCAACCCATGGCGCACGCCTGACAATCGTCCCATTTGTTACGCCTGCTGCACGCCAGGACACGTCGCTCGCTGTTGTCCCCGCGCCTTCCTACTCCAAACGACGCTGCCCGGCCGTTCCAGTATGGCAGTCAGCCCATGCGCCAATCAGCCCCGGGCCCTTTCCAGTGGTACGTTTCTTCTGACCTCCCTGAATTTCCGTCGCACCGCTCCCCATCTCCTCGTCGACGATCGCTCTCCCCAATGCGTCGCCGACCCGCACCCTCCGACCAGGAAAACTAAGCGCCGCAGTTCGCGAGGCAAGAACTGCGCCATCTTCGTACTGCCCAAGTCCTCGCTCTTCTCCTGCTAACATGGTCACAATATGTGTCGAAGGTATTTATACTTTTGTACTTGTGGATACCGGCGCCGCCGTTTCTGTTACAGCCGCGAAACTCTGCCGTTCACTGCGCAAGGTGACCACGCCGCTGTCTGGACTGTCGCTTCACACGGCAAGCGCAGAGCACGTGACACCGCCCGTGTGCTTTTACAAGGCGTTTTGTACATTGTCGAGTTTATTTTTCTTCCTGCCTGCTCATATGACGTCATCCTTGGGTGGGACTTCTTGTCCCGTCATAATGCTGTCATCGACTGCGCACGAGCTGAAGTTGAATTTTCGCCGCTGTGTGACGCACCATCCCACGACGCCCTTGATCAGCCGCCTAAACTGGTCGTGAGTGAGGACACCGACATTCCGTCTGGCTCTTTTGCCCTTGTCCCAGTCGTCTGCGATGCCATCACCGATGCTACTGTCTTATTTACACAATGTGACATCTTTATCAGTCGCAAAGCCGTTCCACTGCCTTTTGCAACGCCCGACATCGACGCCGGCATCAGCAATATTTTTGTGTACAATCCACTTTCTTTGTCGGTTACGTTGCTTGTCGGCGAATGTCTCGGCCGTGTGGAACAGCTTGACTCTTCGTTCTTTGTTCCCGTGTCAGACGAATCTTTCCATCTTGACTCGAACGAACTCTTCGCCATTTCACCGCTTGAAGAGTCGTCGAGTGACATATGTTTTCCAGTTCCATCGCCACTACACTAACCCCTATCGAACACTCCGAGCTTCGTCAGCTTCTACACCACTTAAGAAATTTCTTCGATGTTTCTCAGCCGCAATTGGGCCTAACGTCGGAAGTGCAGCACTACATTGATACCGGCCTACACCAGCCGTTGCGTCAACGACCGTACCGCGTCTCTGCCGACGAGCGTCGCGTCATCAACGACCAAGTCGACTATATGCTACGCCGTGGCGTTATTCAACCGTCTCACAGTCCCTGAGCATCTCCTGTCGTTCTCGTTCGCAAGAATGACGGGTGTATTGCCTTTTGCGTTGACCACCGTCGATTAAATAAGGTCACGCGCAAGGGCGTCTATCCTTTGCCGCGCATCGACGACGCCCTTGACAACCTTCAGGGTGCGGAATTCTTTTCCTCCCTGAGACTTGCGTTCTGGCTACTGGCAGGTTCCCATGGCTGAAGCCGATCGCCAGAAAACGGCATTTATTACACCTGATGGCCTATATGAATTCAACGTGATGCCCTTTCTACTTTTCAACGCGCCTGCAACGTTTGAACGACTCACGGACAATACGCTGCGCGGCCTCAAGTGGTCTATATGTCTTTGTTACCTCGACAATGTCGTGGTTTTCTCGCCTGACTTTCCGACCCACCCACTTCCCCTTAGACATGTTTTGACGTGTCTCACCAACGCTGGCCTGAAACTGATCCCCAAAAAGTGCCTCTTCGCCGCGCGGGAGCTATCTTAGGCCACACAGTGTCCAAGCACGGTGCTCTACAGCAGCCTGCGAAACTTCGTGCCGTCGCTGAGTTCCCGAAGCCTACCAACGTCAAAGAACTTGGCAGTTTTGTGGGCCTGTGCTCGTATTTCCAGCGCTTTGTCCGTAATTTCGCCTCGAACATGTCGCCCTTGACCCAGCTCCTACGCGGTAGCGCGGACTTCTCCTGGTCGCCTGCATGCGACGCTGCGTTTGCTACACTGCGTCGTCTTCTTACCTCTTCACCTATTCTTCGCCATTTCGACCCGAAACCTGCAGCTTAGGTACATAAAGACGCCAGCGGGGTCGGCCTTCGCGCCGTCTTCGCGCAACGCAAGCCGGGCTATTCCGAATACGTGGTCGCCTATGGGAGTCGTACGCTGACAAAAGTAGAGGCCAATTACAGCATGACTGAAAAAGAATGCTTGGCTCTAGTGTGAGCGCTTGGCAAGTTTCGCCCATACTTATGCGGCTGGCTATTTGAACTAGTAACGACGCTTTGTTGGCTCGCCACGTTGAAAGTCCATCTGGCCGTTTAGCACGCTGGGTACTCCGAATCCAGGAGTACGATATTCGCGTCGTCTACCGCTGCGGACGCAAGCATACTGGCGCAGACGCCCTGTCCCGTTCACCTCTACCTCCACACTCGGCCTGGGGAACCACTTGCGCTCACCCCCTGTCATCTCTTGACCTTGACTCGATTGGCATCGAACTACGCCGTGACCCATGGACCGCTTCTCTTTTCGCCTCTCTTTCTGGATCATCGACCAACCCTGTATCCCGATCCCTCCGACGCCAAGCTGTTCATTTCGCCATTCGTGATCAGCTGCTCCACCGACGCAACTACGCTCCCGAAGGCCGTAGATGGCTACTAGTCATTCCCCGCAGCTTAATATTCCAAATATGTGCCTCTTTTCACGACGATCCGCAATGTGGTCAAGCCGGAGTATTTACAACTTACGAACGTATAATCCATCGCTACTACCCAGGCGGCACGTCAGCTCGGACCAACGTTCGATACGTATTGGCACTTCCTGGCCGAGTGATGGCCTAAGGTTAACAGCGTGGTTCCAATATGGGCTGGGCCATTCTAATTCCTGGCCGAATGATGGCCTAAGATTAACAGTGTGGCGCGAATATAGGCTGTACCATTCTGATAGAGATCCAACGCTGGCCCGCATTACATATTCAGTAAACAATATTAGCTCGTCCATTCAACAAGGCGAGAATTATTGGACCAACTTTCATATGGACTTGCCAACATGAGTTACTGAGTTGGCTATCTTTGGGCTACATTGGTCCGTAATAAGCCAATTTACGCCTTATCAATTTTTAATACTTTCTGGTACGACTTGCTAAGGTTAAATAGCATGTTTGAAAGACTAATGCACTGATCACAGGCACACTGCACAGGAACCAGAAATACGTGTGCAACCTGTGACCCCTTCAACAGAGCTGATACCACGTTGGTTAATTAGTTCGCTTGACGATACTACTTTCGTTGAGATTTAATAACAGCTTCGCTGATATGCTTATCTGTCACGGGGGACGGGCTGATCGATTTGCTGTGACAGACCGCGGGTAATTCACAGCAGGACACGGGTATATACTGGCGCCTGCCGCTTAAGTGGGCTCCACACGTGATATTTAAGCAATGGTTTGTGAATGACCTTATGATAAAAATTAATTACGAGGAACGTATGCTTGCATTACGGTCAGAGGATTACGTAGTACAGTAATCGCAAGTGGCTCCATGTATGGGCGGTTGCCGAGTGCTTGAAGCGTGTACATGAGCACTCAAAATTTGTTTCGCGTCACTTTGGGCAGAAGCAAACAAAAAACAGTGCGACCTTGCAATGTTCGCTAGAATGCTATGCTTCCAAGTTTTCGCACGACAGCCGATGGAATAGCAAATTTGGTCCTTTTCTTGGCGCCGTCGGCAGAAAAGGCACTCGACTCGATCATTGCTGTCGACGGCATGTCGATGCAATGTCTTTCTTATCAAATCGAACCTTAAAGAGACGTTTAAGCGTGACTGATTCTGTAAACCCAAAAACTGATGAAAACGGATATATATATATATATTGCTACGTAAAATGCATCATTAACTGCTTCGTGTAAGTGGTCGTGTGCCTGGGGTGCGGATACCTTATCACCATTTTCGGCAAGACGCGTGTTCGAATCCTCTTTACCTTTTTTTTCCCCTTTTCTTTTTTTTAAGTTGCTTATTAATTCGCGGTTACCGTTTGTAATTCCATGCGTTTTCACCCCGATTAATCTGTGGTTATTGGGAGAAATGCCGCTGAAGTGCTAGCATTTCTGGGGGACTTTTCTACGTGCTAGCATTTCTACGTGCCAAATCCACGATCTGATTATGAGGCACGCCGTAGTGGGGGACTCCGGAAATTTGGACAACCTGGGGTTCTTTAACGTGCACTGGTGTTTTCGCATTTTGCCGCCATCGAAATGGGCCGCCGTGGCCGGGATTCGATCCCGCGATCGGGGACTTCCGAGACATGCTCACAAAAGTGTGGATGGATGGGTGGATAAGGCTGCACCCTTTAAATCGGGCGACGGCACACGCAACCTAGCCGTGACTAATAAGTTATTTTGTACTTAGCGGAGGGTGAGCTTGCAGTATAGGCCGCCCCCTGTCTTAACAGGCGACTATATAGCAGCATTGGTGAAGTGAGGTTGAGGCTAATGTGCCTGGATTAAAACATGTTAGAAGTTTCTATGGCAACAAATCATATAACACGAAACATACACATACTCACGTGTCATCACAGACTTTTGAATTCATCATTAAAAAATGCCACAGTCATCCATTACACTGTGCACAATAATAACAGCTCATACAAGTGACCAAATGCTGTGCATAAAAAGATTTCATTCATGGGGTTTGATGTCCCTAAGCAACAGGCGTGTATGCATGTAGCTGTGATAAATGGTGTGGTGGAAGAAAATGGATTCATTTTGACCTCCTGGGAGTCCAACATGCAGCCAAAGTGCATTATACACAAGCATTATTATTTTGCATTTTGCCCACATTCATTACATTGTGGCCACTACTGGTAGGATCGAGTAGTATTTTCAGTGTTAGTCCATACAGAAAGGCAATGTAAACTTCCATGGCAATTATATGTCACAAGGCCTCTTTCCTGAATGTTGCACCATCTGACACATATGTAGTCACAACTCTGAACCCTCAAAACGCTTGTCCCTTGTCTACTCTTTCTTTCATGCCATGTCTGCTTTTTTTTCTTTTTTTTTGGGGGGGGGGAGGTTCTTAAATCATGTTTCATATGCACCAACTAGGCTTCTAAATGCCCTTTTATGTGAACTACAGTTTATTAAAAAGCTTGTTGTTTCTTTGTGTAGTGTTCATCTTTAGCACTGCAAACAGCTTAAAATCTGCAAAACTAATGACAACTGGAAAGTTCGTGTGGTAACCTGATAAAATGGCACACACATTTCAAATAAACTTTAGTCTGCATTATCTGTTTCTTCTTTTGTGTTTGTCTTCAGTGCTGTTTCATCATGTTTATTACCACACCAAACCATCAGCTGTTCCTACTTATGTATACATTCTAAACTGTTTACAGTGTAGAAGTTATGTGTGAGAATCCTGCTACCAGTTGCTTGAAGGAAGTGCAGTAGGTGTTTGCAATTAACATACACTTTGTGGTAGTGATTGTAACTAGACCTAAGAAATGCAAGCCCAATTAAGTGGCTATTGCATTCACTCTAACCAAATCGTCATTATCTCCCATGCCAATGCACACAGGAAAATTCTAATGTTTCTGGTGTCTGTTTTCATAACCATGTACTCACCTCAGATAAGGCTCAACTGTAACAGCAATTTTACACTTTACATTATAGGTGTGCTAAAGGGGACTACCAAGTTAGGCTGTATTCGTAAATTATGCACTGCAATAGCAAAACGGCCCCTGTTAACAAAAGAGGCAGCTTGGCAAGTCCGAGAAGAAACAAAATTGGAAGACGAGTGGTAGTGCTGCGGTGAAGTTCTATAGCACCAGGCTCACTGTGATGTCTTCAATTTTGACAAGACCTACTCGGGTCTACTTGTTTATCTGGTCAAGAATGACTTCATTCTAAAGAAGCGAAAAAATAACCTTAGGAACTTTTAAGTACTTCTCCTGTCTTAACACATCCTGAATATGAGGGAACACACTGAAATCTTTCATACTACCACATTGATGCACCAATACGACATTAAAAAAGAAAAAAAAACCATTTGGCCTTTATATTCTGCAGTAAAAGTCAACCTAAGTCAGTCTAAGATGACTTAGTTTCGCTCTTTAGTGTCCCTATGCTACGTATACTGAAAGGCAGTGGTTAAGCTGTTGCTTCATTCATAAGGGGCATCATGTCGAAGATGACATGTGCATGACAACTATAAGAACATGCCATGACGCATCACAGATACAGTAATTGTGCCATCTCTCATCTTCCATGGCACAGCTTGAGATAATGTAAAATTGAGAGTGGATTAATGTGGTGCTTCCATTGTGCTAATGCACACCAAAAGGCTGCTCCAGTGACAATGTGCATGCTGCATGCATAGATGCAGATTTATATACAGTGTTCACGCTAGCTTTCCACATGTGTGGAAGCAGCAAGGGCTGCTGCCATTAAGATGTGAGGCTTAGATAGGCAAGGTGCTGAATGATGACCAACCTGCTCTATTATGTAGTCACTGTCAGGCTTAGCCCCAAATATGTTGCAATCTAGGCAGAACTACATTGCTGCACCTCACTGCAGCTCATTTTTGAAGCATTTGAGTGAAGCATTCACTCAAACGAATAGAGGTGTCAGCAAGGAATTTGTTGCCTGGAAGCTGATGGACATTTCAGTAGTGCCACTGATGTGGTGGCACAGTGACTGCTGAAAAAAAAATGAGATGGGCAGCAATATGCACGTCAAGGTGATCACAACAGAGAAGAATAAACAACGAAATAATCTAATATTTGTGCATTTTTGCACAAGAAAGTAGAGAAGGGGCCCAATGTGAATCGACGGTTTTCAGCACACAGCAAGCTAGATGGCTTCTGTAGCCATATTGCAAACCAATTCAAGGGTGGCTACATGACAAAATAGGCCACAGAGTTCACATGCCACAGAAATAATTTGCAGAGCCCTTTTACATGTGGCAGGGTTTACATTCATTGATCAGTGCATCAATGATAGAATCCGTGAACGTTGCTTTTGCTGCCCATGGGTACACAGGTGGCCATTTATTCTTTCATTGTTGTGAATGCAGCTATACCTCCAGTTTTTATGATGTGCATGAGATGGGAAAGGCATGTCCAACTCTTGAAAGTGAGCTTCTGGAAATGTACTAATTAAGAAACACAGCTCCTGACATGCAAGGATGACATCTGTTTTTCTCACTGATAAAGAACGCAGACATTTAGAATAACCTATGAACCTTGTTAGGTGCAGACATTTAGAATAACCTATGAACCTTGTTAAGGTGAGATGTGGCTGCAGGGATCACTCACATACAAAACATTTAGTTGCGATATATCTTTTGAATAACCCCAGAAAGCCTAAAACCCATTTTGCTAAAACAAAAACAAAAAACAAACAAATAATAAAAAAAGATTAAAAAACAACTTAAACTTTGTCACCTAGAAAGTACATTTGTATCCTCCCCCAACCTGAAAAAAAGTCTTTATAACTTAGTAATTAATTATAAATTGACTATCTGAGCTACCTGCCATTTAAGCTATGGTTCAGTGTGTCGAAGACACTAGCGTGAATTTCGCAAACTTTCCCACCCTTACATCAGGATTTTGAGCTACCGAACTCTTGTGTGTCAAAAATGCCATGTTGGGCATTGTGAAGATAAACTAATATCTCCAAGTCTAACTCTTGTTCTGTCACTTGTTTTGCTTCTGTCCTCCTGGATTTTATGCTGGTTCTTTTTTTTTCTTTTATTCAAACAAAACTCGCAGCGCCATTGGCATTATTGCGAGGGGCATAATACAGAATAAAACAAATCGACAGAGTTTTGGCTCACAGCCTCAGCCGGTAACAAATTCCACTCCGATATGGTCCTCGGAAAGAAAGAAAACTTAAAAAGGTTAGTCCTGGGGGCATACTCCCGAACCTTGACCACATGGTCTCTTCGGGTGGACAAGTAATATGGAGGACGCAGATATGACGAGGCCTTGATTCCAGTTTGATTATTATATATAGCGTAAAAAAGCTTGAGGCGAAGATTTTTGCGGCGTTTGCTTAGAGGAGTCCATCCTAGATTTCTTTTTCATTCCGTTGCACTATCAAACCGATTGTACCGCCCCAGGACATACCTTGCCGCACTAGACTGTATGCATTCCAACGATTTAATTCGTACAGAATGGGATTGCACAGAATGGGATCTGTTCTAAAACAAAGCAGCTCTATTTAAAGCATGCCAATTACAGAAATGAATTGAGAATATATTTGAGTCAGATTTGAGAATATATTAAGCTAGCACAAACAGGGCACATATCTCTGGAAAACACCAGAATGGTGGCGCTTGTTCTCTTGAGACCGAAATGATGCAATCGTGCTGCTGCATGAACTTTGGGAAATGTCACCCTGTTTTCAATGTGCTGCCCTTTTTGGTTGCATCGCTCGCACGCATAATAGCCAGTGTGGCCAACAATACATTTGACGTAGCTCCTTGCAGGAGCATCGCAAACCATGGCTCCAATGCTCACCCGAACATGAGCACCTCCTATGCTTAACCCCTCAGAGGTTAGGTCGGAGACTTCTTGCACATATGGCTCTAGGTAATCCCGCAGACATAGCGTCTTCCCTGCACCACAGTACACACTGACAAGAAATGGCGGTGATGCCTCCACATTTTTATGCGGCACAAAATGGACCAAAAGGCAAGCTGGCTACTTTTGTAAAGAGGGACTCCGTCAATGTTGCCATGTAGCTTCAGTTCACTTGGAACTACTTGCCCCGGCTGCAACACTTGACGAATTCCTTCTGCAAGGCCAAAGTGCACAAATGAACCATTTTGCTCCACCTGAGCTTTGCGCTCAGTTTTCAAAACTGTCCTAGCATCTTTTGGAAGGTCAGAGATGCCTCTTCGCCGGCAGAAATCGAGGACATCGTTAATGCATGCATGCATCATATTATGTTTGGAAGCAATTACAGCAAGCTCTTCACTTGCAGACAGTTGTTCGGAAAGTACATGAGAGAGCGTTAGACTACAAGTGAAGGCTATTCCCTCATCTGGCCCAGTGAAGCTGTCTGAAGCGAGAAAGTCATCAGACTCATCACTTGAATCGCTACCTTGGGGACCTCCTTTGTCACTTGACCTGCTATCAGTCGCTGAGCTCACATGAGGACGTACCCGGACTATCTGATTGGCATTCTACAAAAGGAGCTTCTTGTATACAGACGTCGTCAACAAAGGCTTCACTTCTCGAACGCTCGTTCAACCGTTTGAATGGAGGCTCACCACCGTCATCCATGGAAATTGAACTTCACGATTGTCTGCTGGTTCCCGGCTTCGGAGGCGAAAGTTGCTCTACACGAGAACTGTCGGCAGAGGTGAAGCTTGCAGCTTCGTCGTTGGACAAGGAAGGCCAACAAGCTGCGCGAGTCCTAGCTCATTCATTATCTTGTTATATTCCTTTCTTACGACTCGACATTTCCTCCACTTGGAGGGCATGATGAGCGAGAGGGATGAGTCAGATGCCGAAACCGCAATGCTGTAGCCCGTGCCGAAAAACGCAAGACGACGGCGAGGCGAAAGCGTGGACAGCAGCAGTACAGTGGGGCAGTCAGTCACAGCAAGGAGCAGCCGACCTGCCAACGCATGAGCCGAATTGAATCGAACCATGGAGGAAGAAAATTTTTTCCTGGAGGAAGAAAAATTTCTTCCTCCATGAAGGAAGTTTTTATTGCGATAGCAATTATATGGACACTTCAAGCAGATTTCTGCCGTCGTCGGCGTGAGGTTCCGTATAAGGTCCAAGGGCGATAAAATCTTGGAACCGGGCGCAAGGGGAACTGGCGACGCAATCTTCCACGCGAAAGGAGCAAAGCGGGAAGGAAGCGCGGAAGGGAGGGGGCGGGGGGGGGGGGAGGCGGCTTCTACTCTGCCAACAAATGCGTTCATGTACTTTGCGCTTGGTTCTTTATTATGTTTGCGCCGGTACGGGCTGCCGGTGTTGTCGCGCGCACCGTATCTTGCAAGCGACCTCCAAACGGCTCTGACCTTTGTATGCTGTGCATTCGGCCGCTCAGTTTTCCCTTGAAGCGATAAACCGCACGAACCTTCGCTCGCTCGCTGCGGCAGCTGCGCTTGCTGCCAGCGTTTTGACAGTGGTTGTCTGCGGTCATCGAGTGTGATTTATTCATGTGTGCTTGTGCGCGCTGACACCATGCTTGTTAATTCAGTTAGTAGTGAATGTGTCCAACTTTATGCAGCCGATAAAACTACTATCCCTACTCCGAATAGCTCTCTGCTAATTCGCTATCGCCATTGATGCTTCGCCTTTCGGGCGAAACTGCGACATTTTTTTTCCGTTCTTCCATGCAGCGAACGGATTTTTTAAAGGCCCGTTCGATTCGCCTGCACCACTGTGAACCAGTTCCCGCACCGATTCACGAAAAGCGCGGCACACGAAACAAATGCCGAAGTGCTGACCTGGTGCAGGTGTGTGTTTTGTCCGACCAATGTGCACGGCTTGCGTTAAATAGGTCTTGAGCTGCTGGTGTAATCGGCTTCGGAGACGTTAATATACCCGCGCTTGCCTAGACACGGCAGATAGCCGTAAGCTGGGTTTTAACGGCGCTTGTGCACGTGTGCTGTGTCGTCTGCTGCGCTGCTGCTTCGCACCTGTACCACAGTCTATTAGAATATAAAGTATGTGTACATTCTAGGACACTGTACCTGCACGACTGCACAAAGTCGGCACCGACAGTAGAAAGGGCGCAGCAAAATCGCGAACCAGCCCTGCAGCTTTCCTGTATATTTTGAAACGAACGGCGGGTTTCTCATAGAGTGTTCAAAGGCGCCATTGCTGCACCGCTGAAACGAATGAGCTGTTAATACAGGTGAATAGAACGTGTCAAAGCTACGTTAGATTCACCTACACCACCTGCAAACCGTAGCGAAGCAGCCACTAGTACACTCTACAGCCACGGAAAGCCGGATTGCGGATCGAATTAATACAAACATTAGTATACATTTTTTTTCGTTTTTGTCATTCAATGATTCTGGTGCGACCCACGCGACTTGAACGCGCTTCCCGGTATGCTTGTTTTATTGCGTATCATCCGCCATAATTAATTAAATAATAATGTACTTTTGCACTGGCGATTCGAGAGGTGATTCAAAAAAAAGAAAGAAAAAAAGAGAGCGTCGGTTCCTCGATTTCCTCTCTCTCCTTTCGTCCCGGAATTTGCGCCATCGCCATCGCCATCGACGACAGCCTTGCCGCCTTGTTTTGTGCGCAACGTGGTAACCGAGGAGACTGAAGTCAACGTGTGCGTGAGTATGCATTTTTTAATACGAGAGTTTTCTTGTCGTGATTGTACCTTATGTGCATTCTCATCTACGGGTCAACGTCGTGTGCGAGTATTTGCGTAGTTAATGGCGCGTGCCAAATATGCAGCGAGCGCACGTGTGGCTAGGCCGATCGGTCGCGTACTACGTGCGCTCGAGATGAGTTCAATCATGCGTGCATGTTATATACTCCGGAATGGCATTGACTAGACCGCTTTTTTTGATGCACAGAAAGACGCTGGGCGTAGATTTCATGCACGACTTGCGCGATATAGCTACACTATAGATCTTGAATGAGGTCTGTCGGGGATCTATGCGCGTGTTACCCGGCCACAAGCACTTCATCTCCTGCATCGTTTAGGGCAGCGGAGTACACGCAACCGTGCCGGCCAGGAAATAAATTAGCCGTTTTCGCGAGAAATTCCGACGTCACTGCTGCGGTGGTGCCAAACAAAGCCATGTGGATTCTATGCGAACATTAAAGCACCTGAAAAATAATCTAAGAGACTTCTTTAGTGCTCGGCGTGGTCTAATGGCTCCCTGTTCGTCCAGTACGAGTGGTGCGTGTTATTTCCACAATATGAGATCATGTAACACTTCGCTTCAGCCACGTGTTGTTCACAACTTAGCCTAAACTTTCACCGCCTTCCGCTAGCTTTGCTCTCCATGGGAGACGAGCTTAATTGTACCTCGTGCAAAAGGATACATGCTCTAATGAAACCGCCGATTTCGCATGCTTGCACAGAAAGCCCCAGCCTTATGCAGTGGATCGACCACATGAATCAAACGGCGCATGTAAATAGCGGAGCGCTTGTGGCACACGTGGATCTTTAGCAAAACCTCTAAAACAGATTCAGTGCATAGAAAAAAACTTCTCAATTGCAGCGTGCCCCGTACTAGACGCGGAGACTAGGCGCAGAATGGCTCCTTATACGCGCGGCGATTCTGATGTCAGGCCAGCTTCCTTAGGCAGAAATTATGAGATAATGTGCAGCAGTCAACATGCTTCTCGACAAGTCATGAGGTGGTTTACGTCAGTAGTAATAGTTCTGCACCTAACTTTTGCACCAATTGCTTATTCGTGACAGTCGCGTTTCCACACAGACGATTTTTGTTCTTCGTGAGACTGAAATTTCATTACATATACAAAATTCATGGGTGTTAAGTTTCATTAAGTAGCTGGTCAGGGAGGTTTGCCGCATGTTGCCTGCTCCTGGAACATCTGGCAAACCTCCTTGACCAGCTGCTTTCTACAGCAGGCAGCGACACAAGTTTATGCTAGTGCTCTCGTTGCAGCAGGTCACATCCCCACAAGTGAAGGCAGATTCTCACTTTTTTTTTCTAAAAGCACCAGGCAATTAACTGTGGTAAGTGTCATACTCAACGAAGGCGACCCCAAAATGTGATCGTTCTGCAAAATTTGAGCAAGAACAGTGCAGTGATGAGTGCAAAACCTTTTTTCGAACAGGTGCAGCGAAATTATTCAGCACCCTGTAGAAGTTTGACGTACATATCACGGCTAACCTTATGCTCAGCTGCCTTAACTGACTGTTGAACTTGTACCTTGAACTCGTATATACCAAGTAAATCAAAAGAGTAGTATTGTCATCTCATTCAAACAGTTTAAGTTCAAGATTATGAGTTTATGAGGGCAGTAACTGCAATATATTGTTGCAGCCCTTTCACTGTCTCATGGCTGTATTAAGTGCTCATATGCTAAATGTACCAATTACTGTACCACGCTTTCCTTTTGTTTTGACCTAATATTGTGTCGCATTAATACGGTTCTTTTTTCTTGTATTATTGCAACAGCTAACATTGGATAAGTAGGAATGACATTGTGTTGTACCTAATCCTTGTACCTGTGACCACTACCCTCTAACAAAAAAAACCCTGATGGTATAGTGTCCCAGCTGTTATGTAACAAGCTTTAAAAATACACAGATAATTTTACACAAATAAAACCAAGTGCATGTTATTCAGAGTCCAGTTGAGAAATGGCCAGTAATTTATTAGCCCTTGGCACCTAATTAGTTATAGCTAACGCTTTTAATTTAGTCATCTATCTGTTAGGGTGTTGATCAGGAAGTTGTATGATATGAGTATGAGTGACATGCTCCTAGCAAGGTCCACATCATGTTTTTTTTTCTCGTGGAGAGAAGCCTGCAAGTATGAAAACTGCCATGCGTCAATGCACTCGTGTGCAAAAGGTTGCTGTGCCATCCAACAGTCTCAGCGGGGAAAGTTAACTGTCCTTTCTGGGGCTTTACGTGCCAAAACCAGTTCCGAGGAGCTGGGGAGCTGTTGGTGCATTGTGTAAAGAATATTTATGTTATTGTCAATGACAGGGCCTGCTTGCTTACCCACTTAGACAGTTTCAGGGCCCTGCAATTCCATGCACATGATCTTTTTCAAATTTCATGGGGTGGGGGGGTTCATTACCAGAAAAAATAAGCACACAATGTGTTCCTCACTGGAAACGGTTTGTTTTGGTGTCACTTATGATGCTCATCTCCCAAATTAACATCTTGACAATTACAACAAATAAAAAGTTGGCTCATTGCTTTGCTACTTGGATGACGTGCATCATGAATACTAGCACTTTTTCAACCAAACTCCAAAGAACATGCACTTTGTTTTGTTTGTGTAGACTTAACAGTAATTTACTGATGCAGAAGTACTTTGCTCTTTAGTGTCCCTTTAAGACCACGGTGGTCAGGACCAACACAGTTCGTTTGTTCCCCCCCCCCTTTTTCTTTAAAGTTTGTGTATGATGCACTCTGGTATAGCTGTTGAAAATGTTGCAATTATTGTTGACAAGCACCATTGTTGCACATACAGGAAAGTAATCAAGCCTTCGCTGATTATTATTATGTATGCATAATTTTTCCCCGCCTAGCTTGCAATACCTACATCTGTAAAATTAGCAATAGCTTGAATATTAACAGCACTCTTGCCATTTTATGGCTGATATCTTGCAGGTGTAAACCTGCCTTAGAAGGTTGCATAATTTGTTAAACATCTAACTTTAAAAACTGTGCGTCAAGAGGCTTGCACCTTTTGGCCAGTTTGAATGTTGCCATCCCAAGTTATACCAAATGCAATCTGCATTTTTGCATTGAAAGGGGTTTGTAATAATAAATGATTCATTGTTTATTGAGATTTGCAGGTGCTTGACTGTCTCCCATATGTCATAACATTGACTGTTGGTGGCGGTGGGTGCAACTGAAAACTTGCAAAGAATATAAAAACAATGACAAACTAATTCTTTAGTGGCATTCTACAGTTCCTGAGTTATGTTAACTTGTACCACTGATACTTTGACGTCATCAAAGCTGTGCCAGCTTGTTCACAATGTCTGCGCAGTTTGCTTTGGGCCTTCACAGAGGTCACAAATATCTTATTCGTGACATTTGTCCGTTGAATGTAGCCTGCACAGCTTAACAGGTTGCTTGTCATTCTAGTGTCTATTATAATCTGTTTTGAATATTTTTACTTTGTTCAAAGGCACTTATGACAAGGCAAAGAGGAGGGCCAAGAAGGCGGAATGCGAGTTGGCTGTGGACACCACGGAGCTGTCGGGTAATTGCTAGTGTTTTTTGTTTTTTTATGCTCATGCTTATGTGAAAGGGGAAGGCAAACTTGGAGCAGGGTTACATTTACAGAGCAGTCGCTCTGCCAACTGGGCTGACCAGGAAGCTAGAGGTGACAGCTTCAGGCTAAAGTGGCAAGTCGAAGTGCATGCAAAAGTTTTTTTCTGGAAAAGCTGCCGGTTTGAGGGGTTGAGTCTTATAAAAGATGCGACTTATAGACCAGGAAATATGGTACTCCCCATTAGGACACAATAGAATGGTTCCACCTCTCCTTCTATTGCTGGAGGTACCCTTGAAAGTCTTTAAATACCTATGAATTTTTGTCACCGAGACCTGTACAAATCCTGATACTTTGCATTTACCAGAGTGCTCTGAAACAACCAAATATGCCATAAATCTACCGCTTCTGCTGTGAAGTAAATATTTTTGTGTTTCAGCGATGCTGCTGCGGGTGCAGCTGAGGCATGAAGTACGGGTCGTGTCTGAGAGGCTAGATGAAACTGAGCCTCTTAACAAGACCCGTGCAGTGTCTCAGCCTGCCTTGTCGACGGTGCCTCCAGTTCTTCCTCGGCTACCTGCCGACAATATTAAAGAATTAGAGGCAGCCGTGCGGGATGAGGCTGTGGCTGCCACCTTGGTTTGTACTGCCCTTTTATTTGTAATTATGAGGCTATGTAACATGTGGAAGTTCTGTGCTGTTTCATGAAACATGGTGTGGGTTCTATGTGAAGGAACTTTGCATCGCACACACTAAAGAGTTCATGGAAATAATTTGTTCCCTGCTGTATAGTTTCTAATGACATATTGGGACTGGACCTTAGTTTCTTTAACATGCATCTAAGCGTACACTAGTGTTCTTGCAATGAGACCTCATCGAAATGTGACCCTGACTGCCAGAATCAAATCTTTCACCTCGAGCTCAGCACCGCAACGCCATAGGCACTGAGCTGCCATAGTGGCTTGCTGAATCGGTGATTTCCAACAGCTCTCCGTAGAGATACATTCATGAAGCAGGAGTAAATCGTTAAGTTAATAAAAATCTATTGCTGATATAAAATGCAAACTGTGGCAGCTTTCTATAGAAGGACACAATGTAGAGCACTTGTGAATAAATTCTTTTTGTTAGACGAGTTGGCACATTGTGAATAATAAATAGCAGCGTAAACAAGTGGGACACAGTACAGGAAAAGGGGTGCAATGATGTTCTGTATATACTGTATTTACCTCATTTTAATCTACAGTTTTGTTTTCTAAATAATAGAGTTTGAAAATTGCATTGCAGTCGGATATGTAATGAAAACCACATTTGCAGCAAGTCTAGTGTACCTGTTGTCGAATTGCCTGATTGAACTAACATTTTTTTTCTTGTGCTACAAGCCCATGAAACAAACTCCTAAACTATCCAGTTTCATGCAATGGTTCAAAGCATTTTCTAGAGCACTAGCAATTACTTTAAGAATGTAAACCCACATACCCTGTGGCCCCTGTTACTTTTTATTCCACTACTCTGATTTTTCTGTGCTTTGTTTTATCTACCACTATTCTACATTATGTAAGAGAATTTATGCCCTTCATATTGAATAAGTGAAATACCCTATTTACTTATGTAATGGACACGCTCGCATAATGAACGCACCCGCCAACTTTCGTCGTCAAAATTTCAAAATTTTTTTTCTCCCGCGAAATAAACAGAACCTGAACTTGCTGCCGTGAAGTAGGAGAGACACAGTACGATGCGGCGTCCGATATGGCATTCAGTGGGTACGATTGTATCAGGCGCTGAATTGTACGTGTGTCTCCTACTTTTATAGCGGTAGCATCATATGGACACTCCAGGTGCATTTTTGAAGTCGGCGCCAATGATCGCAGCTTTATCCCGCGTTGGAGGGAAGAAAGCGGGTAGGAAACGCGCCGTATTTCGTTGTGTGCATGGCGCCGTTGGGAGGGGAGGGAGGCGGCACAGCAACTGCACATTGCACGGCCGGGCGTGCCCTATCTTGAAAACGATCTGCGTCGGAGGCTGAGTCTAGGTGCGACGGCAGCTTATACTTTTGAGCGTACTCCGTTATCACCGCTCAGTTTGCGTTGAAGTGATACATGGCATGAAGGTCACTTCGCTCGCTGTTGCTGCAGCGCTTCCTCACACCAGCATTTCGACTGTGAGTGTCCGCGGTCATCGAGTGTGATTGGTTCATGTTTGCCTGTGCGCGCTGACACCATGCTGGTTAAATTACTTTGGAAGTTTATACGGGTGATAGAACTACTATCCTTACTTTGTATAGCGCTCTGCGCATTTGCTATTGCAATCGATGGTTCGCCTTGCGGACGAAATTGCGGCTTTCTTTCAAACAAATCATTCAAGACAAATCATTCAAAATTTTACCATGCATAAAAAACGCACCCCCCCCCAACTTGCGCATATTTTCAAAGGAAAAAAGTGCGTTCATTATGCGAGTAAATACGGTATTGTAATGGGGGTGCCCCATTTTCCATGCCGTAATGACAAGGGTTGGGAAAGTTGGTCAAATTGCGAACAGCTCGAACCATTGCATTGAACATTCATGGCAAAAACAGATGCTGGCCATAGAGAGAACATGGCCTCCGTGAAGGGGAAATAGCATTGTTTAATGTTTTTTCACCTTGGTTGCCATCCATTTTGTTTTTTGACAGGCTTTTTCCCACCCAGTTTAAACCCACAATGAATGTAATGCAGACCAAAATAGTGTTGTTGAAGGGGTTATATGTTCTGCCTTCCCCATGAAGACTTGTTCACTGACATAGTCATTGGCCATATGCCTGTTGTAGCTAAATGAAATCAATAATAGTCAGTGAACAAGGCTTCTGTGTAGAAGCCAAAACATCCTTTCGACAAGCAAGTCGAAGCAAGTGTCAAACCTTGAGTTTGAGTTTGAGTTTATTCAACCACATGGTACATGAGAAATGTGCATTTGTGGTTGGGTTTGACGGGAAAAAAGCTGCATAGAAGCAGCTTGACGAGCCCCATCACCCCTAAAACAAAACAAAAATTGCCATTCCGATGTCTTACGTGGTTGCCTTCTGTGCCATGATGTTATGAGAGGGAGAAAGCTAAACGAAACCTGGCTGTAGAAAAACTAGTATAAATGAGGTATCTAGTGCACTCTGGGATTTGCTAGTATATTTCTGGGGTTTTAGAGTCCGGAAGCTTCACGTAAAGGGACAGACAACTGCTCGGAACATGAATTAAGAAAACCGCTTGTGCAAAAATGACCTATCCTACTGGTTAAAATAAGCCGTGTTTTTCTCATTAAATGGGGATTTATATTTTTAATTCTTCCCCAAAAGTTGCGAAAAATGACCCTTGGCGCGCCACATGGCAAAAACATGAAGATGCATAAGTGGCCTGAAGAGGAGGGCAAACTGGAACAACTTGGTATTGATTCATGGTAAATAAGGAACAGCGCACTGAAAACGTAGACGAAGGGAGACTTGACACACCACAAGTGCTGACTTTCAACTGGAAAACTTATTGAATGAACGAGTTTATGAACACTTGAGCTGTGCATGCACTTGCAAGGCAGTGAACAATTCATGACATGCACTCGTGGTTAGATCAGGTGATACTAAACAAGAATGAATTTAAAAAAAAAACATCACACTGCTCGGCTGTCAACGATTTGCGGGGTCTAAAAAGGAAATTTCTCTTTCTTGGAAGACTATTGTAGGCTGACTAATGCAACCTGGTCCTGCTTTCTGTATTCTATAGGCCTCGCAAATTTCATCAGTCAATTGGTCTGTGTGGCGAAAAAGCTTCTCGGTCTGAGAGAATTCTGCAGTGCACCCGAATTGCCAAAAGCGAGGCGCAAACAGTGCATTTTGGTGCTCCCTGAGGCGCACGTTTACACACCGCCCTGATTGTCCCACGTACACTCGGCCACAGGTGAGGGGGTTGCTGTACACGATTGCAGTGGCGCAAGGCACACGCATATTAGTGTGCCTTACAGGGCAGACTTTTTTTGCATTTGCACCTTTCTCCACACATTTTGTAACTGCTGTGCAGATGCTACCCACTTTCTGGCTGAAAAAAAATGCCACGATCCCCCCCCCCCTCTTTTTTTTGTTTCAACCTGTGCGAACGCTAGTGTCCATAGCATGCTTCAATTCTTGCACGAACTTTCCATAAGACAGCATGCTATTGGCGTCTTAAGGAAAGCTTGTGCGAAGAGTAAAGTTTGGAGAGTAAAGATGCGGCACCAAGAAGCAAGCCGTTAGCCATGCATCCACTAGCGTTCGCACAGGTTGAAGGGGGGGGGGGGGGGATCGTGGCATGGCATAGATTTGTTTTGTTCTTTTCAGCCAGAAAGAAAGTAGGTAGCGTCTGCCCTGTAAGGCACACTAACATGTGTGTTTGCCTTGCGCAACTGCAATCGTGTACAGGATCCCCCTCACCTGTGGCCGAGTGTACGTGGGACAATCGGGGCAGTGTGTAAACGTGGGCCTCAGGGAGCACCAAAATGCACTGTTTGCGCCTTGCATTTTGCAATGCATTGCCATGACTGAGAGTGCACTGCAGAATTCTGTCGGACCGAGATTCTTTTTCGCCTCACAGACCAATTGACGCATGAAATTTGCGAGGCCTATAGAATACAGAAAGCAGGACCAGGTTGCATTAGTCAGCCTGCAATAGTCTTCTTAGAAGAAATTTCCTTTTTAGACCACGCAAATCGTTGACAGCGGAGCAGCGCGATGGTTTTTATTTTTGTTAATTCATTATTGTTTATTATCACCTGATCTAACCACGAGTGCATGTCATAAATTGTTCACTGCCTTCCAGGTGTATGTGCAGTTCAACTGTTCATGAACTCGTTCATTCAATAAACTTACCAGTTGAAAGTCCGCACTTGGGGTGTGTCTACGTCTCCCTACGCTTTCAGGACACTGTTCCTTATTTACCATGAATAAGAGGCCTATCACATGGCTTTCTATTATTGTATGGGTTTCATGGTATTCTTATTAGTATTGAAATGCAGTCCACATTTTTTTGTTATTTTTTGCCTTACAATATGCTTATAAGCCTTCGTTTGTAGTGAAAGTGGCACTGCCTTTGTTTTTGATGAGTTGGCTTGGTAAGTCTATCGACAGAATAATGATAACGGGGGCCAGGCAGCCATGATGTAGGTGTGTATTTGGGGGAAAAACGCTGTACAAATGTAAGAAGGTCTGTACTATTGTACCAGCTTTATATCTTCAAAAGTGGTTGAAAAGGCCAAAATGTAGGCAGTTAACTGCAGTTGCACTCACTCCTGTGAAGCAGAATGATAGGCTGCTTTCACAATTTGCGAAGCTGCAGGTGCAAACATTGCTGAGGGTTAACTTTTGGTTACCACAAAACTACGTCTTTAAAAACTAGTTGTCAGTCGCTTTAACGCAAAATGTGAAGGTCTGAAAATATCATGTCGGTATGCCTTTAAGCTATTTTGTGCCACACGTATGTAGATCTGGCTTTCCTGCACTCTAATGTCACATCCCCTAATTATGCATTGGGAATTTGGATGGGAGCAGAGTTGGTGCGCTTACAAGTGATAGTGAAAGCTTGGAGAGGTAGTTACTATGAAACATAGTTACTGTGCTAAGGGTTGTGAAACACAAACATGAAATGCACAGAACAGACAAGACCTGATGCACTTCGTGTTTGTGTTTATTCCAGTAACGCTAAGGTGTTGTAGAGCACATTTACAATTAAAGGGCATTGCGTCACAAACCTCTTCCAGCAAAAATGTTTTGCTTTGCACTCAGCTAAAAATTGACTTCACTTGGCAATAAATTATATTCTGGTAGTAGTGGGTAGATTTTTCAACTTGAAAACATTGCCGCATACAATGCTCATTTCCACATCTCTGGCAATTTTTGTCTTTTGCAGCGCAAGCACCTCCTGCAAATAGGAGGGAAGTCACTGCGCGAGGTGGCATCGTATGCCATGAAGGCTGTAATGGCGCACCCCGTCCAAGTGCTTTACAGCCTTCATAGCAGGAAGGGGAAGAGGGCATTCATCAATTTGAAGTTATGCCGGATAGTCACAGGTAAAGCTTCCTCAGTCATCCTTTTGCATTGTTGAAGTATTGTGTGTACAGCCGAACTCCTCTACAGCGAAATGGCTTGCATAACAAGAGGTTGTCCTTGCCAAAATCGTGTCTTTCATATAAATTGTCAACTTCTACAACGAAGAAATTTGGGCGTCCCTGTTGGCTGATTTTATTTTTTACAATGCAAGCCACATACTCAGTCACCACTGCCCTTGCAGAAATTGCGAAAGTGTGCTCTGCACTAGCACCAATGGCAGCTTAGGTGAATTGCTTGACGAGCATGCCGATGAATTGCATCACACCAGGCAGCTTACACGTTTAGCATCAGCGGGTGAGACAGTTGAATATGTCTCGGTTAGTAAAGACATGGCGTGATCATCACTGATGACGTTAACGCTATGTTAGGGTGAAAAAACAAGAATGTCAACGAAGGCAACAGGGATGAAAATCCTGTAAATGGATCAAGAATTTTCATGGCGGGGAAGGCGATAGCATTTAATTATCCGCAGCATTACTTTGCGTATCCTGCATTTCGCCGCTGAGCATGCTGTGAACCTCGGATTCAATAAGGTTGGCTGCGGTTGCAAATTCTGTCAGATAAACTGTGTGCTAAAGACTTAGCAACTTATTTCACTAAGTCTCTTGAAGGTTTTCTTTTGTTGAATGTGTTTGCCTGCTCTATTGTGGGTGATCTTTACGGTGCATGCTGTATGTACTAATTGTGGTCTTTGCATGTTTGTGTGCAGATGTCATCTGTGCAAAAGGGGGGGGGGGCGACCTGACACAAGCACAGGACTTCATTAAGTGGTTGCCAGGGTCTGTGGACAGCGGTGGTGGCAGGAAGAGGCGTTTCACAGCAACGTTTGCAGCAGAGCAGCCCGATGATCCCTCCCTTCAGGGCAGGAATCATTGCCTGCCCACTGCTGCCCTCTCCCTGCCCCCCATCCTTGCCCTCAGGTCCCTGGCAAGTCCATCGTCGGCCCCTCCTGTCCGGCTGCTGCTGCCCCTGCTCCTTCCCCTGCTGCCGCCCCTGCCCCTCCTCCTGCTGCTGCCCCTGGAGCTGAGCACCCCTACTGATGCCTGCATCAGTTCAAGAATTGTATTGTAAATAGTAAAATAGTACTGTAAATAGTATACTAAATAAAGTATATTTTCGTTTACGCTTTGTGTGTGTCTGCAGGAAGTTTCCTTCCCGCACTTATTTCCATCACATTTTCTTCGCTACTAATTGTATAGGCCGTAAGCTAGCATACAAGTACAGGCTATGCTTGAAACACACTGGATGCAAAATGGCTGAGCACCGGATTTTCTTGAAACTCATTGGGTACAAAATGGCTAAGCACTGGGTATTCTTGAAACACGTTGGATACAGAATGGCTGAGCACTGGGTATTCTTGAAACACGTTGGATACAGAATGGCTGAGCACTGGGCATTCTTGGAACACATTGGATACAGAATGGCTGAGCACTGGATGTTCTTGAAACATGTTGGATGCAGAATGGCTGAGCACTGGACGTTCTTGAAAGACTGGATACAGGATGGCTGTGCACTGGCTCTATGCTTGAACTACATTGGATTCTACAATGGCAAACTGTACGGTCAATCTTGGCTCGAACAGTGGGTGAACCTTGGATCGGGTTGCACTTTGCCATGATGTCAGGATTGGGCCAAAGTTCGTACCAATTTCTGCGAGCATTGGACCATGCTTGGCCCAGTGCTGTCGTGCTGCCTGGGTACTGGCGGGGAATGTACACTTTTGTACAAAAGTTTTTTCAGTGCTCCCCTGACTGTTAACGTCGCAAATTACCACCTTTACGTGCGTCTAGCACCTTGCAGCCGCTTCCATGCCCTGCCAAACATTTCGATCGCGTAGGCATTGACCTATACGGCCTGCTTCCCATGACACCGAATGGCACTCGCTGGATCATAGTTGCTGTGGACCATTTGACACGCTACACCGAAACTGCTGCTCTGCCGAATGCTACAGCGCGGGATATACCCTCTTTCGTCCTGCATCGCTTCCTCCTTCGACTTGGCGCACCTCGAGAACTCCTTAGTCATCGAGGTCGCGCCTTCCTCTCCGAAGTCGTCAAAGCTCTGCTTTTGGAATGCCACATTATTCATCGACGAGCACGTCTTACCATCCGCAAACTAACGGGCTCACGTAACGGTTTAACCGCACTGTCGGTGATATGCTCGCGATGTACGTGGCATCTGATCATGGGAACTGGGACCGCGTACTTCCTTTTGTAACGTTCGCATACAACACCGCGATACAAGCTACTGCGGGATTTTCACCTTTCTTCCTCCTATATGGACGGGAGCCACTGCATACCATCGACACTCTCCTTCCACACCGTCCTGACGCTTCTGAGTGAACACCTGTGTACGAAGCTGCCAGACAAGCCAAAGAGTGCCGCCAGCTCGCGCGCACCTTTGCGTCACAAGAACAGCAGCGCCAGAATTAAGGCCGCACCGACTCACTGCCCAGTCCCCCGTATGCCCCAGGGTATCTTGTATGGCTGGCTGTTCCTTGCCAAAATCCTGGCCTTTCCTCGAAACTCGTTCCAAAGTACGAAGGGCCTTACTGCGTCTTGGAGCAAACGTCCCCGGTGAATTTTCTCATCGAGCCACTTTCTCCATCTGACGACCTGTGCCAGCGTGGACGTGACCTCCTCCACGTGGCGCGTCTCAAGCCCTACCATGACTCTCTGCCTACAGCCTCTTAAGTCTCCAGGATGGTTGTGTTTCTGTGGGGGCGATTGTGAAGAAGACGCGCCGCCTTCCAGCGGCATATCGCCAACGCTCGGCCCGCTCTGCTCGCGCAGCTGGTCGCTGGTGTCTTTGGAGACGGTGCTCCACGCTGCCTCGCCATTCTTGGCACTCGTAGCGTCCTTGAAGGACACTTTATATATATATATATATATATATATATATATATATATATGTGTGTGTGTGTGTGTGTGGAGAGATAAATATTCGCTGCAAAGCGGTGATTGCCCTGCAGATTGCGGTATCTGTTTACGTCAGTACAACGCCCCTGAAGAAAAATGTATCAGTTGGATGGTCTTCACGTTTTTCTAGCAGAATTTTTTTAGTACCTAGCTTTCTCCTCTATTTCTTTATTCATAATAGTATTGCGTGAATGCATAGATATTATTGCGCTAAGTTTATTGCTTCTTGAGGCCACGTAATGGGCACGTGGCGAGATCATACACAAGTGCACTTTCACTTGTATCTTGTACTGATGAAAAAAAAACGGTTTTTATAAAACTAATTTTAATCATGTAAGTCAAGAGATACCTCCAAACAATACCTGGATTGCTCTAATGTCCCTGCAGATCCCTAAGTGGTCGCGAGAAGTTCTAATGCAATCTTTTGCTCACGCTGTATTCTGCCCAGATATATTTCATTTCGCAAAAGTTTGCATGAAACCCGCTCGAAATTTCAAGGCCTTTACGCTGGCTGTTGCCATGCCCGTCTGCTCCTAGAAAGTCTCTGATAAATCGGGTCAATTGTTGCGGGGTTTCCTGCTTCATCGTCCACTTTTCACCTTTGGTTTTTGTTCAGCGTGGTCTATTCGAGTCCTGAAAATGTGCACGCGTGTACGAATTTTCGCCAGCCTGCCGCTCATTCACGCTATTCTGTTTAACGTGCGATGATGAGCACTCAACTAAGGACGTTCTCGTGTGGTATTCTGACGGTGCGTGTGTTTATGAGGACATTATAGCACACGTTTCCGCGTGTAGTCCTCTCAGCAGCTGTTGCAACCCTAGTTAACGCTGTCAGCTGCATTCGCCGTTTAAAAGTCAAGTATTCTACCATGAATCTTTCTATGAAGCTTTCCTAGCCACGAAACAAATTCGTTTAGCAAAATTAAACAAGGCCTCAGATATACGTGGAACGGCGTGCTGCTCCACATGACAGGTCTCAAAGGCAGATGCATGCGCTTATGTGCTGCACCGCAATCGCTAGATGGCAGTGCAGTCGTTACATGGCTGTTGGAAGTTAACCGAAGGTCGCTGTGCCATTGGGCACTGAAGGTCTCTCTCGATAAAACTACAAATCAAGTAAAGCATGGTGCCATTAGTTGGGTCTTTTTTGAAGTAAAAGAAAAGCGGAGTAAGATCAGTTTGCGGGAAAGCGGACCAAAATGAGCGGCTAAGGTATACAAATATCTCTGCGTAAAAAGCATAGACACGAAAGAAAGCAAGAGGTCAAAAAGTTGGCAAGTCTATAAGTAGAAAATTTGGTGTCATTAAAGTAAAGTGAGAGAAACAGACGGTGAGGGAGAAATCCGGAAATAAAATGTGTACTCTCGTTCGCTGAAGGAAAAATGACTCAGCACATTGTAATGGAATGTGAAGGAATTCACTTACATGCTGATTCCATAAACCCTCAAACGGCAGATCTTTGAAGCGGCGAATGGGTTACAGCTTCATGAACAACAATCACAAAAAATGACAATGTATACGATAGTATCGTAACTGACAGTAAGATTATAGAACAAAACTTATCACAAGGCTACAAGAACAAAATAATAATATGATAAACAATTTTATGATAAAAAGACCAGCATAACAAGGAAAAGACGCGTTGTCGTGTAATACACCAATTGCATCGAAAAAACGGGAACAAAGGTTGTCTAAATAAGTGATAATCAGCCGAGCTTGAACCAGTGTTTGCGTGCAGTGATTCCACTCCTTTTACTTGCGCAGAATGAAATAACGTAAGAAGGTGTTAGGGGGACACGCCGCATACCCAAATTTATTATCGTGGTTAACACGTGATAAGTGGCTAGATAGATCCTGTCAAAGTATCACGCGCAGGGATGGATTCCGCGTGTATATGATGATTAGTAGATTTTGAAACATGCCTGAACCATTAACTTTTCTAGGCAGTGATAAATCCGCAACAGGTAAACTGGCTTTCATTAGTGATATGCTAGCTGTGCGACGTAGTGAATTACGATCAATCGAGTAGCGTTATTAAATGCGAAGAATTTTTTTCGAGAACATTTGCTACTTTGACAGGATATATCTAGCCACCTACACTTTTGTGCTTTCAAGGTCGTTCCGTTAACTTGGCATGTACCAAAATTGGCATACTATGACAAGAGTATATGACGAACATAAATGATATGCCATGACATGAAGTCATAACATGCGTGTCATGTAGTTCATGAAACAGCTGCCTACGTCCTGGTGCTCTCATGGTCCTTATGTTAACTTAGTAGGTACCAAAATTGGCATAGTATAACAGGTGTGTATGACGAACATGAGTGATAGGTCATGACATGCGTGTTATGTAGGTGATGAGAATGACCCAGCAGGAAGTATTAACACAAAGAAACCACTGCAATGGGTTCGTACGTGGGTACTAAGTGAAGGAAACACTAAAGCAAGGTGGTAGAAGTCATAGTCATGATCACGACTCAGGAAAAATGAGAATGACTGAGCAAAAAAAGAATAACACTCAAAAACCGATAGAATTGATTCGGATGTGGTACTAAGTGAAGGAAAAGGCTAAAGGTTGATGGTCGATGTCATAGCATGATTATGGCTCTTGCAATTGGCATAGTAAGACAGGAGTGTATGATGAACATGAGTGACAGTTCATAACATGCGTGTCATGTAGGTCATGAAACAGCCGCCTACGTCTTGGTGCTCACATGGTCGTTTCGCTAACTTGGTAGGCTCCCTACACTGCTTTGCATAACATCGATTCCCACAGGGCGTGGGATCTGCCGGCTTTTTTTGAGCGTTAATCTTTTTGGTGGGTCATGGTCATAACCTACATGACACGCATGTCATGACTTATCACTCATGTTCGTCATACACTCCTGTCATACTATGCCAATTTTGGTACCTACCAAGTTAACAAAACGACCACGAGAGAACCAGAACGTAGGCAGATGTTTCATAACCTACATGACACGCATGTCATGACTTATCACTCATGTTCGTCATACACTCCTGTCATACTATGCCAATTTTGGTACCTACCAAGTTAACAAAACGACCACGAGAGAACCAGAACGTAGGCAGCTGTTTCATGACCTACATGACATGCATGTTAGGACATTCATGTCATGATCATGACTATGACTTCGACCATCAACCTTTAGCCTTTTTCTTCACTTATTACCACATCCGAACCCATTCTATTGGTTTTTGAGTGTTAATCTTTTTTCGGTGAGTCATTCTAATTTTTGCTGATTCATTCTCATGACTATGACTTCTACCACCATACTTTAGTGTTTCCTTCACTTAGTACCCACGTCCAAACCCATTCCAGTGGTTTTAAATGCATTTCTTGGCTAACATTTGCTACTTTGACAGTATCTATCTAGCCGTCTACATATTTGTGCTCTCATAATCGTTTCGTTAAATAGGTGTGTACTAAAATTGGCATACTATGTCAAGAGTATATGACGAACATAAATGATATGGCAAGACATGAATGTCATACCATGCGTGTCATGTAGGTCATGAAACATCTGCCTACGTCCTGGCGCTCTCATGGTCGTTTCGTTAACTTGGTAGGTATCAAAATTGGCATAGTATGACAGGCGTGTATGACGAACATGAGTGATAGGTCATGACAATGACCCAGCAAAAAGATTAACACTCAAAAGCCACTGAAATGGGTTCTGACGTGGGTACTAAGTGAGGGAAACACTAAAGGATGATGGTAGACGTCGTAGTCATGACCATGACTCAGCAAAAATGACAATGACTCAGCGAAAAATATTAATACTCCAAAACCACTGGAATGGGTTCAGACGTGGGCACTAAGTGAAGGACCACACCGCGGGAGTCAAAGAAAGCAGTCAGCATCACTTTGACGTTGCTGCGCACTTGGCGCGCCTTCTTTGGTCTTGGTGACGTTGAATGCTTCCACTGTGACGACTTGGGTTTGGTTTCCGGGTCGTACCCATGCACCCAAGACTCATCACCAGTGATTATGGTGTTTATGAAGTCGGGGTCACTGTTCGTGGAATCCAGCATGTCTTGTGAGACTTCAACACGAAGTTGCTTTTGCTCCACTGTGAGCAGCTTCGGCACGAATTTCGCCGCAAATCTCTTCATGGCCAAATCTTTGTCATAATGGAATGTGCAGAAAAAGTGCTGATGCCCACATCTTCCACAATTTCTCGGATAGTCACACGACGGTCCCGCATCACCGCAATGTTCACTTCGGCTATGACCTGGTCATTTTGGCGTGTTGATGGTCGACCGGAGCGTGGCTCGCTCTTCACCGATGTGCGGCCGTCTTAAACAGGTTGTACCACTCCTTAATATGTGTGCTGCGCATAGCATCGTCACCGAAAGCCGTCTGAATCTTCCGAATGGTTTCCACTTGGCTGTCACCCAGTTTCTGGCAAAGTTTGATGCAGTTACGCTGCTCCAGTCGCTCCGTCATTTTCCTTGCAATAAAAAAAAAGCCGACGGGAGCACTGCGCATTAACTCACTCAAACGCTGCGTCCCAGCGACTGACGCCATGCTGACGCTATCGGCAGGCGGGAAAAAATTCGCGCATGCGCCGGAAGGTTCAAGGTCGGCAGATGCAAGCGCACTTGTTTCATATCCATCAGGTGTTCGCAAAAAAAAAAATGCCGGATACTTTTCTAACAAGCCTCGTATAATATTTCTAGTCTTATTAGTGTCATTTTAAGCTTCGGAAAAGGAAACTAAGTATAATATTTATATTTACAGTGATTTTATTGATTTCAGGCGTCTACTCATTGTTGTAGTCGACCTGTCTTCTCTCGCTTACCTTTCCCACGCTTGGAAAAAATTGACACGCACACTACAAGCCAGGCATTTTGAGTATCTGCTGTCAAACTTTGAAAGTCTACGTGACGAGTAGGACATGTGCCATAGAGTACACCTTTCGCACCCAAGTTAAGTTAAGAAGTCCTTAACAGGGTGTGAACTTGGGTGAGTGGGTAATGCAATTTATATTGCTAAAGCGCGTTCCGGACGGGTCTTAGACAAAGAAAAAAAACATGCAGTACAAACGCTGCGCTGCTTTCAAGTGGTGTTTATTGAAGGGTTACAGAATATATAAAAATGAAATACACGATAAGGCAAATAATGTTGCCATCAATGAGATCAAGGTGCGTGCGCAAGGAAACATAGTTCCTTGTTCGATACGGACAGAGACGGACTGCAGACGCAACGTTCCGTTCCTGTAACTCTTTAATAAATGTCAGCATTCTATAGCCCTTCAATAAACACCAGCTGGAAGCAACCTCGTGATTGTCTTACATGTATTGTAGTCCATGTCACGTCAGTAACGCAGTTTAGCAAGTTATTTGGTTTCCGGGTCGTACCCATGCACCCAAGACTCGTTACCAGTGATGCCCGGTAAAGGATGTATGCAGCAGCGAACAAGAGTGTCTTTTATAATCCTTTCAAGTCATTCATAATAGATTGTCGGTGGATGAACAGAGCGGCGTCTGTTATGAAAATATGTGAATTGTAACATTTTTTGCTTGATTTGCGCTTACATATAGTACTCGGCACCACCATCACGTACATCAAAACTGTTGACGCGATAACGTAGGGAGGTGAGACAGTCAGCGTATTGGTAAAGGTTAGGACGCCCGGCCGAAGTCGCATAATGTGATCGAACAGATAGAAAGAGAGCCTTAAAGAGAACAATCGAGACTGATGATCATCTACTTTCCTCCGACTACCCCTCTATTGTGTGATATTTGATGTAGAATGTGTCAGTTGAGCTACACTGTAGATTGAAATTTCTATATCAGGAGTTTGTGATTACGCCACACTCTCGGTATTGGACAGGTAAATGAATGATTCCTTATTTAGGTAGGCTGTCTTAATCTGCTCATTGTGCGCCCTAAGCTAGCAACACGAGTGTTTATGCAATCAGCACACATCGGATGAGGTCACCGCAGGCGGGAATAGCACGCGCGATTTCTTCCTAAACAAAACAGCGAAAAAGCTACCGCAAATAGGCATAACCTAGGGTTTATACGATTTAATTCGAGGAGTATCTGAACACCAACGAAGTTCCTTACAAGTAAAGTACAACTCTATAGATGAAAAATATGGTTGATGCTTCTTTCATAGGAATCGGTAGAACACAAAAGTGAAACGGGTCTTCACCGAAGCTGTTGCATGTTTGCTGTGTGAGCGCGCGAAAGGCGCTGTGTTTGCTGTGTGAGCGCGCGAAAGGCGCACGATTTGCGGCCCGGCGACCGTGTTGCATGTTTGATTGGCGTGCTGAGTTCAATTGGCGAACGGCGTCAAGCTGCCGAGTCGCTTCGGCGATGGTACGAGCATTTCGGTCCGACTCCGTAATGCCTTGAGCAGCCAGTTGGGCAGCCAGATGGGCAGCCAGATGGGTAGCGACGCGCTCACCATCAGGAATTCGAGCAGCAGAGTTCGCAGCATGCGCCGCAAACGCGCGAAGGCGTTCTTCTTCACGCTGTCGTGCCTCTTCGGGACCAAAACGACATTCGCCCGTCTACGCTGTTGACTTTCTGCGCCACACCAGTTTTCTTAGTTGGTGCCATCGCAAGCGAAGCAGTAGGCGGCCTGTAAGCACTGCTGATACATGTTGAAGGTGCACTTCGTAGGCGTGAGCCGCCACAGGCTAATCCGACGTAAGGCTTTAATCCGACGCGAAAGACAAACCATATCCGGAAAGTGCCAAAGCAACGCGGCACCGCGTTGGAGCCTAAACTGCGCTGTGACTACGAAAGCGCTCCCTGTCGGCGCTCATTATGTCACATGCAGTACTTCGCTTCACCGCTCCCAGATGGCGGCGCCATCTCTGTCAACAAAACATATGTTGCTCGTTGGCACCTAACGTCACATCCGTTGCAGTAAGTTCCTTGCGGATCTCGCCATAAAACACTTTCGTGTTAAAAAAACTTTGAGGGCACTTGCAGAGACACATGCTTTACCTCGTTTATTTGCATCAAGGCGTCACAAGCGTTCTAAAGAGACAGTGAGTATCAATTTGGTTTTGCGTCTGGTGTTGTGTTTCACATTTACTTTCCTTTTAGGGGCGAAGCTCCTTAGGGTGTGGGTCCGTCCCTCCTCTGTAGTATGTAGTAGTAGTAATAGTAGTCGTCGTCGTCGTAGTAGGTAGCCACGTCTACTTTTATGAAAAGAAAATTCCGAAAATTGTGTCCGTAGCGCGGAATCGAACCAGGGACCCCTCGCTTCCAAACGCGCGGCGCTAACCACTACGCCACGAAGCGCACATGGACACACGCACCACGATGACAATAAATATCCAACATTAACGAAAGACTGCGCGTTTCTAACGCGTTTGTGCTAGCGCGTTACGGCCCGTGTAAGAAGCTGGTGTAAGACGCTGTGGCCTCTCCGCCTTACCCCGGTATTCATAAACACTCCTCGACTTGAACTTGACTTGCCACCGCCTTCAACGCGTTTCGAACGCGCTGCCCAAGGCGGTGGCAAGTCAAGTTCAAGTCGAGGAGCGTTTATGAATACGGGGGCTATACTCTCTCAGCAGTCATGTGATGGCGTCGGCAAACGCGGTGCACGTTCCGGCATGTGTAAACGGCTGCGTAAGACGCTGTGGCCTCTCCCCCTTACTAGAGAGTACTGCACGTTTCTAACGCGTTTGTGCTAGCGTCCCCTTAAGGTGGAGATGGTGCAATTATAATGAAGGGCGCTGTTATAAAATAGGAATGACGTCACATATGGCGCGTGTCATTGGTGGAAGTCAATCGTTCGATTTAGTGCGGCGAGACAGGGCGAATTACACGGAAGATTCACGGTTTACCGATGATTCCCTCCGGAGCTTCGCCCACTCATCATCATTCACCCCGTGGATATGCGGTGTTTTTTTTAAGCCCCACATCTCGGCAATGCTATCAAAAATTGTTCTCTGTCAGCACTTTAACGTCTTTCTCAATTGCAAAAATGCTTCATATTGAACAAAACTGTGCCTTGCAGACATGTCCCTGTCAGTAATGCTTGAACGAATATTAGGGTTCCACCTCTTTCAATGCGAAAGCATTATATGCCCCTTTACGCGAAAATCTGTCGGCGGCGGCGGCGCCGTGAGCGATCGAAGGTACCAAAAATGGCCGACGGCGCAAACAGTAAAAACGCGGCGAAAGTGCTCAGATTCACGTCACATTTCTCAGTGGTGCCCCTATAAACAAAATATTTAATGGCGTTAAAAACAAAGTTGACTAAATATTGGTCTGGGTGGGAATCGAACCCGGGCCTCGGGGGTTGTCGTCTAGCATGCTTTCTCGACGCCTGAGTGGTTCCGCGGTTTCGCAGGACTAAAGCTGTGCCTAGTGCGTGCGTCATGGCACACGTCACGTCGCAGCCATCTGAGTAAGTAAAGGTGTGGCCTATTTAACCAAAGGGACTAGAATGCTTTCCTATTCCCACATGTAGGCAGTCTTAAGGGTCTGCCGAATTTATTGATGTAATTATAGCCTATCACACCGTACAATAAAAGAAATTTATCCCTTGTCCATATTTTTTTCTTGGTAAGTGTGGTTTCGCTTCAAAATAATCAGCTTTTGCACTGTATAACGTTAGTTCACACTTTTACCAGCTTTGCTTCCACACTTGTGAAAAGTGTTTCGCTTAATTCTTGAATCAATCATTGCACCTTTTGTAAAGTCCAAAAAACGCCTAAGGGTTGCGATTCCTTCATAAAGGTCATTAGAAAAGTTCGAACATCACAGTTCTATCGCAAGAAAACAACCACTGTTCAGTGGCACGGTAAATCCGACGAGCTTTCTTTAGTATGCCGGTAAATTGTGTGGCCCGTAACAAGATGTTTGTTCTGGTAATTTACAGGTTACAGTGAAACTTCTATTCTCGAACACGAAATGTTTTGCATTTGCGAAGACTTTTTACTTCACTCATTCAAAAGCAGCACCACGTGGCAAAATAATTGGCGCATTCGGGCAGCACACACGATGCTCCAAGTTAACTTCCCGCAGATATATCCGAAAAAAAATGCTTGCTGCTCCGTAACAAGCGCTTGCACATACCACATTTGAATTTTAAGAAGGGATGTAATTTCATAAAACCACGAAAAGTGCTTACCATAATACTTCTCCACAAAGGCAGGATCATGCCGCTTTCCAGGACTCCCGACGTGCTGTTTCAAGTTGGCGAGCTTCCGTAGAGCAACTTTTCGTACCTCCCCTGTGATCCAGCTTGACGACTTCAAGGCAGAGCGGAAAACTTTGCGGATCTTGGTCACCATCCTGTCAGCCTCTCGTACCATACCCGGCTTGACAACTGCTGACCAAACGAGAATGCGAGCGTTCTTTTGATGAGAGCCATTCTTGTTGAAGTCAACCTAGTTTTTGTCGTGTGTCTCCTATCTGGCCTCTTCCGCGAAGCAACCAGAAAAAAAAAAACATCCAGTAAAAAGAATGCAACCGCGGCTTGGACGGTCATCGCGCATGACTTCTGTCCGAACCTAATAAAGTTTTGTGCCACGAAAGAAAGTGCATAGAATTGCAAAATCAACCTTAAAGTCAATATTTTGGAGAAGTTGCTTGGCATCATACGTGAGGCACCCTGGCTCTATTTGTGACGTCGATCGTGATGGTGGACAGGGTCTCCAAGCGCGTTGAGTGTGGGCCTATCGTGCCTGCGCGAGATGTTCTGCAAACGTGAAGACGCGCCCTTTTTGGCCTGTGTATTAAGAGCATGAACAAGAGCATTCTGAACATGAGGAGCATCGCGCTTGTTAAACTACATGTGGTTTGGTTACCCTAGGTGGTTTAAAATACCAGGAAATAGGAACACGACAAAGCGCCCCTCGTGCCACTCGGGCTCCTACAGCTCGACACGTGTCTAGTGGAGGAACTATGCTTAACGTATCGCTTAACGTTAGACGTCAAAAACAGTTGATTCTACCACTGTTTTTTGATTCGAAAACGTCAGCTGGCCCATTAAACGAAAAAGCCGGCTTCTGTCGTCGGTATAGCAGCGAAACGGCAGGATAATTCCCTTTGGCTGCGACGCGACGTCACGAGCACGCCTCGACCGAGCAGAGCAGCGGAAGGGAACGCCTGCTGCTCGGTAGGGCTAGAGTGTACTAGATTCTAGTGCACTCTAGTAGGGCGCCAGGTCTTGCGTGAAGGGAGAGGGCATGACAGCGACGCCACGCCACCCGGAATCAGGAAGTCTGTGTTATTCTCGCTTTCCTTTTCCGCGCACGCTCTCGCCTGCGTTCTAACTGCGCCCCGGTAAGGCCAAATCAAAACGCGCCAAGCGTCTCAACACGGTCGCTTGCCGGGGGAGAGTTGATAACTCGAAGGACCGCTCACCGGCGCTGAATTGGACTCTAATGCTTTCACATTCACAACTCATCAGAAGTGCTTAGGAGCGCTCGGAATTTCTTTCAATGCGTAGCATTGTCTGGCTAGATTCCAGGGTCATTTTCTACATCGTTCCGTTCGTCCTTCCGTTTCGTGTTCAAAAAAAAAAAAGTTGTCGCAGTTTCACCTGAAAGGCGAAACATCAATTGCGATAGCAAATTGGTAGAGAGCTATACGGAGTAATGATATTAGCTTTATCAGCTGTATAAACTTGGACATGCAGCAGCACCGGCAACACGCAGAACTGTTGTCGACGCCGTCGGCGTTTTGCCCGCGTTCGCTCAAAATGCGTGCGGCGTTGGTGACTGTTGCCGGAGCCTCTGATATAAATAGGCACTTGGTGCCGCAGCTAAACGTCAACTCCCTTCCCTCCCCCTCCCCCTCCTCCCCCACGGCCTCTCGCGCATCGGAAGAAGGCGCGTTTGCTCTACATATATGGTGATTGTAAAGGAGGAAAGAGACGCCTACTTCTGCAGCCCTTAAGGGAGCACGGCGCAGAACGCGCGTTTGTTCTCCGCCGTGCGTTCACTACCCGTGAAAGCGCGCGCCCCTCGCGCCCTTTCACTCGCACATACAGCGTTCGGCGCGCGGCGACCCTGCAGCTCCTGCGGGGAGCCGGAGACGATCGAACATCTCCTGCTGGCCTGCCCGGCGTACCTCCAGCAGCGGGGCCCACTCCTGCAGGAGTTCCGCCGCCTGGGCCTCCCCTCTGGCAAGGAGGAAGATCTCCTCTTCCCCGGCCGACACCACCTTTCTGCACTTCGAGGCGTCGTGGAGTTCCTTGAGTCGTCAGGGCTCTCCGCACGCCTCTAAGGACATTTCTACAAGCGGGAAGGCCTCACGGCCTCCCACCCCACCCCGGGCCTGACCGGCCTGGCACAACACCCCTGCAGACTCTGCAGCACACCAAGGCCTCCCATCTCGGCCTGATACGTGCCGCCTATGCCTGCCGGTTTTGCTTCGCCCAGCCATGGCGACTCCACTCTATCCCTTCTTTCGCTCCCACTTACCCCTCCCCGTTGGCGCTGAGCCGTGCTCCCTCAAGGGCTGCAGAAGATAGCGCCAACCTTTCCCTTTCCCTCAAGAACCACTTATCATCGGCGACGATTTCATCTCCATTGACGTCATACGGAACCTCACGGCGACGGCGACGGCGACGGTGAAGCCGACGGCAGAAATCTGCTTTTGAGTGTCCATATAATTGCTATCGCAATAAAAAAAGAAAACTGTACCGCCATTAAGGCTTAAGCAGGTGAACTTACTGTTAATTCACAAATTTCCGTATAGGCTTACCACAACCTACTTGTGTGCACATGAACCTCCGACGTGATATTTTCTCAGCCCGCACGGCAGTGATTTTTGCGTATATTTGACTAAACTTCTTCTTTCATCGAATCGTTTCCTTACCTTGTAAACTGATCATTTTAAAGAAAGCACTGCTTTATTAAAAATGTCACAGTTTCGCCCTAAGGGCGAAGCAATGAATGCGATAGCAACACAGCAATGTCATACGAAGTAAGGTGAGCGGCTTTGGTAGCAACAACACGCAGAACTGTTGTCGACGCCATTGGCGCTTTTGCCCGCGTTAGCTCAAAATGCGTGCGGCGTTGGTGACTGTTGCTGGAGCCTCTGATATAAATAGGCACTTGGTGCCGCAGCTAAACGTCGCCTCCCTTCCCTCCCCCTCCCCCACGGCCTCTCGCGCGTCTGAAGAAGGCGCGTTTGCTCTACATATATGGTGATTGTAAAGGAGAAAAGAGACGCCTACTTCTGCAGCCCTTAAGCGAGCACGGCGCAGAACGCGCGTTTGTTCTCCGCCGTGCGTTCACTCCCCGTGAAAGACGCGCCCCTCGCGCCCTTTCACTCGCACATACAGCGTTCGGCGCGCGGCGACGATTTCATCTCCAAATGACGTCATACGGAACCTCACGGCGACGGCGACGGCGACGCCGACGGCAGAAATCTGCTTTTGAGTGTCCATATAATTGCTATCGCAATAATAATTAAATAAGCACCATTAACATTATCTGACGGCAGTATTCGAACACACGACGTACAGTACAGACGCCCGATATTGAAACCATTATGCAAGCGAGGCATGCATCGACAAACGGCACAGAGCAGCTTTATGAATTCCTCGCGGGCAAGCGACCGCGTTGAGACGGTAGACGGGTTTCGATTTGGCCTCACCGGGGCACATTTATAAAGCAGGCGAGAGCCTGCTGGCACAAGGAACGCAAGGATAACGGAAGCAACTAGAGAATTGCATCTGGAATAACTAGGTAACTCGTTTATTCCCCCTATTTGCTCTCTTATGGAAAAACATGGAGAAGCTGCTGAAGAGGACGCGTTGGAACAAATACGAGTGTGTCGGTGGGCTAAGTATGGGACAAAAAAAAACACTAGAGCAACATATATTTCTTTAACCAAACACAAGGCTGGTAGTAACAATCAGCTTACCGGTAAAATCGTCATATTGTGCGTGCTTTTTTTCTTGCCGTTGCTTATCTCTTAAAATACGACAATCTTGGCTTCAAGAGTACACTACACGCTTGATAAGTAATGATTACAAAGAATGCTACGCACCATACAACAATTTCCCAGTTGGAAGCTTCTTCCCTATTTTTTCATCAGGTAGCTGGTCCTAGGAGTATACAGCAGCACACTGAGTGATGAAAATTAGCTTTTGTATGATAGTATGAACTGTATGGTATGGTATGAACTCTTGGTACGTGGGAGACAGGTCATGACACTACGGTTCTTAAAATCTCCTTTTCAGCAATTATTAAACAAATGTGGTAGTAAACATTATTAAAACTCTTTCTCCGGAGCTGTGCATCAATAGGCAGGGACTAAACTAAAACGTCAATACTGAAAAGGCTGCCGTTTGGGGCAGGCATTTACCCATATCGAACGACCGGCTTCACTGACTGCGACATTACAACTTCGATAACGATTATTTACATAGTAAGCGTTTCAGCTTGCGGCATCGACATCGAAGTAAAGGGTAATTGTGTTGAACTACTTTCGAAAGGGTACGAAGTGCCACATAGGATGCTGCAGGAATCATTAGAGAAATACATTCTCAATCTATAACGAAATATTATTATGTGATCTCTGACCGGAATGTCTAGCTTAAAAAATTATGCGCAATATTTGAATTATGCCCGATAATTAAACGCTCCGTTACCCTCTCTATCCCTGTCTTTGCACCGACAAGACTATGGCGATGTTGCTGTTCTCAGAGCGGAAATCAATGCGCGGCATTTCTCGGTAATGAAATGCAATAAAAAAATCATGGTTACATGTTAGCCTATGGTCCGAAAAAGGCCCGGCTCCTCCTGCACCATTTGTAGATCTCGTAACAGCTGCTTCATATGATAGCTGCTAATTTCTACACGTTAAACGGCCGATAGCGGTGCGCATTTCATCTGCCCTTACAGGTTTTGAATACAAATCGGTATAAATAAATAATGAAGAATCAAAAGCCAGTAGACGAGTGGTCTACTGCACAATAATGTTATCCGGTCAACCAATGGCTTACAACGTGAGGACGCGCCCCTGCAATACTCGTATACAGCATATGTGAAAATTATATTGACCTCTCTGATGCATGAGAACGCTGGCCTTTGTCACCGTTCAATAACAATGAAGGTACAACTCCAATATGCAGAAAATCGTCTATGTTTTCCGGTAACACTTGCATAATGACATTGCGAACACTTTTTTTCGCATTAGCTCCTCAAAGCCTTAACGACTGACCTAGCTAGTAGTATGCACGAACGTAGACGCACGTGAATGGAGGAAAGGGCTCACGGCGGCCAATTTCATGACCTTAAGGACGTGGTCGTAACAAGCGTGGTCAACTCTTCTTCCGCCTACGAGCCACTTGGGATCCGTGTAGTTCACCATCTGTCTGAAGACGCTCCAAGCGATTAGGTAACGGAGTCCTTTCAAGCTGACCGACGGGTACCTGATGAGGTTCACGAGAACGTTGAGCACGTAGTGCTTATACACGATGTTATCTTTACCGCGGTAGGTCTTATTCGTGTACTTGGAAAACACTTTAATCCACTTTCCTGCAATAAAATGAACAGAAGAAGGCACCAACAAGTTAGTAGCTGTCAAACGGTTATAATTCCGCGGAAGTTGTAACACACGAGAATATGTATAGTGATCTGCTAGCACTGGTCGCGCCCGCCGTCTTTTTCGAGGCGTAGTTGCGAAGCGCCTGCATGTTGTGCTGATCGGCGATCATCTCTATATGGCTATTATTGGCTAAAATGCAAGTCATCTTTACGGTCTAGCGACTATTAAACGCGAAACCTTACTGTTCCCCCGCGAATTAGGGAAGCAACTGTGCTGGATTTTCCAACTATGGATAGCGGCAGCGTCAAGTGTCGCACTACTCACACACAAAAAATAAAGGCTTGTAAGCACTTTGAAAGCGAGATCATCGCCTTGCCTATTAGAGTGCAGCTCTTATCGCGCCAGTTCCTGTGGCGAGCTTTGGCGTTGTCCCTCGTAACCGAGAGAGCGAACACAGCGAAGGATGAAAGCGAACGCGGAGTGCAGCGGAAGATCAAGGACGGCGACAGCGAAGACAGCACGAGGAGGAAAGCGGAGGAGGTGGGTACGGCGGAACCACGATAGCGCGTACTAGAATAGGGCAGTGAAGCGACCGTCGGGGGCTGCTGCGCCTTGGCAGAGCTGTCACGGTAGGTGGCGAACGTAGCGGCGGCGCTGCAGTCGCCGACTACGCTGTTCCCGTTGACAGCGCGTACGTGATTTTTGGCGTAGGCACGCTGTTTCGGCTACGTGCTCATTTTTATTTAGTGCGTGTTTTAGATGCGGAGCATCTTATAGCGGCAGCCTGTCCCGGGGCGTCGTTGGCGTCGGCGTCCGCCTGCACCTCTACTCATTCTCTCCACGCCAGCTGTGCGACAACGCTTCTCTCCTTCTCTCGCCCTCTCCACGCCATCTGCTCGATAACGCTCTTCTCCCTCCGTGTCTTCATCCGCTACCTGTGCGATAGCGCGCGCATGCGCGCCTCTCTCTCTCCTCCTCCTCTCCGCGCCAGCTGCTTATATAAACCCGGTGCATGCGCCGCTGCCTCAGTTGCTGCTTCGGTTGAGTCACGCTGCGCCGTCCGATGCGCTGAATGGACGCCAGCGAATCTGTCAACGAACTGTCTGGCACATCTTCAAACAGCAGCAGCCAGTTAATTAACAGAACCGCGAGCACCTCTGAAGACAAGGCTGCGCAGAGAAGAGCTCGCGACGCAGAACATAAACGTCGGCGACGCGCAGCGGATCCAGATTCAGTTCGCCAACGCGAAGCTGCTTCGAAACGACAGCGTCGAGCAGCGGATTCCATACTTCGAGAACGCGAAGCCGCTTTGAAACGTCAACGTCGAGCAGCGTATCCTGAATTTCGAGAACGGGAAGCTGCGTTGGTTCGTGAACGACGAGCAGCAGAACCTGAGGTTCGGGACCGTGAAGAACGATTGGATGGTTGAGTACATGTCATCACACCACTTGCTACAACACGCATCACACGACGACCGCAACCAACAGCCAACTACCATTCACGGAACATGCATCGATCACGCCTTCAGCAATTTTAAGATATAACCACTGCTACGAGATCCACTCACAGTTCATTTCACCGACCACAAAGCTATCATACTCAAAGCTAGTGCACACCTCAAATAAACGCTGCTCAATAAAGAGATTCGTTAACCGTTTCACCTTCGTCTACGCAATTTCATTACTCTTCAAATAAAATTACACCATCTTCCCGAGGGGAACCATGGGCTGATGCGGAGCATCGCGGTCGTTATAACGGCGTTCACGCGATGTGATGGTGACCAACGCAAGTTAACACGTAATAAAAACGTAATAACACCAAGTTAACAACGTTAATAACACCGTAATAACAACATAATTAACGCCTTTATAACGACCGCGATGCTCCGCATCAGCCCATGGTTCCCCTCGGGAAGATGGTGTAATTTTTTCGACACAGTTCATCTATGAACGGTGACTCCTTGCTTCAGCAATGGGTAAGCAACGCTTGAACCATTGGTATGCCTTTGGATGTAGCACTGGATACACTCGCGCGGACGCTACAAAGAAGCTCTTGCTTTTCAAGGCACACAGGACCCTGAACAACGGAGCCTATGGCAGCGGAACTTTCACAGAGCGGATAAACCACTTACGGGGGATTGTGCAGTTTGCGAACTATACTTTGATCCGGACTGTGTTGTGAGGGACTATGTGCACGTAATCAAGGGCGAAGAAGTTCATCTACCGCGAGGAAAGCCTACGCTTTCGTCATACGTCGTGCCAACAATCTTACCGAACGCTCCGGCGTACTTATGCAAGCGTGTGGTGTCGAGAAGGAACGCCGGAAAACGCAAGGCTGAAGAGGTCAACAGACCAGCTAAAAAGGTACTGTTCTCGAGTGCTGAAGAGCGTCAGACTGTATATGGGAGCCTACTGATGTTTGTGAGACAGTTTGTGTGTTCTGGCAGCCTTTAGCGCATACGTCAGTTGTGACCATACGAGCACGAAAGTGGTGATGTAAATTCTGTCGTGACTGTCGCCGCGCTAAAGAATGTAACCCCGCCTAATAAGCGCTATGTTCGTCATGAGACGCAAGACGCGGAAGGAATTTGTTTCGCTTCGTGCACCTTTGACGCCGTCACAGGCGAAGTGAGAGTCGAAAGGGCTGTATGGTGCTTTTCGTGTGAAGACATTTTTGCGTTTTTTAACCATGGCATTGCTAAACATGTTTATTTCTATTGTGGATTTCTGTATTAGGTCCTCGATTTTGTCATACCATGGAAAACCTTTTAATGTGTTTCTAAACCATTGTACATTTGTGTATGTTAATACCTTCTGCATTCTCTTGACCTGGAACATCTTGTATATTTGTGTTGTGCATTCTAATAGTATGTTAATTCTTGGCATCCTCATACCATGGCACTGTGCAATAAAACTTTGAAGGTAATAATTATATGTTGCAGTTTTTTTACTTATTTCGTCTCGTCTATTCATAGGAGTAAACACTGCGCACGGCATGCACCGTCATTTCCAATCGGTGCAAGAAAGCATCTTTACATCGCGGTTTTGGCTAAACTGAAGAAAGAGTAAATTTCAAACGCTACAAAATTTCATTTCACTTAACGGGCGCGTCCTGGGTGCGACTGAATGAAAGAAGTTGCGGAAGTAGCCCTTAGAGTCCACATGCCGCGTAGGCTTCGATGCGCGCCTCCCCGTAGTCGGCGATCACAGCGCCGCCGCTACTTTCGCCGCCGCGATAGTCGCCCAAGGAGCGCGGTCGTTCCACTGCCGAATTCTAGTACACTGTAACCATGAGGTCTAAAGCGGATGAGGAGGGTATGGAGAAAGCATCTGAAGAAAAGCCAGCAGATCCCACACCCTGTGGGAATCGATGTTATGCGAAGCAGTGTGCGGGGAGCCTACCCAGTTAACGAAACGACCATGAGAGCACCAAGACGTAGGCGGCTCTTGCATGACCTACATGACACGCATGTCATGACATTCATGTCGTGAGTCTTCAGGAGTCCCTGAAGACTCACGACATGAGAGACCTTAGGGCTGAAGTCTTAGTCATGCTCATTACTATGATTTTGACCATCAACCTTCACTGTTCCTTTTCCTTCACTTAGTACCACATCCGAACCCATTCCATTGGTTTTTGAGTGTTAATCTTTTTTTGCTGAGTCATTATCGTTTTTGCTGAGTCATGGTCACGACTATGACTTCTACCAGAATCTTTAAGTGTTTCCTTCGTCCGAACCCTACGAATGGGTATTTGAGTGTGAGTCATTTTCGTTGAGCCATTGTCATCTTTGCAGAGTCATGCTCATGACTATGGCTTCTACCACCATTATTCATTATTTTGTTCACTTTGTACCCACGTCAGAACCCATTTAAGTGGTTTTTGAGTGTTCATTTTTCTCATGAGTCATCATTTTTGCTGAGTCATGCTGATGACTATCATTTCTACCATCTTCTTTTAGTGTTTCCTTCACTTCCTACCCATTTTACAACCCATTTCGGTGATTTTAAATGCGAAGCATTTCTTGTCAAAACAACATTTGACACTTATACAGTATCTATCTATCTATTTATCTATCTATCTATCTATCTATCTATCTAACTATCTATCAATCTATCTAGCCGGCTACGTCTTGATGCTGTCATGGTCGTTTCCTTAACTTGGTACGAGCAAAATTGTCATAGTACGATAAAAGTGTGGGATGAACTAAATGATAGGTCATGACTTGAATGTCAAGATGTGTGTCATGTAGGTCATGAAACAGCTGCCTACGTCTTGGTGCTCTCATGGTTGTTCCGTTAACTTGGTAGATACCAAAATTTGGATAGTATGACAACAGTGTATAACGAACATAAATGACAGGTCATAACATAAATTTCATCACTTGCGTGTCATATAGGTCACGAAACAGCCGCCTAAAATGACAATGACTCAGCGAAAAGAAACTTTCACTCACAAACAATTGAAATTGGTTTGGACGTGGGTACCGAGAGAAAGAAACACTAAATGATGATGGTAGAAGTCATAGTCATGAGCATGGCTGCAAAAATGACAATGACTTAGTGAAAAAACGTACACACTCAAAAATCACTGAAATGGGTTGTGACGTAGGTAGTTGAAAGAAACACTAAAGGATTACTGTTGAAGTGATAGTAATGAGCATGACTAAGCAAAAATGACAATGACTCAGCAAAAAAATTAACACTGAAAAACCACCGAAATGAGTTCTGATATGCTTACTAAGTAAAAAAACACTAAAAGACGATGGTAGAAGACATAGTCATGAGCATGACTCAACAAAAACGACAATGATTCAGCGAAAAAATAACACCAAAAAACCACCGAAATACGTTCTGATGTCCTTATTAAAACGCTAAAGAATGATGGTAGAAGTCATAGTCATTAGCATGACTCATCGAAAATGACAATAACAATATCCATACAATTTTGTGAACAACGCGCTGTCCTCTCAAAAATTTCTTTCCTTCATTACTTCATAATAAAACATATTTAGAGGGAAATGTGGGCCCCCACAACACGTAATCTTTTCATTCCTTAAGCAAAATTGCTTTTTAGAGGTGATAAAACACTTAAAATTCTTTAAAATAGAAGTGCCTTCTAGATAAAACAGCATAGCCTTCAAAAAAAAACTCTAACAAAACGAGTTACGTACTTTCACGTTAAAGCACACGTCCCCGAACAAAATCTAGTACAGAAATGAGCATTTCCATTCATCTGTAACTTGAACGAAACTGGCGTGTCAAAACAAACCAAAACGTCATTTTCTTGCGGGGTGTTGATGGATGGGGCCTTTTTGCAGATGTCGCAATAAACACCCAGACAAGAGGGTTCGCCATGGAAAACGTCACCTGCGTTGCCCATGTTTGAGCGCGCACGTTATATTTTATTCACTGATATCATTAGGCCTATCGCGGAAAACAGGCTTAGCTTTTTGCCGGCATCGCCGCGATCTTCTTGCTTCACATATAGCAGTGAGCAGCAGCGGGAGGACACCACAAAGCATGCGAAAGCAGAAGTTATTCACATAGCTAAGCTGTCGCGCGAGCAGTTCCGTTTTGCCATGCCTTAAACGAGATGGCCGATGGTGATTTACTGAAAGTGGATAGATAGCTCTTGACATTACAAATTCTTCTTCTTTCTCGGGTTTTACCTGCCAAAACCAGTTTTGATTATGAGGCACGCCGTAGTGGAGGGCTCCAAATTAATTTTGACCAACGGGGGTTCCTTAACGTGCACTACAACTCAAGCACACGGACGTTTTTTTCATTTCGCTTCCATCGGAATGCGGCCGCCGTGGCCGGGATTCGATTCCGCGACATCTAGCTCAGCAGAGCAATGCCTTATCTAACTGAGCCACCGCGGAGAATGAGATTACAAATTTGCTGTATTGTATAAAATGACAAAACACTTATTTAATCTGCTTATTAGTGCGCGTCTAACAGAAACGAGCCTTGAGCAGTTCTTTGTGTTGGTGCTCAGATCTGATTACTATAGCCGCCAAGATGATTCAGTCAGTGCTATACGCCAATACTTCTGCTCCGTACGATTCCAAGTATATTTATCTCTTGCAATTGGCATAGAGCTGATATAATGTTCCCAATTTGTGATTACGTAATAAAACAATAAAGCCTTTACCAGAACTTCGAATTCTGCCACATATGTAACGGCCTTCACGAAGAGTTATAAGTCTATGATGTAGGCGATATGTACACTGGCAGAGACCTGTTTCATTTTTTTATGTTCTATCAGGGGTCCTTAAACACTCCTTGAATGTGTTAACTATCCTTCTTAGTAGCTAATGAGCGCTAGCATAAAGAATTGAGCCAAATACATATAACATCTTCATTCAGAGCGCATCCGTGCCGTTGAAGTCTACAGGGAACTGATTTCTTCAACTTCTCTCAACTACCGAGTAGCATTGCTGCCTAGACGTCACGAGGGCACAGCAGCACGACATCTAGTAAAATAGGAGCAACATCCCCACTTGATCACCTGTACCATCGTCATAGTAGGGTGGCTTAACAGCTTGTCATTGGAAAGATTGGTAAGATGGTCTTTGATCTGAAACACAATTCTCGGTTTTGATAAAACGTGTTCTTGTAGTTCATCGAAAGCAGAAGGAAAGCTTTTTCTTCCGATGTTCTCTGCTGCTATTTTTTTTTTTTGAACTAGCGAACGTATCACTCCCCTCTAACGTCACAAGAAAAAAAGAAGCCCCCCTAAAATTTGCTAGGCCCACTTTAGCTCCATTGAGAACAGTAGCTTAACGAACAATTCACCCATTTTCAGCGTTTTGTTTACCACTGCCTTCCTCAAGTGCTTGGTAATAAAGGTCACAGTCTTTTCCATAACATTTCTATACAAGGCGGTTGGGCCTCAGAACCCGCGAACAATTCAGTTAAACATGTGACCTTCTCCCGCTTAAGATTTTCCGGCAATTAAGTAACACAGCCTCAGATACAAACGTGTGAAAATTAAGCTGGTACAAACCTCAAATTGCGTACACAGCAGGTAAGCACACATTTGGCTGAGGAAGTCACACTGCTTACAGACAAACCATGACCATATAAACTAAGCATTCAGTCCAATATCCAGTTCCGCACAGTATTCGTCTTAAAATGCCGTGCCATTTTTCCATTTTTCACCTGGGTCAGTATGTGATATACTGCTGGAGCAAATGCCAATACGAGCTGATCATTTCCTAGCAGTTGCCCTTCAGGTCACAAAGTTTGTTCACTCGTAATAAAAGGCTCGTTATGCGCTCACAATAATACGCGCACAACGCTTACCTCATTACCACTCTCAAGAGGTATCTAGAAAGCATGCAGCATAAATAAGCGGCGCAATACGACACCTCAGATAAATTGTTGATGGCGCACCTAACAGTGACCACGTGTCAGTCAGACATGGATGTAGCGAAAGTAGTACAAACATTGAGCAACAGATATACGCACTTGTTTTTACGTGTGGCTTTGTCACTGCCCCCAGTCCACGAATAACGCCAAGAAGGTTGGGGGCTCCAGGTACTCTCGTGAAGCCGACAATAACGTTAACTGCAGTAGAATGGCGTGGGAACATTGAGAATATAAAGCTATGGTTCAGAAATCATATTTCGGAATGAAAATCAACTATTTCTAGCAAATACTACAAAATCTTGACGCAAGCTGCTTTGATTACACTATGCAGGAGGATCTTTCAAGTTTCGCTGGAGAGCAGCTACCACAAGATTAGTCTTCTTTTTTTTTCACTTCGAACAGCTAATGAGTGCTTAGAAACTTTGCTGAAAGCGCATCAATAAGTGACGATTATCTGGCCAGGAAAACATTACTTGCGATGGAAACCAAAGCGATACATTCACTAAATAAATACTTCCTATAAATTACTTCCGAATTTAACGGTTCATATTTATATTAGAAAATTTAGGTCAATCCCATAAAAGCCTTATTCCGTGATTCTACATTTCAAGACGACCATTTAAACTGAAATATTTGGCTACCAATCATAAGTTCCATTGGCATAACACAACAGCACTGGGACGGGCAGCTCGCAGTGCAACCCTTGTGTGACATAGTAGGGTGGCGTAAATTAAAGCTTCACTGTACGGCGCAGTAAAGCAGTGAACCTCGACCCTACTGCTAAATTGACAATGTATCAATATCAAACCGGGAGTCGCACACAGCGCAAATCTGAACAACATCGTGGGAAGTGCAACGGTAGCTTCATTTAGACCCAAGTTTTTTAGCGAGAGCTACATTCGCCGCATTCTCGCCGTTTCGCTGTGGCCGGTGGCCAGTGCCCGCACCGTAAGCTGAACCGTTGCCTAGCAACTGCCGCAGCTGGCAGCTCCAATTGCCTCGCCATCTGGCGTCGTCTGTTCGAGTTACAACGGCGCAGGGACGCGCCGCTGCCGGCGCAGTTGTGTTGCAAGCGTTCGCCGCTTGCATCTGGCATGACGTCAGAGTAGGAGCCGGTGAAACCGCGTTGCAACAGAGGAGGAGCCGGCGTTGCATCGTATATATAGAAGGGGCGGCTCCATGGGATTCGTCGGCAGATATGGAAAGTGAGTCGGACAGACTGAAAGAAGCCAGGCTTCGTTGTCGGAACGAAACCAAGAGGAGGCAGTGAGCCGAGGAGACGGAGGAAGAACGAGCCGCACGCCTGGAGAAGCGTCGTAAGCACGAAGTGGCCAGGCGAGTGGATTCAGATGAGGATAGCACCCGAAACGTGTTCAAGTCACTGGACGACAACTCCTTATCCTCCCGCCTCACCGACCATTGGGCCGTCTTTGTGGCAATTGAGAAACACCAAGATGAAGACTTCCAAAATATGTGCGTTGCACTTTAAAATGTCTAGTCTTTAATGTAACCATAACTCAACGAGAGCTAACAACCAAAGCTAAACTTTCAGGTGTACGAAGCTAAACAATAACGATGGAACCGTAGAGAGAACCAACCTAAACAATGAGTTTAACCGACCTCTCGCTACACACACCCAGGCATAACTGAGTGAAGCCATGCCAATTTTTTTGACGTCACGCAGGTTGGAGGAGACAGCCACGTTCAGTGGGGCCGCGGGCATTGTCAAATAAATTGAGCGAATAGCTTAACACCAGGTAATTTTGTTATATAGCGATTTCAAAGTGTATAAACCCGGAATTAGACATCTATTTTAATTACCTTCAACTTTCCAATAGAAACATGCGCCGTAAAGTTTGTGACTTCGAAGGTAAATTCACACACACACAGTACATATGAACACAAACACACGTGTTTGTGTGTGTGCGTGTGTGTATGTGTATGTGCCTTCTATGCCTGTGTCCCGTTTGAGCTTCCTTGGTCGTTCTTATTTTATTTTTATTTTTGTTTTATCAATTTTTTATTTACTAACGTGCAAGCGTCAATCGACACTCAGCACAAGACGTAAAATAAATTTTCTCTAAATAAGAAAAAAACTGTTATTCTTTTCTCTCTGAGTGAACATATCTCCATAGTGGCATCATGAACGTAAGTTGTTTCTCGAACTTAAATGCTTTGCATATTCGCAAATGACCCTTTCTTACATCGGTCAAGTTTTGTGGCAAGGTTGTACGCAACTTCTACAACTGAACAAATCATTCGCCATAGAAATTATTCGAAATCATTACTGTCGTTTGGCTTGGCTTCTAAAAAAAGCGTCTTGTTATGACCACCAGCCACATTATAAGTAAGGGCGAGGGAGGTGATGGCGAGGATGGTGCCTACACCATTTCTGTTATGGGCACAAATATAGTGCTTCCTAATAGGCTTGTGCTAGCAGATGTGGTTTAATTCTGCAAACCAGGTGCCTCAAAGGAAGCGTACCAGCATATATTGACATAAAAACGATTATAAAAGGCTTCTCTCACAAAAGAAACTATAATAAATGTTCCAAATTAAGGACAGTACGTTGGACATGTTGGTATTTGATACTGAAACCATTCGTAGCTCGAAACGACAAGAACACACAGAAAAGATACACGGACAAGCGCTGTCCGTATGTCTTTTCTTTGTGCGCTTGTCGTTTCGCGCTGTGAATGGTTTCAGAATGAATGTTCGCGAAGGAGAAATAAATTGTTATATATGGAGAAATGTTTTTTTTTCTTCCCGACTAACCATTCTGGCAATTATTTGAATTTCATTTTATGAGGAAGGGGGTCGGGGGCTGCCAAATAGATTACGTAAACACGTGGCGCTTTCCTAAACTGAATTCATCACTTCGACAAGAGCAATAAATGTAGTCTGGAACAGGTGCCTCTAGAAAAGCTGACACCTTCAGCACAGTTCGCGCGCGCACGAGAAAACCGTGTTCTCAGATCCTTCTTGACACTATTCACGCCAGCCGTTGACATTTTTTCATCCGAATTACAAAAAAAAACATTTCTCACATTCGTGCTCGTACTCGATGATCCTTGCAGCAAGCGGCGCCTCAACAGAAGGGTCGACATTAAACCATCGGAGTTGCTGCATGTAATAAAGCAAATTTGAGCTTTCTGGAATATTCTGACGTTCTAACAGCCACCGATCTTGCTCGTAGCTGTAGTCCAGCTGCAAAAGAACAAGGGAATGAAAACCTATTACGAGTTCAACTTTACTCTCAGAAAGGAAATGACGATGCTGCACATGTTCAACGTTACCCAAAAGCGTAGTGCTACTGAGCTTCTCAACATTAAAGTAGGTACCGTACGAAACACGTTCGCTTGCTATGTTTTTTTCTTTATAAGTCAAGGTGAGTAAGGCTTCGTAGGGGTAGCAACAAGGTCGCGCTGTATTTTGTATTATCTGCACGCATATTTTAGCATGAAATGCTTTTAGCTCCCGTTGTCGGCGACCTTCATGTGACCTTGAGCCAAAAGCCGGAGCCCTTATGCGGGCGCTTAAACGAGAACATCCGGGCACTCAAACGAGAGCATCCGGGCATCGTTGCAAGAAGAAAACGAGATCATCCGGGCAACCAGTCAAAGGTTAAGAAATTTAGCTCTCTGGCCCCCAGTCCTGTGTATAGGGCCGCATTCATACGCTAGTTACTTCCCAAACAAGTTACAAAAAATATTGCTTCCGATTTCTTCCTAATGTTTATTCACAATATCACTCAAGGTGCAACTTTTGGGCACTGAAGATTTATTTCTCATATCCAATAGCGACGTGTAAAAGGCAGATAGCGGACACCACACGCTTGATTGTCATCTTATGACGCTCAAAGTGTTGCCTGTGCTCTTTTGAACTCCAGTGGTCCGTGGGTCATGAGCGGTCCGGGACAAGAAGAAAGAGTAGCGATCGATAGACGCGGAGTGCGCTGCACTGTTGGGAGGAGAAAAGCGATTGAAGGCGGCGGCACCACATGCAGCAAAAGACGCCATATGGTAGCCTTTTCATGCTTACATCTACTCTCGATTATGGTAGAGCCAGCAGTTTTCTTTCTTAAACCTCGAGAGAAAAATGTCTCAGAGGAAACGCTCATTTGCTTCCGCGCAATAGGTTCAGCGTACAGTCAGGTTCATCGTAGCAACTATCCAACCGCCTTTTAAACTGCTCACCTTTTCACCGAAAAAAAAATTCACTGACGATTACGACATTCCCTATTGCGAAATTTGAGCGTAGCTCTATACGTGTTTTAATTTCGCCATATATTGACTGGTGGAAACAATCTGTCTCGCGTGGCGCGTTGCAAACCGAGCGAAGCGTGGTACGACTGCCTCGCTAATCGGGAGATCGCGAGGTGCAGCGCGTCGGTGACGCGTAAGTGCGATTCACAGCAGACAGAACTCCGCTCATGCAGTGCTTTGGTTCCATATAGGGTATCGTTGGACGCGCTCGCCGCATGCCATCGGTGAACAGACGACGACGCGCTACTCTGGCGCCATGTCGTATAGCGGTCGTCGCCGCAAAGCCCGTCTTGCGCGGCACTACGCTTTTATTCTCATTCTTTCGCGATACCCTCCTTCTCCGCTTTCCCGCCTCATGGTTCCGCTGCATCCTCCTCCTCCGCTTTCGTCCTCGCGCTCTCTTCGCTATCACCGTCCTTTATCCGCGCTCTGTGTTCGCTCTTTCATACTTCGCTGTGGTCCTTCATTTAGTTAAGCCACTGATGCTCGTCGCAGGAAAAGGCACCTGTGAGCTGCGCTCTTAAAATAGGATTCTGTGCGTGCTTGGTTGGTGCATGACGGCAGCAATAGTGAGCACAGATATTGGGCAACGAGTACACACAGCTTCACTGAGGCAGCAGACGCGTTGGGGCAGCGTGCGCTGCTCTGGTGCTCTGACTACTTCTGCATCTTGCCATCCCGATCGCGGCTCGTGCATGGGCCAGCATGAGTGGCATGGGTCCGCCCTGGTGTCCCGATCTCTGACCCATCTACAACGCAACTGTAGTGCCGGCCTTTGCTACGGCCACCGGCAGCCTGGACATCCTGACCGCCCGTGCCCGGGACATGAGATCACTACGCCGGGCCAGCATGGGGTCTCCGCCGCTTTCCTGGGGCAGCACTGGGCCTTTGCATAGATAATATGCTGAGCGCTTTCGGTTACCTTCTGAGTCTGCCCCCATGCAGGATCGCTCAGGCAGTTCGACGGTCTATCTTGTCTGGTATCGAGTCTGCTTGTCATGCATTCCGACCAGCAGACATCAATACTACTCGAGCATAATCTACGAGTTATGGATTGTCACGACTTGGGAAATCCACCCGCCAGGAACCATAGTAATATGTGTGTCCTCGACGCAAGATAGAGTTCGCTCATCGTTTACTGCGTAGTTCTTATTGTCCAAGGCCTGGACTCACACACTGTCCATCACACCGCTAAATGTAAAATTAAAAAAAAGCATACAACAGGACCTGAAAGAATGTTATCATTTTCTGGTAAAAATTACCGTAGCAGGTAAAATAATGCAACACTATGTATTTGGCACTTTGCAGAAATGTTCTGCATTGCCACCAGTGCTACGTAACCTGGCAGCCGCGGAAAATGTTTTTAGGACACGTGAACAACAAAACTGCGGGTCGTGAGCGCTGAATTAACAACTATAATGTAATGCTGACAAATCGGCCCATAACATCATATACATCAGCAATAAAGCTGAGTTCTGAACTCAGTACCTTGTTTCGCTGCTGCTACGCGCAGTATTTCGAATGAACTAGCGTAACATCGCGTGTGCTTCTCTTGATGTAATGTTTTGTTTGTTCATTTAGCTCAATTTAGCGAGTAGTGTATGTTCGCGAGCACGACGTACGGATTCACAGAGTAGGGTCAGTAATCGCTGCCTGTTTTGCAGAATAAATCCATATATCAGGGCATACAACCAGTACAATAAGTGTTCCATCGAATGTAATAAATGCCGTTTTACTTATTCATTTAGTTTCATAGCATTTCAATACCCACTTCAATAAAATTAAATTCACATTTAGTACCACATGTCAAGTGGACCTGCACAGTTTCTATTTTTACCTTTTGCATTTCACATTTTGTCAGCTTCATACCAAGTAGGCAAAGATCAGATTGTTATTTGAGAACTAATTGTTTGCGCTTCAGGGGTGGTATTCTGTAAGAATCCACCTAGTGGAATGTTCATTTCGGCTGTCGCTGATTGGCTGCAGCTGTACGAGCGAGGAGGAGACTGGCTGGGGGTACCTGCCTCCTCCTCACTCGTGCAGCTTCAGCCAATCAACAGCGATCGAAATGGACAGTCCACTAGGTGGGCTTTTACAGATTGCCACCCCTGAAGTGAGCGCACAGCTTTATTTCCATATTATGACGGCCAGGTTCTATCGTGAACGTAATGCAAAGAGGCTCGGCAGCTAAATTATGTCACGTTAAAAAAATATTGCACCGTCGATGGCATAACTGTACCCGGACTTCATTGTGGAGCAAGCATGCATGCGTTTCTAAAGCGACTGCGTCCGGTGACGTCCCATTAGCACAAAACGAGCACAGCAGTGAGGTCAGTTTTGCGCACCTGCATTGCCCTCTTATTATTGTGGAACGATTTTTCGTCGAAGGTGATGGAGAAGATGACTTGGATCCCGAAGTCAATGGCACAGCGCACAATCATGTCCACAACGTCTACTCTTGCCAACCTTGTCTCGTTGGCCAGGTCAAGCCTCAGGGACTTCATCCAGGCCACGAGATCTCCGGTCTGCGGCGTACATGTACACGCACTGTATTATGCACAGCAAGAAATGCTCCTGTCTCAGGTACGAGGACTCACAGGCACTGTAAATTAAAGTCAGAATATCTTGCTGTGACCGCCTATGTGCAAAAATAAGGCGGTTGGCTATACGCAAGTAAAGCTTCGTTCAATGCTGCATTGATTCAATTCGCTGCAGCGCCAAGGCTGTGGTTCGAAGCTCAAGCACACATTTCTGCAGAGTTGGCTAAACGTGGAAGGGGATAATTGTCCCTGTTATATTTCATTCCTTCATTTATGACATATGCCGGCAGGTCGTACTGTCTGGGCAGAATCAGCAGGCGTTTCCTCGCCACCGAGCAGCCCACGCGAGGTAATTTTTGCTCATGGAAAAGCCAATCCATTTAGTGTCGACATTTTCATATAAGATGGAGAGCGCGCGTAGTTGACACTGGCTACTTTCGCAAAGGGAAGAAAAAACTCCGAAGCTTTTTAGCCTAACTCAGCGTGAAATTTCACCAACTAAATGTGACTTGCCACCAAAATAGCTTAAAGTTATCCGTTAATGTGCCAGCTCGCTTGCAAAATAAGTAAGCATCTTTTCATTTTTTATTTAGACATCTCAGTAAGAACTTTATATGCTATAGAGAAAACGTCATCCACCTTTAGAGAGCATAGCACAACGAAGACATGAGGCTCCTTTTGTAACATTGCGAAACACAAATTTCAGTGCGAAATTCGACAGCAATACGCAATTCGCGTTTCAAAACGCACTCGTGTACATGTGGCGTTGTCTCCGAGAACACAAAGTAAGAGGTCGGATTTCTCGTTAGGCGTACGACCGTCTATTCAGGAAGACACAATGACAAAGGCTTCGTGTGCCAGTATTTATTCGACAATAAAAATTACTGGAGTCCACAAGTAAGCAGTAGCCCTGTACCATGACCAGAACGTGAAACACAATTAAAAAGAAGCCTACTAACTTGTTTACATGAGAACAACTATATGCATTCGTGAGAAGCTACTAGCAAACATGAAAAGGTTTAAAGGAATACTTACGCACGTTTGCAAATATAAAGAACCTAATTGAGAAATTAATGCCGTTTGCTTAAAACCAAAAGTGTACCAAGGTGTAGTAAAGAAGCTCCCGTTGTGCATTCCAAACACCATGGCGGAGATGGAAGGCGCCTGTGATGTTCTCGTGAATTTGGTTAAGTTTAAGGAATTATTATTGCAAAATAATAAATTAAATTGGTGTTACAAGCCTTCAGTGCTGGGTACACTGAAAGAATACCTTCCGATTTTGCTTGGCAACTCCGTGGCCCTAAAAATTCTTCACACGTTCGCAGCACCGAAAGGCTTAGTGCGTTTCCAGGAACCGGATTGTTTCGTAAGCTTACTAAAGCGGAATACATCGTCATCATCCGCCTACGTTTATGTTCACTGCAGGAGAAATGCCTTTTGCATATACCTCGTTACAGCTGCCTTGTGCTAGCCGATTCCAAACAATGCCGGACAGTTTCCCATTTACATCCCATCATCTAATGGGATGATTCTCAGCCGAGCTCTACAGCGCTTCATATCCAGTGACACCCATTCTGTAACACTAATAAGCCACACATTATCTCCTATACCTATCACATTGCCTGCCGAGCTCCGTTCTTCTTGTTAAGGTCAACTAAAATATAGGCTGACCTCCTGCCCTATTCTCCCGCCCATCTCCTGCCCCTGTTCACTTCTTAATCATTTTATTTCATTTATTTCATTTGATTTGTGGCCTACTTCAAAGCAAATGGAGGGGACCAAGGTAAAAGCTGCTTATTGGTAGCTTGAGTTGTGGTCCCTGGCCCCCTTTGCAAATTGGCAAACCGGTGGCAAAGAACACTTTCACAAATGAAAAACAAACAATAATGCGTTACATCGAGAAAGGAAGTAATTGCACTGTTACACTGTAAATACACGTGGTTGCACTGTACCACGGTGATTTACATGATAGCTTTCGCAAGAAATATGAGCTCTGATGGTGTCGAGGTATATATTTCAATGCAGGCTTCTAGATAAGAATTTAGTAGCCGTAACAAGGTGTTAGCGACCATTTCATGGCCGTAATTGCTTCTCGAAAAAAGGATGAGTCATTTTTCATGGCTGCACGGGTCATATGTGGGTGTATTCCCTTTACATTTGCTATGTTTGATATTAAGTTGCTTTTATCTTTCACCTTAAAGTAGTAGGTGCGTAGGAGAGTTCGTTTGTAGACATGATAACTTTTCCTTATGCAGTACTTGGTGAAAAGGTCTTCAGTGTGTGAGTTCTACTTGAGCACTGCACGGCTTACCCGAAAGCCCGGGCCCGGCCCGGCCTGTGGGCCGGGCCGGGACGGGTAGGGCAGTTTTGTCACGGGCTCGGGCTTGTGCTTTTTGACCCGGGCCCGGGTCGGGCTGGGACTTTCTGATGGTGTGCATGTAACGTGCAACGAGTTATCCCCGCGCGTCTCGACACTGAAGACAAACCTGTTGCCCCGGCACAGCTGGAACCTAGCAGTGCAACTCCCTGTGTACTTCCCTTTTTTTCTTCCGTAGTATTTTGCGCTGTTGGAACAGAGTGTAAAAGTCCAGAAAGACCGAAGTCGCCTCAAACCAAAGGATGCCATTGTATTCCTTACCTAAATCAGTGTAATTAAATGCTTTCAGCACGGTGCAAGCGCGTTCTCGACTTTCTGATTCTTCAAAGGCGAATTGGTAAAACGATGACAAGTAAGATAATTCGTCCCGCGGCTGAAATATGGCACTGCGTCCATCCATGATTGCACGCATGTTCTCAACCGGCCGCCTAGCAACAGCACATTATGCTGCACCAGGGAGGAACTAGAAGCATTCTTTCTCCATTTACTCCATCCATGCGCTGCGCTCACGACCGGTCGTGGCTGTGCTTCCGCTATAGTGTACTATAATAAGGTTGAGTGGGACGAGCGGCTAGGGCGGCGCATGCTTTGCAGTGAGGCGCCCGACGTGGAAAAATACTGTGGCGGCGCTGCGATAGAAATGATTGGGCCCCATCAAGGTCGCGCCTTAGGAAACTGCTGGCGATACTGCTCGGCAGGGTCATTCGTACTACTTCGCGCGCTGGTATTTGCATTCAGTCCGCTCACATGGTCTTCATATTTGCGTATGACATGTATTTATGCCTTCAGAATAAATTTCTTTCATTCTATTCTTTATTATTTTATTTTTTATGCCGCTCGGTGATCCTTTCCGCTCTCGGGCCGGGTTCGGGCCGGTTTCGAACCGGTCTCGTGCCTAAGGTAAAGGGGTGGCGGGCCGGGCCGGGCGGGTAAAGTAGAATATTTCCGGGCCCGGGCCTGGCCCAGGTCTCGCCATAAAACTTTTGGTCGGGATCGGGCGGGTAGCCCAACGTAAAAACGGGCCGGGCCGGGCCCGGGCTGAAAATATCGGCCCGTGCAGTGCTCTAAGTTGTACGACACGTTAGCAATAGCGTGTATTTTTTTGCCTCAGTAGTATTTTAAAGAGATTGGAAGCTGATGTTGTGCCCTACACAAGATGGCAATAATTTACATGCGAGGCAAACTGTGCATTATAAATGATCAGTTAAGGCTGACGTTCGTAAGAGGTACCGATTTTGTTGTAGTATACCTGTTATGCGGCTCAGTTTCTAGAGTATAAAGTCCACGTGAGCTTCCCATTGCAATGTGTCGGTAACGTATACGCCAAGAACTATTACCAAGTCACCAACGTCTATATAGTCTGAGTTGTAAAATATCTTGTGGGTCAATGGAATACACGTACCTCTTTTGTTAAAGATGACTGCATGTGTTTTATTGCAGTTTACGTTTAAAAAGTCGTCCTGGCCCTATTTTGAGAGATGGGTTAAGATAGTGTTTGCTGCAACTATGAGGCCTGTATATGGGTTGTTTGATAAAAAAAAAACACTTGTATCATCTGCGTAGTTTATGAATTTTGCTTCTCGTTGGATAAGAACTATTTCGTTTATGTAGATGATAAATAGAAATGGACAAAGGATACTTCCCTGAGGGACACCTGTTTGTATTTGCTGTCTAGATGGTGTGCTAGTCCTTATTGACCCTTTTCGTGGCGATCCCGTGGGTGCTGCCATGTTTGATCACGTGGTGACGCGTCCATTGCTTGCCTCAACTGCCTCCATTGCCTCCTTGTTTACAATGGAAGTGTATGACGCCGGCGCGACTTATAAAACCTCTGTTTTCGGAGATATCGTAGACGGTGACCAGGTGGACGACACGAAGCTTTGATCACGGCTTCAGAGAACATGCAAAAGCGCTTTCGGAGCTGATTAAGCTATGTCCAAACGGTGCAAGCAGCGTATATGGTGCTTGTTCTAAAAGCGGGGCTAAATATGTATTCCAAGCTATCGAAACATTCCGCTCATGAATTCTGTCAGGTTTAGTGTGTTTAGCTTTTTGTTCTTTATTCGGCAAATATTTTGAAGCAGTGGCTTGTCAATTTCTGACTCAGTGAAGTTCCTTGGTGCGGCCACTATCAGATTATTTTCTGCCTAATCACTCGCGGGTGTGCTCAGTTCCGATAGATTTGTTCTTGCTGCGCACAAGGCTTGCAACGTAGCTGTTTTGTACATTGTAATACCTTGTAGCAAATATATATTACAGCTAGTAACTCGCTTACTCTTGCGGACCGTCACGAAACATTCAGCTTCGACCATTCGTGCGCCATCAATGTAGTTCATCATGTATTGCGCGTATGCAGTGTGCATATATTCAAGTTTGCGCCCATTCACTTATTTTGATACGTGGGTGATAGAGTGGTCGTAAGTTTTTCTGCCATTTGGGACAGATGTGTATAGATAACGTGCGCGGAACTTACTATGACAGGAAACAGGCGCTACTCCCTTTGTCATTGTTTAACGAGTGGTACTCACTCTTTCCGACGTTCTGGGGATGAAGCCCTTTCTTTGAAGGTTAGCGATACAAGGCTGGCGGATGAGCAAATTTCTGTATCCTCGAGAAAAGCCGTACATCACGAAGTGCCGGTAACAGGTTCGCACAGTTGCAGCAGCAGTCCGCGAACTTGGACACACAGATTCATTCTATTCCTTAACATGTCAGTCACTATTTTTGCAGCCAACTACTGCACACGTCTTCAATCCACATGATTCAATCTAGCATGATTGGAGCATAGTGTGTGAGCGATAACTCGGTTGCATTTCCGACAGCTGATCGCGCAGAAGCAAGGTAAAAGCGGTAATGGTTTCGTATTCGTGCGCGGTCGCTGAGGAGAGGTATGGCGCGCCGCCTTGAGCTCCATCTCGTTTCTCTAAAACAAACTGCTCCGCGAAAAGGGTCAATAGAACCGTATTAATGTCTGTTTCTAAGGGTGGCATGTCAGTAACTGAAGAGCAGGGTCCCTGTTGTCATATCTTTCAAGCTTAATTATTAGGAGGTCATTGAGTTATACAATCGAACGCACTTTTTTATTTAGGAAATCTATAAACGATGGGCATGAATCCGGATGGAATCATGCGAGCAAGGCACATTTTATCGCACCATTTATATAAACCACACACCACGACCGGAATCTTATACAAAATAAGACACTCGTAGAAATTGAGGTGACCGTTGAAGCATTCGCACAGAATGCTGTTGGCGACATCCTGTAAGACATCTTTTTACTACACTTGCATATTTGCTCTTAATTACTCGTACATTGTCACTTGCATTAGCATCGTTATTTGATAACGTAAAACAAGTAAGGGACGAAGTTTGCAAAAACGTTATTCGGGACGATATATAGACAGAGGTGAATTTGTGAAAGTGTGTTGAATGCTTATCACAGTTTTCATTGATTTACAGTTGGTAATACAACGAGACAAAAATAATACGATAACCAATTAGTTGGCCATACTATATAATGTGCATCAATAACTTTTCTTTTTGTAAGCTGCTTCACACGCTTTGTTTTAGAGGGCGCAAATGTTTCTCAAAGGCAACTTTTGTAAGAACTTTTTTCTTCCGATTTTCTTCATGTCTTATTGGTCCCGTCACTTGTGCGGCTAAGGGTGGCAGCGGGACGTGGCTGCAACCGTTGGGTATTGTTGAATGGCGATTATACTAACTCGGTAAAATACGGGGGCAGGCCTAATCAGCTCCTGATTATTTAAAGAAAATCCTATTAGAACGTGTGAAACAAGAAAACAAATGGGGGCAGCTTTACACTAGTGGTGCGAAGTCTGAGAAAACAGCGAAGCTGGCGGCTCTTCCCTAACTTATTGGCTTTTCATTAGCTTTAACTTGGTTCTCTCTTAGCTTTAACTTGGCCTTTTCATTAGCTTTAACTTGGTTCTCTCTCGAGTGTCGTCGTCTTCTTCCATACCTCTTTCCTGTATGACTTGGCGAAATCAACACAAACAAGGAACAGTCCAGCTGCTTTCTGCCACGATGTCTGCTTAGTGGGTGGAACTTTCGTGTATTTGGCATATGATATGGTGCTCACTCGAATCGAGTTCTCGGCCTGAAAACGAGCAGAGAATCAGAAATATAAATGAAAACTTTTATGACGAACTCAAGTTAGTGAATATCTCTAAGGACTCTTCATACGTCACCAGTAAACTTGTTTTATAAGAGTGCAATACTGTCTCTAAAATGTCGAGCCCGAAAGTTCGCAATTCGCGCAGATTTCTTTATCTGCATCTTATGCGAAAACGCATCGGATGGCAAGTGTCGGACCACATGGCACATTTGAGCGAGCTGATAAACAATATCGAACATTAAAAATTATATTTTGCACTTTACTTTCCGCAAATATTATCTCATCATCATGCACGCTGTAGCGGGGCACTTCAGAATAATTTCGACCACCTGCTGTCGTATAACATGCCCCTAATTAAATATACACAAGCGTTCATGCATTTTTCATTCATTTAAATGCGGCCGCAATTGGTTGCATCGAATCTGCAACGTAGCATCTTAATGTCAAAGCCATCAAGCGAACACCGTTCACAACTATATCTCATAACTAATCTGCCTAAAAAGACTGTATGCTAGTTGAGCCAATGCTGCTTGAGCAGTTTGTTTACACGCTTTGGCGAAGGCATTTCTGACGTTGTAGTCGAAAAAATAGAGGAACAAGACATTGTATTTAAAAATTAGGCGATTATCCAGCATAGTTATAATATAAAATGCAAGGCAGTAGCAACAGTGGATAAATACATTATATTTGACTCTTCTAATGCTCTTCTCTACCAAGATATTCATCATAATATTGACGGAGCGCACATTTGGCATTCAGAGGTCCGGGCGACGACCGACCAAATGATAACTATTAATATGACGCAGCTCATTCATGTGACGTAGGCTGTTCTAAAAACAAGAAGAGCTGCGAAAGTTTGCGCTGTCGTTCTCGGCAGAAAAAAATGAGTGGCTTCTCCCTTTTCCAATATACAGGGTGATTATTTTTAAGTTTTGTGGAATATTATTATATCGCCTATGGCAGACAGCATAATTATTTATTTAAGCAGGAGTATTCGAATAGGTGGCCATTACTAGCATGAGAAATTGAAACATCTTCAAATATTTTTTAAATCACTAATTAACTTCTTGATTTACGACAAATGTTACCCATCACGAAATGTAGCCGGTATGCTTGTAAACCGTATCCACTTGAAATGAATTTCCAGGATGAAACCAGTTGCGAGATATTATTTCGCAAAGTGTGCAACTAAATATATGGGTGTTCCTATTACTTTAGTGCTTCAATGAATAAAAGAGAGTTTTGATAAAATGGTTAGTGGAATAACAGTGCATTTTTACTTCAAATTTGATGGCGCATATCTCCAAGCTGGTGTCATTCTGGAAATTCATTCCAAGTAGATACGCCTTGCAAGCTCGCCAGCTACTATTTTTATTGCAAAAATTGCCCTAAAGCAATAAAATTCAAAAATTAAATGCTGAATTTTTGTTAATTAGTTGATATGTGTTTCGATTTCTAGTGCAAATAATGTCCGCCTCCCTGAAAAGTCCACCTCAAGGAGTAGAAATATTTTGTGTGCCGCAGGGTATTTTCAAAAATTCCGTCAAACCTAAAAATGATCTCCCAGGCGGTAAAAAAAGAAAATCCGGCATCCCCCCACTACAACGTGCCGCATAATCGGGTCGTGGTTTTGCCGCCTAAAACCCTATAAACAACCTTAATTCTTAATTGTTTTTGCCTTTCATTGCGATAGCATTTATATGGACACTACAGGCGAATTTCTGCCGTTGCCGTCGTCTTCGCCGTGAGGTTCCGTATAAAGTCCAAGGGCGTTAACACCGTCGCCGCGCGCCCTACGCAGTATGTGCGCATTTTACGAGCGTATTTACTCGTAAATACGCTCAAGGCGGGCTTACCTTGAGAGCGATCTGCGTCGGAGGCAGAGTCTATAGGTGCATCGGCGCCTCGTTGTTATTGTGCGTGCTGTGTGTTCTCGGCGCTCAGTTTGCAGTCAAGCAATAGGCAACAGTACGAAGGTCACTTCGCTTGATGCTGCCGCCGCGTTTCCTAACGCGAGCGTTTTGATAGCGAGTGTCCGCAGTCGTCGAGTGTGAGGTGTTCATGTTTGCTGTGTGCGCTGACACTATGCTTGTAATTTAGTTAGCACGCGAATGTTTACAAGTCGATACGTCCGATAAAATGACTAGCCTTACTTCGTATGGCTCTCTGCTAATTTGCTATTGCAATCTATGGTTTGCTTTTAGAGCGAAACTGCGACTTTTTTTTTCTTAAGCGCTGCACCTTCGCCAAAGCGCTTGTCTACATGTGAAGTACTCACGCAATGAAACACCGCAGTCAAACAGCCTTAACATTCGCGGCAGCCACGTCTGTGCCTCGTCTGTGTTCAACCACAGGCTTGCTTGCGTGCATACAGAAACACTAATCCAGTTCTAGAAACGCTTTCAATCTCATGGTAAACAACAATGCAAATATCTTTCATACACGGCTGACCACGCGCTCCGTCTGTTAATTTTGATTCCGTGAGTTTTCTGCAACGTTTCTTCTGCGTAGTGACCGGAGTGTCCGCCGAAACCTTCGGGAAAGACGAGGTTAGCTGGACTTTCAGCAGTGCCTCGTGAATCGTAGTTGTATTGAACGTTGGCGATGTAGTATTCGCGCGGAAACATTGGTGCCTTGGCAGGGAGAAAAAGAATAGGAGGAAGCATATTGCCCAGCAGTTAGCCTCGCCAAGACAGCCTCCTCTGAACCCGCCCCACCACTTTTTCTCCGGGGCCAATTTGTGCGATAATTTTGGGGGAGCGCGCCTGCCGCGGTAGCTGGGTATTTTCAAGGCAAAACGTTATACGATGTAGCTGTTAGTGGCGCACTAGTCACTAGCGACGCCCGCCACGGGCTCTTCGTTCTACTTTGCCACGTACACTCGATGCGCTCAGCACCTAGCAATTATCGCTCGTGTCCCACGTGCCAAGGACCCATTTCTCATGAACATTTTCTTTCGATCTATGTGACTAGGCTTCAAGATTATCATGTGATGTTCCCTTGTCTTTCCTCCTCCGCGTTTGGTGCTCGCGTTTAGCGCGATTGACAGCAAATTAATATAGTTGTCAGCAGTGCTACTGATGGAACTCTGTACATAATGCACGTCGCATTACCGAGAAAAGTACTATCGATTCTGCTGACCGAACAGGACTTACGAAATTATCAACGCCTATAGTGATGTCGGACAGCTGAGAAAATAGAACAGTGACCAGGACTTTCTGCGAAGCTGCCGTGAATCGCAGTTAAAAAAACTGTCAGCCCTTCCACTGGGGTGGAGATGGAAGACCAGCGAAGCTGTACTATGGTGGGAAATACGTATTTCCAATTATGACTTTTAAGATGTGATGGTGTAATTGGTTCTTTGAACTAATAAAGAGTGAGAAATATATATGATCCGGTGGTTTTCATTTATTTAGTGACCACAGAGCTCATGGCCTTTTTGCCGCTACGGTACACCGCCATAGGGTGTAGGGCAAAGGTTTGCAAGTTCTTCATAAACACGTCACCATCGTCGCGCGCGTACGGTGCGAATACGGGCAACGCCCCACCGCCGTCGACAACAGTTATGCGCGTTGTTTGTGTGACCGCACACAACCACTGTCAAAACGCTGGCACGAGCAGGCGCGCCAGCAGCAGCGACCGAATGTTCGTGCCGTCGACCGCTTCAACGGAAACTGAGCGACGAAAGCACATCGCATACAAAGGTAGGAACCGCGTTGCAGATCGCTTTCCAGATACGGTGCGCGCGACCGCCCGGGCGCCCCGCAAACTACAAGTTGCTCGCAGAGCAGAAGCCGCAACCCTCCCTCCCGCGCGGCATTCCTGCTGTCCTCCTTTCGCGTGGGAGATTGAGTTGCCAGTTCCCCTTGCGCCCGGTCGCAAGATACGCATTTGGTGCTGCAGCTGAACATCACCTCCCCTCCCTCCCTCCACGGCCTTTCCACCACGGCATTTCGCGCGACGGAAGAAGTGGCGTTTGCTTTTCGCTGTGCGTTCGCTCCCCGTGAAAGCGCGCGTCCCTCGCGCGCTTTCACTCGCACATACAGCATATAACCAATGAGAGTTTTTTTTCTACGCCATACCTATTTTCCACGCCATACCTATTTGTTTCTCAAGGGACCCTATAATGCCCAAAAAATTAGGCGCTTTATTTTATGTTCAGAAGTTTTATGGATACATTTTACTAAATCTTTATCATTTTTGATGCCTCTGCGTTTGTTGCACATTAGTTTCCTTTGAAGTCTTTAAGTCATTCATGTATTTAATTCACGATAGATGCTCTGTTTGTGAGAGCGCCTTGGCCAAGTTGTCCAGCCCGAGTATTCTGGTGAGTCCGAGTGAATTCGCCTGATTGAGTCTTGAGTCCGAGTGAGCAAGGCTGTATAGGATTTTGCTGAGTCTGAGTTGAAGAGTAAACTGGGGCTGAGTAGAATTCGGGCGAATCTGAGTTCGAGTGAGCCCACCTGAGCACAGTTATAGTGCCTGAGACAATGTGAGCATGAAGCAAAAGAAAATATTGTTTGTGTGTCCGTCTCAGTAAATTAAAGGCCATTGGCGTAGCGTACTTAAGACGGGACAAAGAGACACAGAAACACACACACAGCGCTAACCTTCTGATTCATTTCCGAGACGAGCAGTGCATATATCCTTCAGTGGGTGCGTCACTGGACACGTGCTCTAAGAAAGTAAGAAAAAGAAAAAAAAACAAAAGTAAAAAAAAACATCGAGGTAGCTCGCACTAGTGGCGCAAGGCTAAAGACACAGCGGAGCTGATCGGTATCGTTCGTTCGTTCTCAGCTTCTCTCACGTCGGGATCTTTTTGGAGCCGGGGCTTTCTCTCCCGTTCCCTAGCATTCTCTCCCTGGACGTACTCGGTGTCTCCGGCTCGCCGTCGTCGTTTTGCAGCGGATTCTTCGGCTAACCGTGCTGGGTCCAATCGGCGTCGACGCAGTGCGAACCCTCGGCAGTGCGAACCTTCCGTGGTCTCGCTATGTCTAAGTCTGTCACGCAGCCACCGCGCACCGCGTTGGGACTTTATAATTGATAGTAAGTACAGTGGGGGCGTGGCTCTGCGGTTCACGTGACTTCCGCTTAACATGTGTTGTCATGGTAATCGTGGAGCTCCTAGGTGCCTGGGGACATAATCGCTTAGGGACTTTTGAGGCACTGGTCTCCGCTGAGCATGGCTCTCTTATCTCCGGGACCGGGCGCAGCGACCTTGCCGAGCGCAGCTGGTACGTGCGTAGGGAGCGAATCGTTTACGGCGAGTTGAATGTCTGGCGGTGTCTGGGCCACGCCGGCCGCGCTTTATTATTGTAGCGTTTGCTCTAGTGGCGAAAATCCTTCCAGTAGTGGTGATGTGGCATGACGGCTTTTGATCTCAGTGAACTGTGGTGGTGTAAACAAGCGGATACTGCTCCAGTCAGGTAGACTGCTCCCTCCCTGATAGTGAGATTATATTTGGATTATCAAAACAGTTATGCGTTTATTTAGGAATACCATCGTTTCTCGGTCACAGGCGTGAGGACAAGCGGGTGCGATAGAGAAACGATAGTATTCCTAAATAAACGCATCACTGTTTTGATGATCCAAATATAATCTCACTGCTCCAGTCTACCTGACTGGAGCAGTATCCGCTTGTTTACACCACCACAGTTCACTGAGATCAAAAGCGGTCATGCCACACCACCACTACTGGAAGGATTTCCGCCACTAGAGCAAACGCTACAATAATAAAGCGCGGCCGGCGTGGCCCAGACACCGCCAGACATTCAACGCACCCTAAACGATTTGCTCCCTACGCACGTGGGAGCTGCGCTCGGCAAGGTCGCTGCGCCCGGTCCCGGAGATAAGAGAGCCATGCTCAGCGGAGACCAGTGCCTCAAAAGTCCCTAAGCGATTATGTCCCTAGGCACCTAGGAGCTCCACGATTGCCATGACAACACGTGTTAAGGAGAAGTCACGTGACCCGCTGTGCCACGCCCCCGCTGTACCTACTAGCAATTGTAAAGTCGCCACCGGGTTTCATACGGAACGAAGGAACGCATACACAGTTGGCCGTGACGTCAAGTCTGACTCGAGGCGCATGCGCAGTAGTGCGCAGATGGTGGCGAAGTCGTAGGGAAAGTGGGGTGAAAGCTATGCACAGTGTGCGGGCGGCGAGCGCAGGCGCGCCGGGATGACGTCCCGGTGCATGCGCAGTAGCGCGGATCTGGCGGCATCTCGGCGGAGCAGTGTCTGTGCCGGGCGAAGCGAGCGCGCACCTGCACGGGCAGTCACTAGGCAACGTGAGGTGACGTCAAAGCTCGGCGCCGTTTTTCGCGGATGACTAACGGAGTTACGGCTAGCTTAAAGAGCTTCGCTATTCAAAACACGCGCGATAATAGAAGGCTCGTGGTATGCATTTATGACATGCGCAGAAAAATTCTTAGTAGCACTTAGTAACACTGTCTTAGTGTAATAAGGCTTATTACCCGTTGAAAAAGTCATACGATCATTTGTTAGACTTAAGTTTCAGGCAACAGACGAAACGTCCATGTGACTCTGGATACGCATATCACAGCACGATCGCAGTAGCTTAAGCAGATTCAGACAAAAGAGGGCTCACAAGCATGCTATCCTGTCAAAAAAAGGGTACCTGTTATTTCTTACATTCACTGGGCTGAAGAAAGTTGCACAACGTGGCCATATTACGGCTGTATTCTCTGCGCCAAAGAGGTTGAGCAGTTTTTGCCGAAAAACGAAACCACTGCTTACAGATAAAACAAACTGTGAGAAGAGACAATCATAAACCCGCCATGGTTACTTAGTGGCTATGGTTTTAGGGCTGCTAAGCACGAGGTACCGGGATTAAATCTCGGCCACGGCGGCCACATTTTGATGGGGGCGAAAACACCCGTGTACTTAGATTTAGGTACGCGTTAAAGAACCCCAGGAGGTCTAAATTGTTTCGGAGTCCCCCACTACGGCGCGCCTCATAATCAGATCATGGTTTTGGCACGTAAAACCCTATACTTTAACCTGATTTAAACAATGAGGAAGGTACGTAGGGTGCAGCAAAGGCGTTGTGTACCGTATCCCAATGCCACATGGAACAGGCTATTGCTGGCGAAACTGGCCGATCTCTTAATAATAGGCTCGGCGAACAAAAGAATAAAATAAGCAAGGGTCAGGATGATTGTTTTTTTTTTTCACCTCTCCTACTGGATCCGTCGTCCGCAATATTCTCCCTTTCTATTGGTACCTAGTGGCCCCCTTTAGCGTAAGTGGTGGATCGTGAATAGCACGCTCAGTGGCCCGTGCTGTGACTCGTTACCTACATGTCTGAACTGGTCCGTTCCGTTGAAGGTGCGGCACACGTAGTGGTAGAAATCTTGGCACGGGTCTATTGTGCTGTCCAGTTTGGATCGCAGCCACTGCGCCACGACGCGGCAAAGTAAAGACGCGCACACGGTTCCATTGTAACCGCCGAACGAAGGAATATCCACGGCAGCAGGCTCCGCCGTCACCATAGTGCGTCGCTGCACGGTTGAGCCTGTTGAAGGAGGCGTTATTGGCAGGGAAGGATGCGGAAGCCGAAGCGGATCCAGTGTGTCTACGGTCCCCTGGTCATGGAAACAAAAAGGCGCCATGTAGGAATGTTAGTGGCCATCGTGCCGTGTGAAGTGTTTCACGATGAAAACTAAGTAGGCTTTAGGATTTTAAATCGTGTTGTGAAAGCGCCATACCGATTACACATTGTTTCTAAGCGTCGACACTGTTTTTAGGGCCGAAGCTCCTTATGGCGGCACCCGTTCCGTCCCCGTCGTAGTAGTAGTAGTAGTGTGTAACCAGTCTGAGAAAAATTAGAAAAAAATTCCGAAGTTGTGTCCGTAGCGCGGAATCGAACCAGGGACCCCTCGCTTCCGAGCGCGCGCCGTTAGCCCACTACGCCACGAAGCTTTTTTTTTTTTTATTTATTTCCAGCTTGGCTACAAGCCTGAACAGGAGTTTGTCAGATCACACTCGTTTTATAAGTGCTAAAGAATCCCACATTGATATCACATCTTCATGACAGTCAGTCGTTTTGTACACATCACGTACTTTCACAACCATTTCAACAAAATAATCATGCACAGATCGGCCTTTAACATCACAGTGTCTATATGCCAACAGAGAACGCCAGACTGCATGCAGCCCGAGTAACACTACGCCACGAAGCGGACATGGACAAACGCACCACGATGGCTATAAATACCCAACATTAACGAAAGGCCGCGTTTCTAGCGCGTTTCTAACGCGTTTGTGCTAGCGCGTTACGGCCCGTGTAAGAAGCTGGTGTAAGACGCTGTGGCCTCTCCACCTTACCTTCAACGCGTTTCGAACGCGGTGCCCAAAGCGGTGGCAAATCAAGTTCAAGTCGAGAAGCGTTTATGAATACGGGGGGTATACTCTCTCAGCAGTCATGTGATGGCGTCAGAAAACGCGGTGCACGTTCCGGCATGTGTAAATGGCTGCGTAAGACGCTGTGGCCGCTCCCCCTTACTAGAGAGTACTGCACGTTTCTAACGCGTTTGTGCTAGCGTCCCCTTAAGCGGGAGATCCGATGATTCCCTCCGGAGCTTCGCCCACTCATCATCATTCACCTCGTGGATCTGCTGTCATTTTTTTTATCATTATGAGTTTTTCATTCGCATATAACGAGCGTACTGATTATACGGGGACGCACATACAAAAGATATCTCCCATCTGTGCTATTACAAAAAAGACTATTCGCGTAATCATCATCAGCCTATAGTTATGTCCACTGCAGGACGAACGCCCCCCCCCCCCCCCCCCCCCCCCCCCTGTGATCTCCAATTACCCCTGCCTTGAGCTAGCTGATTCCAACTTGCGCCTGCAAATTTCCTAACTTCATCAACCCATCTAGTTTTCTGCCGTCCTGCGCTTCCCATCTCTTGGTCTCCATTCTGTAACTCTTAATGGTCCACCGGTTATCCATCCTGCGCATTACATGGCCTACCCTGCTCCGTTTTTCTTTCTCTTAATGTCAACTAGAATATCGTCAATCTCCGCTTGCTCTCTGATCCAAACCGCTCTCTTCCTGTCTCTTAAAGTTAGGCCTCACTTTTTCGTTTAGTCGCTCTTTGTGCGGTCGTTAATTTGTTCTCGAGCTTCTTTGTTAACCTCCAAGTTTCTGTCCCATATGTTAGCACCGGTGGAGTGCAATGATTTTACACTTTTATTTTCAACGGCAGTGTTAAGCTCCCAGTCAGGATTTGGCAGTGCCTGCCGTATGCACTCGAAACCAATTTTATTCTTCTGTAAATTTCATTCTAATGATCAGGGTCCCCTGTGAGTGATTGGCCTAGATATATGTACTCCTTTACAGACTCTAGAGGCTGACTGGCGATCCTGAATTCTTTATCCCTTGCCTGGCTATTGAACATTACGTTTGTCTTCTGTACATTAATCTTCAACCCCACTCTTACACTTTCTCGGTTAAGGTCCTCAATCATTTGCTGTAATTCGTCTGTAATGCAACTCCTACGATTCGCGTAATAACACCTAGTGAATATAGAAATTAGAGGCGGGGATTCGTATATCTACTTCTGTATAAGTTATGGGGTTTTACGTGCCAAAACCAGTTCTGATTATGAGGCACGCCGTAGTGGGGGACTCCGGAAATTTGGACCACCTGGGGTTCTTTAACGTGCACCTAAATACTGAATGTGCATAATCTAGTTACTTATAATATTGCTTCAAAATATACACAAGCAATAATGGCAATTTGAACGTAATGAATTTCGTTCAAGCGGGGCAAAATTGAGAAAAAAAACCAATTAAGGAAACGGGCCCCTTCCTGAACCGCTAACTAGAACGGTAATGAAGCTAATAACAGTGTTCCGTCGAAAGTCGCATTCCACTAACGAATTCACGTCGAAACTTCTGGCTATATATATAGCTAAAATGAACACTAATAACGGCCGCCAAACTTTAGAAAAAAAACAGGAGCTACAATTTGGAAAAGCCTTAGGAATATTGCAAAGCTTGTTCCGATTAGTCCATCATACCTGAGAACTATAAAGTATTCAATCTATAACAATTTATAACTTTTTTTCTAAAACCTCGTATAAAGCAGAAGCCACATGTTATTTACGATTTACTACGTAAATTATTGACAATTATATATTCATGCATGACTGGAGCTATGAATTATGAATAGTTCTTATAAAACATTCTACTTTCAAACAGTTGCCATAGAACATTTTTTATTCAGTCCGAATTGTTCAGGGCACTTTACCATTTTCGTTGGGTCCCAGAGCGTGCCTACAGTAGATTGTAACGAATAAGGAAGTCCGCAAAAAGTTCATATTTCAAAGTTCACATTATCGTCGCGTTGAAACGCTCACATACGACTTAGGACACGAGTGCAAGAAGTGTTCTTGCAAACGCATTCTTGTTCAACTTGTTCCCATTCTCTCGTCGTTCCAGGACAAGACTAATCCACATATTGGAGAATTGACAACTGGCCGAAAACCTTCTAGCGGTATTTTTGGATGCATACGCGCTGCGACAGATAGGGGTGAATCATTGTGTCCTTTCGTACCTCTACACAAGATGTATGCATGAGTGGTTTGAATTTCACCACCGAAGTCAGAACAATTCATTGCTGTACGCATGGCCTTAATTATGGGCATTGACTATCCAACTCATCGGATTTTGCTTACCCAATCTACACTGCACCCACTTTCATAACACAGACCAAGAAGGCCCTATTTTATCCGTGCCATTATGCTATCTCGTCTGTTGGCGTTAGGAGTTGAATGTAAAAATGGTTCCCGTCAAAACTTCTCGAGGACAGCACCCGTGCCTATATTATGTTTGTGAATATACGTGCCATCGTACTAGGAATTCCCACGGTTTGTGTATCTAATTTGCACTTGTAAAGCAAATAACAGCTTTCATATTTATTTCTTTATTTATTATACAGAATTTGAAGGCCTAGTAGGCACAAAAGAAAGGAGTGGTGAAAATATACAATATTTGTAGTATATGACAAGATTAAAAAAATAAACAATAAGGCACTTTGAACGGCGATCTTCAAGTTTGTGGTGTCACAAATGGAGACTGTGGAGGCGGAAATGGGTTCCATTTATTGGCGGTTCTTCGCAAAAAGGAAGAATGGTACAAAGTAGTTCGACAAGATGACACTTCAATTTTGTGTTCATGGTCGATACGAGATGATATGTAACTGTATGTGGTGAAAATGTTTTCTTTAAGAGAAGGGTTAAGGTAATAAAATTCTACCAAAAAGACAGAGACGAGAGTACTTGCGACGTAACAAAAGGTCAGGCAGATCTTGTGTTCTTTGCATGGACGTGACGCTAGGATGACGTGAATAATTTGAGAGAATAAAACGGGCGGCGCGGTTCTGAATGCTTTTAAGGGAAATAAGCAGGGTCCCATATGGCACAAGCATATTCTAATTTTGGCCGGACGAGTGTTTTATATAAGCTTTAGTGAGGTGGGTGCTGATGCAAAGTTTTGTCTCAAATAGCCTAATGTTTGGTTAGAATTGTTACTGACGTATTCAACATGCATGTTCCATGAAAGGTTGTTAGTTATATACAGGCCAAGATACTTATATGCCTTAACAACCGACAGGGCAGTACCATTAATAGAGTACCACCGAACTTGCCGTCGACCTCGGCAAGTTCGGGCGAGGCTCCTGGACGAGCTGCAGCTTCTCACGGCAGGACCGGGCACCCCAGAAAGGACCCCTCTTCCAAGGCAGGCTCACCAATTGTGATGTGTTTTGTTGTCACTGATCTCGGAGGCGTGCGGGTGTTATGAGAGATGGAGAGGGAAGACGCATGGCGACACAGCAAACAGATTTTATTTACACGCGAACTCAAAACCAAAAAGCCTCAAACCGAAAATCAAGCTACACACTGAACTAAAAGACAATGAATAAATAAATGCCAACAAATGTACAACCTAATGAACACACTAAAATACACACTAAACATGTCCTTAACTACGCCTACACTAATTCTGGGCGTTTCCCACGCGAACGTCTGGCAACTCTGGTCTACTGCAAGAATGTATCGTCCTTACTCAGTTCGCCCTCGTCGCTCGTATTCTCCCGGCGAGAATCTCGTTGGGCCTTTCTTGAAGTCGTTGCTTTTCGCCGACTGTCGCATAGTCGTGGCTGCCTTGCAGTCGGTACGTTCACCCGCTCATCTTCGGAGCCTGTTTGACCCGGTCGCTGTTGCTGACGTGGCCGGGAGAGGTGACGGGTTAGGCCTAGCGACGTGCTCGGCCGCCGCTTCCGTCCAGCTTCTTTCCCGAGTGCCGACGTGGCGTTCCGGGGATCATCGCACGTGCCGGTCTGCCGTAGAAGGGGGAGCCTCTCTGGGGTGCCTGTCCTGCCGTGAGAAGCTGCAGCTCGTCCAGGAGCCTCGCCCGAACTTGCCGAGGTCGACGGCCACACCGTGGACGGCCAACGTCACGGACTCGGCCAGACCCCCAAGTCTCCCGTCGCCAGAGCGGTGCTGGCGATGCGACCTTCCTGGCCCGGAACCACGTCGATAATGCTCAGACAACGCCGTTCATCCCTCGATCACGCCTCGGGTCACGCGCCTCGCGCGCTCGCGCCGTTCAGAACGCTCCGCTCACATCGTCCTTGTCTTCTTTTATGGCGCCGTCGGCGTCTTACTCATGACAGGAATATATCTGAAGGGCTAGAACTACAGGATACGCGCATGCTTTTGCATTTAGTTGTGTTAGTTAGTTAGTTAGTTAGTTAGTTAGTTAGTTAGTTAGTTAGTTAGTTAGTTAGTTAGTTGCGCCATTTGATGCACCAGTTGGATACACTATCCAGGTCGTCCTGTAGCTTACGGTAATCACTAAGGTTAGTTGTTTTGCGATAGATGACACAATCGTCCGCGAACAGCCTAATAGTTGAATTAGAGATACAGTCAGGAAGGTCATTAATGTAGACGAGAAAAAGCGGGGGACCGAGTACCGATCCTTGTGTTACGCCGGATGTAATTTCGTTAGCGGTTACACATTGGGTCCTGTTAGAGAGAAAATCCTGTAGCCATGCAAATACCTAGGGGTCAATATTAAGAATGGAAAGTTTAAAAATCAATAAATTGTGAGAAACAGAATTGAAAGCTCCCGAGAAATCTAGAAATACGCAGTCGCTGTTGAATCTCTGGTCCGCATTATTAAACAAGTCGTTCGTAAAAGAAATCAGTTGCGTATCACAGGAGAAGGATTTTCTAAAGCCATGCTGTGCGTTGCTAAGGAAGAGTTGGTCTCGAGAAATATAATAAGATGCGAATAACTTATATGCTCTAACATTTTGCTTGGAATGCATGTCAATGAAATTGGTCGGTAATTAGCGGAATGAATGTCACCTGATTGATGAACCGGAGCCATCTTTCCCACCTTCCAGTATTTGGGCAGGGCAGCCAGCTGTAAGGACTGGTCAAACATCTTTGATAAAGTAATGGATGAAATCAATTCAGTGTATTTTAACATTTTTGAGTTAATGGAGTCAGGGCCACAAGACGAAGAAATCTTTAGATTGCTTATCAGTTTGCCAACGCCCACCCAGTCAAAAAAGATAGAATAAATAGGCGGAAAACCTGCATCTGATAAAAGCGGCACATCTGTTGCAAGTGACTAGTGAAAAAGTGAGAAGTTATCGTTCAAGATATCACAGCACTCTTGGAGCAAAACAGGCACATCAGACCGCACTAAATGCAGGGAATTCTTTTTAGTACCTGTGACAACAGACGAATGCTTCCGTGGGTGCCAAAGCAGAAACGATAGAACAATATTGCTCAGAAAAGTATGTTTGGCATTAGCTAAATACAAACAAAATTCATCGGCAATGTTGCGATAATGGGACCTGTGATCAGGATGATTTGTAACTTTGGCGCAGTGAAACAACCGCTTTTTTTTTGCGCAGGCGCTTTAGCGAATTGTTAAACCACGGTGAACGGGGCATATAAGGAACTCTTCTTTTAGGCACGTGGCGTACAATTAAAGAAAGAAGTTTGTTTTTGTACAGAAACCAATTTTCATCTACAGTTCGCTTAGAAAAGTTCACGAGGTAGCTTCCAATGAAAGACTCAAACTCAGCAGTTATTGAAGAAACATCGGCTCTGTTTATATCTACTATAATTTTCTAGCAACTATTTTATATCTTCTATAATCTTCAAGCAACCACGGTGGATACCCGTCGTGGTTGCTTAGCGGCTTTGGTGTTGCACAGCTTAGCACGAGTTCGCGCGATGAAATGCCGACCGCGGAGGCCGTATTTCGTTGGGGCGAAATGCAAAAGCACCAGAGCGCGTGCATTGGTGGCACGTTAAAAATCCCTTGGTGGTAAAAATTAATCCGGAGTCCCCAACTACGGCGTGCCTCATAATCAAAACACGGACTTGGCCCCTAAAACCACATAGTTCATTCATTCAACATCTTAGTTGGCATCGTGGAGCAAATTCATGTAGTCCATGTAAAGAAGAACGTTGCAATTCTGGGCATTACTTGGTTTATCTAACAAGAGGACATGTTAGATCAGAAATTACCAATTGCTCCAGAAACCCGCATTGATTTGAGATTATAGGCCGGTTACCGTCATGCGAGATGAGATGACGATGTCAGTGGTCACGGTAAAAGTAACTTCAGCTGTCGCTGTCACAGATTGCCCTCACGACACTCATGTTTTGGGTGTGATTAGCATGCCACTCAGAACAAATGAAAGCATTGCTTTCGCGCAAGGTTTAACCAAGCACGTTTCACTATTTAACTTATCGAAGGGCACCAAACCTGAAGCAATGCTCGTGTATAGGACAGGCCACCATATTGGCAAGGAACAACCCAACTGCCAAGACCCTACCAAGTATCGCCATCCTAGCCAAGACTATCTTATACGGTCTTGGTACGAAGAATTGTCATTCAGGAATCGTACATCATCCCGGAGCTCCTGTATACTTGTCATAGAGAGGCACGGCGCATGGCGTTTGTTCCTTCAGTGTCGTCATGTAAATGCAGTAGTTAAATAGGATGCTGTCCCGCTTGCGCGAATTGATGATGCCAGTGACTAGTTCCAATTGGCTCCTTACTTTTCTCTTCTTGAACGGAGCTTGGGTGCATCTTTGCAAGGCGTTGGCAATTCTCCCTTACAAAAATGGGTTTGGTCACCAAGACGGTATCCTCTGTGAGACGTTTAGCGTTGCTCTAGTAACTGAACATTTCAAGCAAGAAAAAGGCCGTGTTGGTTTATTACCCAGCGGTTTGTTGTTCGAGCACGTCACATGGTGAAAGGGGGCTCTGTATGTCATCCTGCTGCTCCATGTGTATGGCGTGCTCAGTGGCGAAGTGAAGAGAGAGCGCTTCACGTAGCGTTCTGGGCCGATTGAGGTGGTCGAAAAATTCCTTGTGAGGACTAAAATCTTCTTTCCCAATAGAGGGCACGAATGCACAGTTTAGTGCTATAGTGTGCTGTTAACTATCGACGCGCCGTCATAAAACATTTTAAGAGCCCGTCCACATTGGGCTCTGCCCATACGGCATACGTAGAACGCAGCCGTTAAACTTATGCCAGAAATCCCTCAAGGGGGATAGCAAGCATATGGGAAGCCCTGGCAAACACCAGACCATTGAGCATCGAAGGTGACTAAAGGACACTCAGAACAAAATAATATGTCACATGTGCAATAATTACGCATGTACGCATAGTCGTCCCGCCTGGACTGCCTATGACGGCATACTGCTGCAGATGAGGACACTGCTGCAGACCCCCAGGCACTGCCGGAATCGATGCTGCGCGAAACATCATGCTAGTGACCGGCTACCGTGTACCAGGTCACCCTACGTTGTTTGAAGTTTCGCCAAGTGCTAACAGCTGAACAGAGATTTGTGGAAATTGACCAGTTGCGTCTGTGTCGATGGCGACCGTACGTGGGTAGGCATGACAACAGCACAAAGACGACGACCTTGAATACGATGGTATGGCCGCAATAGCCTGAATTCAACGCTGGCCGTTTGACGTGAAATGCGACATGGCGATTGTTGGGTTCTACATAGGTAGTCGACGAGTGTAAGCGAGAGAAACACGGATTGTGAAGTCATCAGCAACTAAGTAGTATTTAGCCGCACGGATCTATGTCTATATGTGCGGTTTATGTTAAAGCGGTGATTGTATTTGTGCTCCGGCGAAGTAATCTTAAAACATCAATAACTTGTTGGGCGATCACGAAGTCAGCAAAAAGTATGGCAGAAGGTAGATTCCCCCACCATCCAAGCATTATTTTTCTTTTATAAAAGCTACGCGATACAGGAACTACCTACTTACCGTAATGTGCCAAGAATCACGCCAACAATTCTCCGCAGAAGAATAACGCCCAGTTTTATGCAATTTGAAATAAATTTTCTGTGTCCGTGTCCACTATTTTGAATTGCTAATGGTTGGACCGTCGTGAGCTTAAATTAAGTTACTCGTTGCTGCCAGACGGAAACAATGTCCTGCGGGTATTGCTGCAACGTAAATATCTTTTTTGCTTTTCCCACAATTTTTGTGTGCTTGATTCTGGTTGCCGTGTTGCACAACGTTTCGGTGTATGTTAAAGTGGGGACAAGCATCGGTTATGTTGCAAAGACAGGTAGCCTGGAATGGCAGATGATCTACGGACGCGCACCAGAGTTACTAGAGAAACACACCTTTGCCGTCCCGCCACGTACCACCCTTATTCCTTCGTTATCATTTCAGCAGCTTCACTTGAATCGCAATCATTATCTTGTTACAAGGTCGTTGTAACCATTCTCACGTTATCACTGTGTCGTGACTACATTATCGTCATCTAGTTGTCTCCAATCCGTAGGCGCCGTTTCGTCGTAATTATGCTGCCATGCCTTCGTTATTCATCGTCGTCATCGCATCGATGTCATTTCTCTGTCGTTTGCATCATAGTCAAGCCTTGAAATTATTCCATCGTTGTTACTACATCATTGTCAGGCCATCGTCGTTACTTTGTCGCCTTCATATTATTCTCGTCATTTCTCCGCTGCAGTGCTGCTGCCATCATTCTGTCACGGTCACAATGACGACGTCATTTCTATGTGGTCCATATAATGTCGGTACGACGTTGTCGTCACTTTCTTGACATCACGCCGTGGTCATTACGCAGTGATCGTGATTCCACTACCACCATACCGTCGTTGTCAGGCTGTCAATTTGGTGGCAAACAGTGCTTTCGTTATTATTACTTGGTCGTCATCATTCCGTGAAGGTAATACGCCATCGTCGTCATGCATGCCTTCGTGATTGTCCCATGGTCACCTTGTCGTAGTTTCTCTTTCAGCGTCGTTATCCCATTGCAGTCATGCCATCACAGTCACGCCGTCCTGGTCGGGTCGTGGTCATCGCACTATTGCTGTCGTGTTGTCGTCGCCGTACCTTATCCGCCGGGGCGCGCTGGTGACGTGGCGTCGCGGCGATGCCTCTCTCCTCACGCAACACCTGGCGGTGAGCCGTTTCACCCGCTGTGCTCCGCCAAGTTGCGCTCGGGATGTGGCGTCGCAGCCAATAGGAATTTAGGTGCCGTTTATCAGCTACACACGCCATGTGTACACAGTACACTGTCACGCGTATACTTTATTGTATTGTGACAGTGAAGTTTTCACACGGGATTATCAATGTTACGAATTGTCACTACATGGACTTCACCCATAATGTTCTTTGATGTTGCCGCCATTTGACACAGAAAGATTGTTGTCTGACGAGGTGGCGCTCGCGACACGATTCGTGTCGTAGATTTACCTATGTACAGACGTGAGCATATTTAAGGTGAATACGCGAGCGGCGTGGACTCGCTACATGGAGCGCCGGGGCTGCGAGCGTGACCGCCAATCGAAGAATGTCTGTGTCGGCGCAAAGATGCCTAACAGCGTGGCCTTGCGTCGTCTGCTGCAGTTTCTTTGCTGAAACACCTTGTATTGCCTATCAAGGAAATCCGCTTTCAGATGCCATATCTCTGTAGTGGAGAAACCAAACTTTGGCCCACTGGAAAAGCCAAACTGCTTTGGCACACGCCAAAGATGCAGCAAAAAACAGAAAAATCAGAGCCCTTCCACTACTGTGAAGATGGAAGCCAGCGAAGCTGTGACTATGTTGGGTCTGCTATGGTGAATAATTCTATAGTTAATTTATATATTATCATTATTCACTATTGGGGGCGAGCTCCACCACTGGAAAAGCTAGCACCACCGTCGGCGTGACGTGGAATGAAGGGTCACGTGGACCCAGCGGCTGCGTCGTCTGCTTCGGAAGCGCCTGAAGCGAACTTAAAAGGAAAGTTTACTCCCATGTGCGCTACGGTTCCGATTAGGTGGGGATGTTTTCCCGCTTCGGGTGTCTGCTTGACAGCAATTGAAAGTACTAAATAGGCAGTGGCTGCCTTTGAAGACGTCCGACATGGTAGGCTATTGCTCGGTACCGCAGTGCCGGACGCGTATGCAACGAAGCCTGGTGTCAGTCTTCACACGTACCCGCAGGCCAGGAAGCTGCGTGTAGTTTGGATTGCGAAACTTAAGAACCGACAAGCAGCCATCGGCTACAACTCGGGAGTGTAGCAAGCACTTCCGCCAGGAAGATTTCTGCTACGGCGTTGTGGCGGTGATGCTCGGTGAATAGCAGAAAGCGCGCACTCAGAAGCTCGCCCGCGTGCGCTTCCCGGTTAATGTCAAGAAGATTTGGTCTATGAACTTGTTGATGCTAGATACTGGCAAGTTCACCAGAACGGAAAGGGAACGGTAAGAAGCACATTCAAAAAAAGGCATGGCATATGCTCATCTTTGTGTTAGCACGAAACAACGAATGTTGGATTAACAAAAAGAAGCAGCGGCAAAGTCCTCGCTGAGAAGAGCGATAAACATACAGCGTGGCACAACTTCAAGAATAAAGATATTGAAACGTCCAAGAATTTAGAAGAAGAAAACAAAAAGATTGAATCGTCGCGATGGCACATCACGAGTCGCCGTATAGCGTCGAAGTCCCTAGTCATAACGAAATGATTTTTTAACAGCTCTGAAAGCGTCCACGCAACAATGCTTGCTTGTGTACTGTCAAATGTCCGTATGCTGCGGCCTAAAGCTCACGGCACGATGCGAAAACGCACCCGCAGCGAAAGCGAAACATTGTGCGCGGACATACATGCAGACGCGCAGTCGGTTGCTGCGAACGCGTGCGATCGCTGCATTGAGGCTTCGTTGTGTTATGCTCCATTTGGTTATAGAGACGGCACACTATAAGAACATATTTCACATAGTCTGCACTTAGCGAATGCTGCATTTCACGCTAGAAGCTGCCTCAGGGAATTCCATCACCGCGACCGCACGCAATGGGCGTTCAATGTATGTATGCGGCAAAGAGATAGAGCATGCAAACTATTCTGCGCTTTTTATTTGCCTAAGATAATTATTTTGACAGTAAGAAACTTTCCTTGTTGGAGAGTACTTACAGAAATGGCCAGGAGGGCTTCCGCGTGGTGTTCTTGTTGAGCGCCGAAAGCCAGAATGTATGAGGAGCGCGCCGCGTTATCCCTCATACTACGCAAGCTAGGCGCTTCTGTGAGCCCTCGCCTCAATTATCGGCATGTTCGTCAAAGAACGAGGACACCAGCGTCTTGTTTCCGGCCGCGCGATGGCCAAGTAGTGCGTTTGCTGCGCCAAGTCCGCCTCATCATCATAGACTATCTTATGAGCCACAGCGTTCATAGCCGCGGCACACTGCACGGCATCGTCAGGATCCTAGGGTCAGGATCCTGGAAGATGTGGTTAAACGAGCATCCGTCCCATCGCGAGTCCAAAGGGCAACTGCTGATAACAGAGCGATCTCTACGTCAGGAGACAAAGGGGCACAACGATTGGCGGGACGTGCTGCCGCCGAGTATCGCGACACTTGGGAAAGAGCCATGTGGCGAGGGGTATAACAATGGCCATCCATCATCCGTTTTGACACCTGTGCTAAGGCACAACTGGCGGGAAACTGCCACTCACATGGGGCCAACCACCACGCAGATGGAGCCGAAATTTTTGCACTCGGCGGTCGGTCTACGGACGCGGTCCCCTGGAACCTAGCCCTTAACAGCTTCTCGGTAAAATCAAGCTGGCAGCTGTGCCGGATTTATTCAATGTGTGACCGCGCACTTGCCTTTACATCATCTGCTCATCGCTGTACGCGAGACGCAGCAATTGCTCTTGAATGTAAAGTAATACAATTATGTATCCCGGCAAATAGAGCACAAACTGTTCTACAGCTAGCTGCCGTTTTTTGGGGTGAGCACGTCAAGAAAATTCCCGACCAATTAGAGGCAACCAGCTTCGCTGTAAAACTGTCCGACCCGCACACATGGTCGAGTGCCGAATCGGCAGTGCGCATTCTTTGGGTGCTTCCACGAGACCACCCCATTCATCAGCGCCCACCTACCTGGCGACGCGACCCGACACCGACTGTGACGCGATAACAAAGGAGCTTTGAATAGAGTCTAACTACTTGTTTCAATATGTAAATAAGCCCGTTTCTTTCGCTCTTACTCACGGACGTAGTCATCCCTATGCCTGGATGGTTCCTGGCCTAAACGCTACCCCGAGGCACAACAACACGACAATCTTAAGTTTTTGCGGCAAGCGCTGTTCTTACCGTGTCAGTAGTGTCGTCTGACGAATGTTTGTAGAGCAGAAATATTGTCAGAAGAATGCTCGTCAAGATTACGGTCAGCAAGCCAATGAGGCAGAGCAACATCATCCAGTGATTGTCTCTCCTACTCTTCGAATCCTCTGCGTATTCTTCGTAAATCCTTTGGCGCCTCCCAGACCTATAAGCCATTGGGTCCTGGAAGCGTAAACTTCACATCAGAAACGCTAGTAGTGTAAGGAAACAAGTTTACGCCAACAACAATTAGACATATTACAGCACGACTCGCCAAATCTCTGCTGTTGAATAATGATTAAGGTTACCTTATAACCACGACAAGAAAAACGTAACCTAGATCCCACGCATTTAGCAGAAATGTAAACGATCTATAGCTGCACGATACACGTAAAGAAATATTTATTATTTCTCTTTCTGTGTACTGAATTGGATGAGACTCGCTTAGCGGAAAAACGATTCAGACTGATCAACGGTGTTGACGCATACCGTATAAGCGCCGTGTTTGCATGCCATGGTTGAGACGTGCACTTCCTAAAGGTCATGTGCAGCACAGGACATAACGTCGTCTCGTGCATAACGCGTTACAGATTGGCGCTATCACGACGACGAAACATCTCAACACATCAGCTCGGCGCTGAAGCAGATGCAACAGCTGCATGCGAGTGAGAGTGAGGGAGGGAACGCCTTAAGTCATTCTTAGAACACCGTCTTTCCGAAGTCTCGGCTGTTGGTGCACGGTGTGCGACAGAGACTACACCTACAGCAGAGGACGAACAAATATATCTGCGAAGGCAGTCAATAAATGCGCTGTAGAAAAACAAAATCCCAACAAGCTTATGCACCGTTACGCAATGACAGTGATGGGAACGAAGCAGAGGGAGCCTTGTGCGCTACTTGTTTGAAATGCGGGGAATCTTCGCAGCAAAGGAGTGCTGCAATTCCTCAGGATCTTTTTCACTTGGACATCCCCACTCAACCTCTTAAGGAGTGGTGTACGGTACGTTGTGTGTCGCACCGGCGCAGGTGGCACTGAAAGCTCTAAACAACCTCAGTCGACCAATATTAATGGAAAAACATACATTGAGCAGTTGATTCTTAGCGCTCGTAGTCCCAGTTATGCGTTTAGGCCCTTCCAAGCAGCAATCATGGACCGTTTTCTTGTAGCTCTGAAAATTTGATTCAGTGTTCATTATCGCCTTTTAACGGTTCTAGGAGAGTTAAAGATTTTGTTGACATCCTTACTAGAACTGCGGCTATGAAATAATTGTTTTGTGAAAGAAAACTTCATTCCTAACAAGTTCGCGTTGATGCGGCTGATAGTTCCTAATGACGACAGTGCTGGATACCATGTAGGTATAAAAAGGACAACTAAAATATTACGAGTCTGTTCTTACAACACGGCTAATGAAAGCACGTAGTTGTAGCATTTTCCAAACACCACTTTTGACATGGCCAGCTTTGCCTGGAAATGTCATCACGCTACTTTCATGATTACGTCAACGCGACTTCCTCAATATTCTGATGTAGGCGGAATGCAAATTATTTTCTGTTTCAACGATACACCATCGGGTGCTCCCATAAGAACTGCAAATGTGCTTCTATAGTGTTCAGAGCTAGTATTTAGTATACTATCAATACACGGAAACGCATCAGGGACAAGTAAACGTCGCTCGATTTCACGGGGCAAATTTAGAGGAAAGAAGCTTAATTGCGGTATCGCCTCTTTGTCTTATCTGGAGAAGATGTACAAAAAATGGAGCCCTTATACTACCCCATGACATTAAAAATGGCAATGATTGAATAGGTCTTTAACTTGAAAAGGACCGGCGGGTGGCCTATGTCGACATATGGTTTATTAAGCACTATCTACAGGCGTCAGACAGAAAAGGATCAAAATAATTGACACTATCGGAAACCCAAGGAACGTCCGTGCGGCACACACATCTATAGTAGATAGGGTGAGTCTATTCTCCCGGCAGCATTTCTCCCGACGCTCACCTCCTATTGGCGCTCGGAAGTCACATGACAAACTGCCGGGGAAAAACGGCCTGCAGGTGCGCCCTAACCTAACATCACATAACCTAATTTCACCTAATCTAACCTAACCTAACATAACATAACCTAACATAGCATACCCTAACCTTCCAAGAGGCAATAGGAGGTGAGTGCCGGCAGAAATTCGTTGCGGAAGTTCTACCGGCTGCCGGGAGAATAGCCACGGCCTAGTAGATATCGACCAGCATTAACAAGAAATGCGCTTAAACGTAACGGCATGCATAAATAAGCTCTTAAACTGAGTCGACGAAAATGTTGTATGCAACATCACCATGGTTCAGTCCCGTGTGCCGGGGAGAGTGGAGGAAATCGTAGCAACAAAGTCGACGCGGGGCCGCGATGGAAGACCCCGTGGAACAGAAGTCGGACGACAGGGGTAGTGTGGCTTCGCTTCGCTTGCTTGCTTGATGATAATGATGATGAACCTCTGTCATGGCTCGCACCCACTAAGGGAGATAGGCCAAGAATCGGGCGGCAGTGGGTATGCTAAAGAAAATTCATATTTGAAAACAAGAAACGCAAAGTAAAAGAAAAAAAGGCAGATGTTGCAATAACTAGATTACCATGCGAGCGAGCAGTCAGACTAACTGAAACGGTGAAAGTGAAAAGCTGTTACAACCAGGGGGAGGTAATATTAACAGAACAAGTTGGAGAAACCAATTTAGGTGATATGCTTACTTGTTCCTGTTTTCGCACGAGCTATGTGGGCGTTATTTTTCTTCCTCTGCTACTTCCATACATGAGTGCGGCCTACCTTTAGAGTAATGATCCCTTCATTGGCCGACGAAAGCAAGGAGAATGTATGCCGTTACTAGTGTAAACGCAAGCTATATATAAATCGAAGTTAAACAAAAGAGGGGGTGCTGGCCATATAATCAGTCACACATTCCTTCTAGTGCGGTTGTTTCTCTGATGACGCACGAGTTCATGGTGATGATGATTTCCTATTTATGACACATACCCACAACGAGAAATCGGGCAGAAAGCGGGCGGTGCGTTTCAAATAAAATAACACTCTACGCGGAATTTGAAAGGAATATAAGTCTTAAAGAATTGAAATAGTCAAGGAATCGTGCAGGATTGATTGTATGGGCATTGGTTTTCTTCTTCTGTGTCTCTGAAACCTCAGCACGGATAACCTGCGTAGTTCTTCTGATTAGTCGCCAAACTAAAACATCAAGAATGGACGCCATTACTAGGTGAAGGAAAACCGATACAATAGACTTTATACAAGAAAAGGACATGTAGGCCATATCCAGTCCGCACATAAGTTTGAACATACTCTTGTTTTCAAAGGGATTTGTTCAACTGCAGCTAGATGATTGGCATAAGGTCTATTCGTTTCACCTGCATCATTCGGAAACGGTTCAGCCTTAGTTCAAGAAGGTGCCGTGCGGGTGCCGTCGTCATGCAGAAAAGTGCAGCAGCGGCGCGATACTAACGCCCTCACTGAGATGAATGCGAGAGAGCAGGTGTCGTGCGCGCCTTCTGCTACTGTCGATCATCGCGCACGTGGAATGTCTGGCTTGGTTACGCGAGTACGCGAGTTGTACCAATTGGGAAAATCGGTGCCGCTAATTTGGTCACTGATGGAAGACAACCTTTCTACGGTCGTTGAACTAGCCATGGAACTGGTTGATTCCGACAGCGAGGAAGAACAGTTCGACGAAGTCGTGGCAAAGATTACATTGAAGCTTGTGAGACAACTTGGGCCGAGGGAGTCGCCCCCAACAGGGGCCACCCTGAGACCACACCATGATTTTCAATAAAATGTTGTAACCACCACCCATAGAGGAATCGTGTGCTACCACCCGCTACCACTGTGATGATGTTGTCAATAATTAATATGACTTTGAATTCAAAGGACTCTTCCGCCTTTCGAGGGGCACACTGTTATGATCGGCTTGGAGCTCTGCATCTCAGTTGTGGGAAGCCAAACCCACGCACGTTCCCGTGTCGGGGCAATTATCTTCATCCCCAAGATGCGGTTATGATCTTCCTGGTATCTGTACCTCTCAAATGTGGGAAACAAGCCCGAGCGCTTTTCCCGTGACGAGATAACGCATTCATCCCCGAGAAAGCGTCAGACCTCTACGACCTGAGCCGACGCAAAGGCGAGCTGCCAAAGGAGAGGACCCGAGGGGGAGGAGGTCGTCAACTTGACCACCCGACAGAGGACTGACACTTCCACAAGTTCCCCGAAGGAGACATTGGCTACCACAAGACCACGAGGGGTTATTTAAGGCCCTCCTGGCCCCCGTGTTAAGCAGAACCGCTCGAGACTCGGATAGAGTCAAAACTATGTAGCAATGAAGTGAATACAGTCTTTTCTATCTGTCATCATCACGATGCCCGCCTTCATCGTCGTCTCCCGAGTCTTGCGGTGACGACCCACCTCCCCCGGTCGAGATTGTATCAGCTGGTTGGCTGCAATGGGATACTCCACCCTTCGTCCTGGCTTCAGCAGAATGGTGAGCGCTTGACTTTCTTTGAGAATTTGCCAGGTTTTAGCTTTTGTGTTTTCTAAAACGGTGAATTAGTTTCTGTACGTGCAGGCTCCTGTTGAAAGCTTCCTCACGTCACAGCACAGTAAGAAAGTCCTCGTTCGGGATTGACCATGGATTTGAGCAAACGGAGAAAGCCATAGTTGTTATTACTTTGTGAAGAGCTAGAAATTGAGGTCAGAAAAAGTCAGAGAAATCCGCTGCTTATAGAGGCGATTGAGAAGTGCGGGGCTCTTGAGGACGAAATTTCAGAAGCATGGTAAGAAATAGAGAAACGAGCTGAGAAAGTTGAACAAAGTGCTGCAGGAAAGGCAGAGAGCTGATCAAAAGGAAGCTGCAGAAAGAAGGAAACGAGATGAACAGAGAGCTCACGAACTAAACCTAAAAGAACTAGACGTGCAGCGGCATCTGGCCAGGCAATCAGCAAATAACCTCTTAATGACGTCTTAAGGACGTCCAGAAGAAGCAAGAGTGAAAATAAGGGATCTCATGCCGTTGTACAAGGTGAACGATGACATGGGATTGTTTCTCGTTATTTTTGAACGAACCTGCGAGAAAAACGGATTGGCACTAGAGAGTTGGCCGCAACAGATTCTGACCGTTCTTCCTGGCGAAGCAACCGAAATAATTGCAACGCTAATGAAGGACGAGTCAGAGGACTGTCAGAAAGTAAAAGCTGCGCTGTTAAGAAAATATCGGCTCTCAGCGGAGGCTTTCCGCCGCCGTTTTTGGGAGGCAGTTAGGACACAGGGCGAATCTTTTCAGGATTTCAGTTATAAACTGAAAGTCAATTTAATTGAGTGGCTAAAAGGGGAAGACGCGTTCGGTTGTCGCGGCAAGGTTGTTGAGCTAATCTGCATGGAGCAGTTCTATGGGTCCTAGAGCGAAGAGAAGCTCCTGTGGATTCAAGATAGGTCAGGCGAAAAGGACTTTGAACGTGCTGCAGTGCTAGCAGATGAATCCGAGAAAATGCGCGTCAGGCCATTGGCTGAATTCGGCAAAGAGAAAAACAGGCGCCCCTTTTACAAAGAGAAAGCTGGAAGGTGAGACAAAAGACGTACCGACCGATAATTTAGGCCAGAATAACAGCGCAGCGAAATACGAAAGAAAAACAGAAAAGGCGTTTGAGGCTAGAAAACCGGTCGTCTGTTTCCGTTGCCAGGAGCCTGGACACCTTGAGATCCGCTGTCGGAAGCCTAGGATTGTTTTTTCTTTCATGAATGACGACTGCAACTTGAAGCTCTTAGAGCCCTACTTTCGCGACCTTGAAGTGAACGGAACGCCATGTAGGGTACTTAGGGACTCGGCTGCGACAATGGACATTGTCCACCCTGCGTATGTGCAACCTGAGGATTTCACCGAGGAACATGCGTGGATACGGCAGGTAGTTGAGGAGAACAGTTTTGTTTGCCGATAGCCAGCGTAAAGATCGAGGGGCAGTTCGGAATATTGCTGACTGAATCCGCAGTATCGCAAAATTTGTCCAAACGATACCCCTACTTATTTTCAAATCGCTTGGAGATGCTGTTTAAGAAGAAGGGCCTGAGTTTTGGCAACCATTCGGTCCATGCAAGCTCTACCGCGTCCCCAGGCTCAGGAGATCGCGGCGGAGATAAGGCACGGCAAAGAAGAAAGGGAAAGGCCTCATCACATAGGCACTCAGAAAGCACAGCACATAGCTAGTGAAAACGGGGGAAAAGGCGCTTGCGAGGAGGCATCCGGCTCCGTGGGCATACCGCAGCAATGGCTGGCAGAGGAATTAGAAACTAATTTGGAGCGGCCAAATTCGGAGGGCTATTTAGACCATTTGAAGGTTGTTAAAGAAGGAATTGCGGCAGAAGAGAGCAATTACGTCGCGAAGGTAGAAACAGTGGCTATTCTTGAGCACGTTCCTTGAGGAGACAAGGCTTGTTTTAGCAGCCCTAAAGAAGTCAAGGAGGCGCTGAAAAACTCCCTTGTACCTCCACATTTGAGCGGCGTTCCGGAATCTTCCAAAGGAGGGGAGACTGATATGGCGGCCAAACAGGGCAGGAACCGGACGATCGGGGATTGCAGAGGCACATTCGGTGACCGCCTGGCGAGGCAAAAATTTTCAGACGGCTCAAACGAGCCAAGTATTTAGCGCAGCGCAAATTCGAGACAGACGCCACACCGCAGCCCGTAAGCGAAGGGAACAGGCCATCATGCAGAACTTCAAAGGTGGTTGAGAAAACGGAGATGTCACCAAAGCCGGATGACAACAGAACAGGGCGCGTCTCCGCGAGTAGGACTGCGGCTGAAAGGGTCAAGCTGGCAGAGGTACGCGCGCACACACAGGGCCAGTCAAACAGTCAATGAGGGGTAATGCGCCGCGTAAGCGAGGTCAAAAGAAGAATGGCGATTCTCCTCGCGTTTACGGCCTCCCTCTCCGAGACGAGAAAGAAAGCTGCGGCCACACGAATTTACAGGTGACGGGAGGGGCAGTGTATGTCTGGCGCCCTTCATTGCCCATGGCCAGGCCCAATGACTTTCACATTGCGACCTAGTCGAGTGCGCATTAAGAGGTAGTAATTGCCGAATTGGGCGCCTCCATAAGGTTCTCGTTTGTAAATTTGTAAATAGAGCAGGTTGCATTTTTTTCTTTTGTTAGTTATTAAGACCGAATTCCTTTTAATTTCAAAGGTTCCACGTTAATCTCGGTGTTTCGTTGTATTAAATTGTTATGAGAGCCAGTGACGCGAATAAAACTGCGAAGCAAGTTTTGCGACGGTGGTGGCTCGTGGACGCGCTGATTTTTAGATAGGCATTGACATTGGAGGTTTGTATAAATAAACCATTTTGGATAATTCATTGCTTACAGAGTAGGTACATTTATCGGTTACCATTGTGGAAGTTTAATTTGCTCAAGCGAATCCAGAGAAGCAGTTTTCTTTCACGGTGTTGCGAGCAGATATAATATCCTGGCTTTTTGTTTTCTGTCTTTAACCGCCACTTTATCAATCAGCTTAATTAGGAGTTGAAGCGGTCATCAGAGCGCAGTACATTTGGCATTAAAAGCGCTGGTACTGGCAGGTAGCATTGACCCAACGAGTAACTAAATCGCTGCGCAGCATTTATCCCTTTGATCATTTTCAATGCGCTCTCAGTCTCTCAATAAACGTGGCTTTCCCGGGCAAGAGAAACAAAAACGTTAGGTATTAGGTTGGTTGAAATATGCATTGTAGTCTAGATTTTTTTCCTTTTGTTAATTTTCGGGAATCTCGAACGAGGGCTGCAGGTATAATTTTGATAAGGTTTTATGAAGAATGTGTGAACCTGGCAGTTCTCATGGTTAGTTGGGTGCTCTCTGTTTGTTGTGCCTTGGGCTTGGCGTGGTCTATTTCCAAAAGGTGTCACCTGGCCTGCCTTGGAACGAACGGCGAAACGCAGCAGAGGCACGGAGTCTGCCGCTCTCTTCGAAGTGCTTAGATGCTGCAACCCCTTTGAGACCCCCTGTGGCAGTGAACGGGCTGTTATGATCGGCTTGGAACTCTGCATCTCAGTTGTGGGAAACCAAACCCGTGCACGTTCCCGCGTCGGGGCAATTATCTTCATCCCTAAGAGGCGGTTATGATCTTCCTCGAATCTGTACCTCTCAAATGTGGGAAACAAGCCCGAGCGCTTTTCCCGTGACGAGATAATCCCCTTCATCCCCGAGAAAGCGTCACACCTCTGCGACCTGAGCAGACGCAAAGGTGAGCTACCAGAGAGGACCCGAGGGGGAGGAGATCGTCAACTTGACCACCCGACAGAGGACTGACACTTCCACAAGTTCCCCGAAGGAGACATCGGCTACCAAAGAACACGAGGGGTTATTTAAGGCCGTCCTGGCCCCCGTGTTAAGCAGAGCCGCTCGAGACTCGGATAGAGTCAAAACCATGTACCAATGAAGTGAACACAATCTTTCCTATTTTTCATCATCACGATGCCCGCCTTCATCGTCGTCTCCTGAGTCTTGCGGTGATGACCCACCTCACCCGGTCGAGATTGTATCAACACTAGATGCAATTGTGGGCCGTTTTCAGGCGTCCTCCTTTTCCCCAATTGCTTTAGGTGGGCGGCCGCAGATCAGCGCCGAAAACGTGCCTGATGGCACTGACCTACCTTGGCCATAAAGTGCAGTATGTATAGGCTTGCAGACCGCTTTGACGTCGCTGAGTCCTCAGTGCAGACATGCGTGGACAAGATCCTCGCATTCCTAAATGTCCTAAGCGCTGAAGTGATAGCGTGGCTGAATGCCAAAAAGGGACGATGCAAGGCGGGATTTGTATCCAGAAGTGACGGGAAAGTGCTGCGCAATACAATTGGCTGCATCGAAGGCTGCCATATCGAAATCAATACTCCGTCCGAGTCCGCTCCATCGTACTCCAACAGGAAAACGTTTCCTTCCATCATTCTGCGAGGACTTTGCGATAACCGCAACAGCTTTATTGACCTCCTTGTTGGTTTCCAGGGGTCAGCACATGACGCCCGTCTCCTTAAAGAGGGACCATTCTTGACGGATGCTGGCAGCAATTGTGGCGGTGGGTACTTGATGGGCGACTCGGACGACCCACTGCTTCCTTGGCGTATGACGCCGTACAGAAAGTGCGAAAACACATTCCCCACGTGGAAGAAATAATATCTATCTATCTTCTATCTCATCTAATACCTTCTATCTCAGCAGAGAGTTCCAATTGAGCACACTTTAGGGCTGCTCAAGCAGCGCTTTTAAAGGCTGTACTTTGTTGACGCCAATTCAATAAAGCAGTGTCGTTCGATAGTCGTCGCTGTGTGTGTTTTGCACAATTTGTGCAATGAAGAGCGCGACTTTCTTGATAACCTGGCAAACATCACTCCGGACGATGAAGACGAAAGTGAGGAAACTGACATCACGTATGATGTTATTGGCTGTAGTGGTACACTGAGAACATTTATTGCACAAAATGAGTGTTGACACAATTTCTCATTTTGTCTGTGTAGGAAGTTTTCTTTGTTAGCGCGGAACAGTGGAGCTATGAGATAAACCTATGCATGAACTGAAGAGTTCTTAGTTTTATTGAAAAGAGTGCAAACACCTGTTTCCTTTTTACGCAGTTTATGGATTGCTTGGCTCCTTTTTTTCAACTGCATTCACTAGCCTTTCAAGAAGGGCCATTTTCGCTCAAACCGCTAAGCCCTCTCCGGGCGGCACTATATGAGTTCTTTCAGAGAGTATCCAATGAGCTGCTTTCCCTCTTACGTTTTGGAGCTCGAGGTTGCTCCTCATTTGCCTATCTGCCGGACTTGTCTGTGTTGCCTTCTTCCAGGTAGAGCTTTTCCAGGTAAGCATGCTACATGAGAAACACGTTATACTTTACAATCGGGTTAAACTTTTCAAACTACTACACGCATTCCAATTATTCACAAGTATTAAGATGCATCTATATATGTTCTTTTTTTCAGCTGTTTTTACTGGTGCCAGCAGAATTGTTGGAGATACGTGATGCTCCTTCTCAAGGATGTCCCTGAGCTCTCTAAAAACAAACAAGTTTGGTTCAATGTTTCAGACGACAAACGTTACGTAATCTGTTGATGTGTGTTTGTGGAGCATTGTGGTTGCAAACGGTAAAATAGATAGGGACACAACGGCAATTGGTTCATTAGAAAATTGTGCTTTTTCTTGGACGTGCAACACGAACAGTGTGTGCATGTTTTCCCCCATTTTAATGAGCACGTATTGAATTACTTTTGCCCTGTGGCATTCATGTGATATGCAGTCTACTCCAGCAAATCTTATGAAGCCATACATTTGCTCTTCAAATTCACATGGTACACGTGAATGTCTGGAAGACCCGTTCTTGGTTTTAGAGCGCTTATACGCCCTTTTCAGGCTATTCCACTTGTTTTCTACTTCAGGGCTGTAGTAGCACAACCAAACTCCTCACAAATCGTTGTAGCTTGTTTTGCCACGTTGCCTTTTTGATATGAAAAAATCCAATAAAGGCAAAATAAAAGCCAGTAAGTGTGTCCATCTCCTCCTGTGCTGTTCATCAGATGGCATTCATCTTGATACCTACTTATTGGTAGACCATGCTCTCTGCCATACCAACAAAGCTCGTAATGACCACATCTCTAACTATTAATTGTTGTTTTCTTAACTGTGCAACCCTTGGCAAGTAAAAATTACTTTTTAAATTTCTCTACATAATTAAAAGTGCTTTTTGTCATGCTATTTGACTTGTGTAATAGTTCTCCGCCAGACAATGTGTCACAGTAAAAACGTTGGTCTGTTGCACCAGCTAGATGTAGTACACCCTCTATACAGTGCCATAAGTTGAATGTCTCTTTTTGACCATGACATTGAGCCAATAAAATGCACTTCACTGTCTACACTATAGAACAAATCCAGCCTTGTCTGATCTCGTTTTTTTTTTTGATGAATTTCTATTGTTATGATTTCTCAGTATAGCCTGCTCCGTCCTCTATTTTTTTTTACAGCGAAGCTGTTAAGGGCTCACCTTTCGATTGTCGCGTCCGGCAATAGAAAAAAAAACTCTCATTGACCGTATGCTGTATGTGCGAGTGAAAGCTAGCGAGGGCGAGGGACGCGCGCTTTCACGGGGAGCGAACGCACGGCGGAGAGGAAACGCGACTTCCCAGTGGAAGGGGAGCCGCGTGCGAGGAGGGCATCGAGGCACCCTAGACTGTGCATGTGCGTGCCCGCTCTCCCACTATTGACGCTGCGCCATGCTCCCTATTGGGCAGCAGAAGTAGGCGTCATTTTATTGCGATAGCAATTATATGGACACTCCAAAGCAGATTTCTGCCGTCGGTGTCGCCGTCGTCGTCATCGCCGTTGCCGTCGCCGTCGCTGTGAGGTTCCGTATGACGTCAATGGAGATGAAATCGTCGCCGCGTGCCGCCGAACGCTGTATGTGCGAGTGAAAGGGCGCGAGGGACGCGCGCTTTCACGCGGAGTGAACGCACGGCGGAGAACAAACGCGCGTTCTGCGCCGTGCTCCCTTAAGGGAGCACGGCGAATTTTGGACGTTTTGTAATAGAGTAAGAAATTTGCCGAATTTCTTACTCCATTCCGAAACAAGCACCACCAGATGCTTTTAAAACCAAATATGCGCATAAAGTAAAATTTACCTTTGAAAGAGGGGTCCTTCTCCCATTCCTTCTTATATGCACGGCTGAATTTCGCCCACTTGCCCGTGCTTAGGTTTGAGAACGGTTTTCTTGCTGAAGCACGTGTGAAGCGGCAGCAGATGGCGCCGAAACCAAAACAAAAAGAGAGCTTAGCCTGGAAAGATGTGTAAACACGGCAGCGATGATTTAACGCGATCCACTCAGCGCCGACATTGCCTAAAAACACAGCCTTCCAGAATGCCTACATAACTTTTTCGCAGCAATGAGCTTTTGGTTTTTCATAAACCGGCGTTCCCAAATTTTGTCAGTGTAGATGTCCTTAATACAAAAATAGCCCACATATAGCCATGTAGCCAACTCGGAATTTTCGACGCCAAGCCGCGTAAAAAGTAGCCCAATTTGGCTATTAATAGCCTAATCTGGCAACCCTAGCAAAATGGCGACAAAGCAATCGCCGGCGGAAAACAAGATACCAATGTTCTCTGTTCTTTTTTAGATATTAATATTGAACCTTCCAGTAGCCCGTGGGCATCACCGGTTGTCTTAGTAAAGAAAAAAGACAACTCGTGGCGCTTCTGCGTTGACTACCGTCACCTCAACAAGATAACAAACAAGGATGTTTATCCCCTTCCTCGCATTGACGACGCTCTTGACTGCCTTCACGGATCCCAATACTTTTCATCAATTGACCTCCGCTCCGGCTATTGGCAGATTAGCGTCGACGAGATGGACCGCGAGAAAACCGCCTTCGTCACACCGGACGGTCTGTACCAATTTAAAGTCATGCCCTTTGGATTATGCAATGCGCCAGCTACATTCGAGCGCATGATGGACTCTCTGCTGCGCGGCTTGAAGTGGTCTACATGCCTCTGTTACCTCGACGATGTGATTGTGTTTTCGTCGAACTTTGAGAGCCACCTGAGGCGCCTCACGACCATACTCTCCGTGTTTCGCAGGGCTGGCCTTCAGCTAAACTCCTCCAAGTGCCATTTCGGTCGCCGTGAAATTACCATGCTCGGCCATCTCGTAAACGCCGCCGGAATCCAACCTGATCCACAGAAAGTTCACGCTGTGCGCAATTTTCCTGTACCTTGTTCAACAAACGATGTCCGTAGTTTTCTGGGCTTATGCTCTTATTTCCGGCGATTTGTGAAAGAATTTGCCGACATCGCTCGCCCTCTCACTGACCTTTTTAAGAAAGATGCCTCTTTCTCTTGGGGACCACTGCAGGAGCAAGCCTTCTCTACCCTGATCGAGCGGCTTACAACCTCCCCGATTCTGTCACACTTTGACCCTTCTGCGCCTACTGAAGTACGAACTGACGCGAGTGGTTATGGCATCGGCGCTGTCCTCGCTCAACGTCAACAGGGCCACGACCGTGTCATCGCTTACGCCAGCCGCCTTCTTTCCACGCCCGAGCGAAATTACTCCATCACTGAGAGGGAATGCCTCGCGCTCGTATGGGCGGTCGCGAAATTTCGACCGTACCTTTTCGGTCGGAGCTTCTGCGTCGTAACCTATCATCACGCCCTCTGCTGGCTCTCCTCTTTGAAGGACCCAACTGGACGACTTGCACGTTGGGCATTGCGTCTACAAGAATATACATTTTCTATTACGTATAAGTCAGGGCGCCTGCATAAAGACGCTGACTGCCTGTCCCCAAATCCCGTGGATCAACCGGACGATACCGATGCAGACTCGGACATCAGTATTCTGTCTCTCTCCGGCTTTCTCCATATTGGCGACGAGCAACGCCAAGATCCTGTTCTTCGAACACTTATGGAACGCCTAAGCTCCTCGCCTAATGACCCGTCTCTGCGGATGTTCACCTTGCGCGATGGAACTTTATACCGTCGTAGTGTTCGTCCTGATGGCCCGGAGCAGCTCCTAGTCGTTCCAAAGCACCTTCGACTGGCCGTGCTCCAGCAACTTCACGACGCTCCTACTGCTGGACATCTGGGCATCACTCGTACTTACGACCGCCTGCGGCGCCGCTTCTTCTGGCCCGGCATTTATCGCTGTGTGCGCCGTTATGTCACTTCTTGCGACCTGTGTCAGCGCCGCAAGACGCCTGCTATGCCTCCTGCTGGTTTGCTTCAACCAATTGCTATCCCTACTGAGCCCTTCTTCCGTGTGGGCCTCGACCTCCTTAGCCCCTTTCCTATTTCTATGAAAGGAAACAAATGGATTGCTGTAGCAACAGATTATGCCACGAGATATGCCATTACACGAGCGATGCCAACCAGCTGCGCTACAGATGTCGCCGACTTCCTACTATACGACGTCATCCTGCACCACGGCGCCCCTCGCCAGTTACTCACGGATCGCGGCCGCTACTTTCTCTCGAAGGTCGTCGATGATCTGCTCCGCTCCTGTTCTACAGAACACCAGCTCGCTACCGCATACCACCCTCAAACGAACGGCCTCACCGAACGACTCAACCGCACACTAACCGAAATGCTGGCCCTGTACGTTTCCGACGATCACCGCGACTGGGACGTCGCTTTACCGTACATCACTTTCGCATACAACTCGTCCCGTCACGATACTGCCGGATTCTCCCCATTTTACCTTTTGTATGGCCGCGACCCCACCTTGCCCTTCGACACGTTGCTACCTTCCGCAGTACAATCACCCAGCACTGGTTACGCTCGCGATGCTATTGCCTTAGCCGCCCAGGCCCGCGAGGTCGCGCGTCATCGCCTCACAGTCTCGCAAGCTTCTCAAAAACGACGCTACGACCTTCGGCACCGAGACCACCATTTTTCATCTGGTTCCCTTGTCCTTCTCTGGACGCCTTCACGTCGAGTCGGCTTGTCGGAAAAACTCCTTTCCCGTTATTCTGGTCCATACCAGATCTTACGACAACTGTCCGACGTGACATACGAGATCGCCCCAGTCGGTCAGCCTTCAGTGTCTCCCAACGTCACCAGCGATGTTGTTCACGTCGCCAGGCTCAAGCCCTATGTCTCCCCATTAAGCGACGCTCCATAACCTGCACCGGGACGGAGCTAACCCCACCGGGAGGGTGATGTTACGGTGAAGGGAAAGAAGAAGGTGACGCGAACGAGAGGAAGACGAAGTCTCTGGCCGTTGCCTGAACGCCATATTTCTTCGCTTGTAAATATACATCCTTCTACACTCGTGGGCCTGCTTTCTTCCTGCAACAATATGTACGAATTGAAACATTTAAAAATAACTTTTTTATATAAGTTCTAGCATTTTTTTTCAAAGCCGTACGCCTTGCACAAAGGCTCATACAATAAAATACATTGTTCTGCGAATGGCTGTTGACTGCGATGACACAATCTTTAAGTATTGAGGGAAATTTAAAGCATCGAGAGGCTTGGCCTCCGAGATTGGTACAGGCTAGGCGCTTAATTAGAATCTCTAAGGCCACAACAAAATATGACAGCGCTCACATCGATGGTCTCGCATGTTACTATATATATATATATATATATATATATATATATATATATATATATATATATATATATATACATCAATGCACCCAAGTAACCTGCTGTTTGCTTTCCCCTTTTTTTTTTTTAGTCAGCGACAGCGCATAGCTGCAACTGCCAGGGTGCCTCAGTGCTCGTCCCCTCTCCCACCTCTCTGCTGCGGGAGAGTAGGAGGGAATGCAGGCACGCTGGCTAACTACACCCTCCCCTCTTCTCCTTCCACTCTTCTGGCGAAGCCTCGCATGCTTCCCATTCTGAGCGGAACGAACGTCTTCCCTTGTATACCAAGCGATGCTGCGTTTTCGGCGGCTCTTGGAGTAACGAGGCTTCTTCCTTCACGCGTGGATATGTCACCCGCGTTCCCTCGACGCGCCTCCGGCCGCGTCCTATGTTTAGGAGAAGCATATGCGACGGGACCAAATAATTTTACGGTAATTGAACCATATAGCAGGGCCAGATGTCGTCGAGCGCTTTTCAGCACTCACATAAATAGGACCACACAAGAACTCAGTATACTTTATACTGACTGAGGGACTCGCACTGAACCGGAGCACAGTAGGGGTAGTCGGGAGGGGGACCACCCCTCGTTCATGTGAACATAAGTTCATTCCATGTCACACGTACGTTAAGTAAAAAACATTCAACGTAAAACCAATACAAAATTGTCAATGGAAAACTTATTGAGAAATGCACGACGGAAGTTTCATTGAAGTCTCGTTGTGCTGGCTCAGTGAGTGTTGAAATTCCATGTAATTTGAAGTGAATCAAACAAGGTACAACGGATCGACAACGGAAATTCAATACCCATTTTCGTAAGGGATATAAGTATGCCGTAAGGCAAACTAACGCAATAGAAACAAAACTCTAGAGCAAAAAAAAAATCACTGCCATTCCACTGTGCGAAGGTGGATGACCAGCGAAGGCGTGTATGTGGTGATTAACCGTTGCTGCGGGGAAACGTTTCAAACTGGCGGGATCGGGGCCCCATTGACGATTCACATTTCTTTCCGCCTCGCGGTCCTGGCGGGGAGCACGCTTACGCTCGGCGTCCGTGGCCCGCTCATCGTCGGTAGTCTCCTTCCATCGCCGCCGCGCCCATCCCCATCCATGAAACCCCGGAGATTTCAGTGGGCGCCTCAAGGTGGCGCTATGCTTTAGGGCAATGTGCTACAAGACGACATTGTGCTACTAGCGGACAATAAAAATATTTACAGATACTTGCGAATATCTGTGGCAACGCAGCGACAAATCTAACCCTTAAGTTAGGCACAGAGAAACCAGGAATTATGATCTTTAATGAAGAGACGAGTAATTACGTGGTGTCAATTCAACAGCAAGCCATACCCATAGTCAAGCAATATAAGTACCTCGGCGTACACGTAAAGGAAGGTAATTACTCAAGCAACCAATATAACCTGAAAATGAAGGGGAAGCGGAATGCGGCAATAACGGCACTGTGGGTGCCACAATAAGTATGAGGCGGTGCATGGAATCTGGAAAGGAGTAATGGTGCCAGCGCTAACGTTCGCAAATGCCATTCTATGCCTAAAATCGAATATCTTGTCAGGGTTCAAAGTTAACCAAAGATCAGTAGGCTGGTTGGCTTTGGGAGCCCACGGTAAAACCACAAATGAGGCAGTGCAGGGTGACATGGGTTGGGCCTCTCTCGACGTCAGAGAAGCATAGAGCAAAATTAGGAAAGGCTGAGGAACATGTAAGAAAATAAATGGGCGGTTAAAGTGCACAAATATCTGTACTTTGAAAGCGTTGACACAGAATTGAGGAAGATGTCAAGAAAGTTGGCAACCAAGTACAGGGCAATTGAAAGTGTAAATAGACAACCAGGAGTCATCAGAAAGAAAGTGAGAGAAATAGAGACAGTTAATTGGATGTTAATTGGAGAAGAAAGAAATTAGAAGGGAAAATCTGTACCATAGCACAAAGGACAGTGCCGTGCTATTTGAGGCTCGAGTCCGTTGCCTAAGGACAAAAACATACCGGAGCAAATATTCGGAACTAGATTCGGCATGTGGATACTGCAACAAAAATCCGGAGACCACTCAGCACATCCTAATGGAATGCGAAGGGATTCACCCAGTGAGAACAGTAAGTAACGCACACCTTCAAGAAGCGCTTGGGTTTTAGTTGACGGAACCATCAACCGGTCCGCAGTCGAGATAAGCAAGAGACGTTTAGAGTGCTGGTGAAAAAAAGCAGAGAATTGATGCGACCGGATCTCCTGCAGTTATAGGTAGTGGTACAAGGTTCCAGAAGTTCGTTCTCCCCTTGCTCCGTCACACTTGGCGCATGAGCACTCCCAGCAGGCTGCGCTACGTCACACCCACTCTGCGAAAGAGCCAGACGTTCCCTTTCCTCATGCTCCCTCACACTTGGCGCGTGTGCACTCCACGCCGACGCTGCGAGGGTGTATGTACAGAGCGATCCACTGTTAAAGGGAACACTGACATTTAGGGCGTTTATCTGATTACAAATCTATCCGGTCGCTTGTCTTCGAGCTGGAAGGAAAGTGGGTGCTATTAAATACGACCTGTACGACCTGTACAGTGCCCAAAACAGCCAAGCTACTTTCATTCGAAATAGTGATGAACCGGATACAGAGGCTCCTTTTATAACTAGCGATGAAGTTAGGAGGGCCCTGAAAGACATGACCTGGAGAAGAGCTGCTGGAGAAGATGGAGGAGATATCATGTTTGAAAAGCTTGCGGTCCTTTATACCCAATGCCTCACAACTTCAAGTGTACCAGAGAGTTGGAAGAACGCCAACATTATACTTATCTATAAGAAGGGAGACGTTAATTAATTAAGAATTACAGACCCATTAGCTTGCTTTCATTATTGTATAAAATATTCACCAACATAAGTTCCAGTAGAATCAGGGCAACACTTGACTTCAATCAACCAAGAGAACAGGCTGGCTTCAGGAAGGGATATTCTACGATGGATCATATCCATGTCATCAATCAGGTAATCGAGAAATCTGCGCAGTACAATCAACCTCTCTATATGGCTTTCATAGATTATGCAAAAGCATTTGATTCATTAGAGATACCAGCAGTCATAGAGGCATTGCGTAATCAAGGAGTACAGAGGGCATACGTGAATATCTTACAAATATCTACAAGGATTCCACAGCTACCTTGGTTCTCCACAAGAAAAGTAGACAGTTACCTATCAAGAAAGGGGTCAGGCAAGGAGACACAATCTCTCCAATGCTATTCACTGCATGCTTAGAAGAAGTATTCAAGCTCTTAGACTGGGAAGGCTTAAGAGTCAGGATCAATGGCGAATATCTCAGCAACCTTCGGTTTGCAGATGACATTGTCCTATTCAGCAACAATGGAGACGAATTACAGCAAATGAATGAGGACATTAATCGAGAAAGTGTAAGAATTGGGTTGAAGATGAGTATGCAAAAGACAAAGATAATGTTCAATAGCCTGGCAAGGGAACAAGAACTCAGGATCGCCAGTCAGCCTCTAGAGTCTATAAAGAAGTACGTTTATCTAAGTTAATTAATCACTGGGGACTCTGATCATGAGAAAGAAATTTACAGAAAAATAAAATTGGGTTGGAGTGCGTACGGCAGGCATTGCCAAATCCTAACTGGGAGCTTACCACTGTCGTTGAAAAGAAAAGTGTACGATCATTGCATTCTACCGGTGCTAAAATATCGGGCAGAAACTTGAAGGTTAACAAAGAAGCTCGAGAAAAAGCTAAGGACCGCACAAAGAGCGATGGACCGAAAAATGTTAGGTCTAACGTTAAGAGACAGGAAGAGAGCGGTGTGGATCAGAGAACAAACGGGGATAGCCGATATTCTAGTTGACATTAAGCGGAAGAAATGGAGCTGGGCAGGCCATATGTGTGCCATATGTGTGCCTTATGTAATACGTAGGATGGATAACCGGTAGACCATTAGGGTTACAGAATGGATACCAAGAAAAGGGAAGCGCAGTCGAGGACGGCAGAAAACCAGGTGGGATGATGAAGTTAGGAAATCTGCAGGCGCAAGTTGGAATACGCTAGCGCAAGACAGGGGTACTTGGAGATCACAGGGAGAGGCCTTCGTCCTGCAGTGGACATAAGTATAAGCTGATGATGATGATTAAATACGAATTACGCGAGCTCCTTACTTCGCGACGATCCGAAGCGCAGCACACGACGGTAGCAGACGACGAAAAAAAAGTTGCAGTGGCTTAGCTCGGCTATACCAGGATATACGTAGCGTTAGCAAAGGTTCAGCTGATTATTCTTAGCTTTCCTGGTTGTCTCCTACGCTCAACCACTAATTGCCAGGCAACTACTTCGGGATCCGATGAGTCAAGCTTCTCCGTTCTTCTGCGTTGTTCAGCAGCATTTGCGCTCTCCTTCTCCATGGCTATACCACACTGGCAAACGCCAGTCAGAAGCGCAGTGTCAGACGGCGACTGCAGAGCGAGCGCGCGCCGGCGCCAGTGCGTCTACTACGGCTACGACGTCACTCCTCTGGAATGCGCAGACCGGCGGCGGCGGAGTGCGCGAGAGGTGCCGGTTCCGGTGGCTCCGGTGCGCAAGCCGTGTGACATCACTGATCCTTGCGCATGCGCAGCACGGCTCTTGATGTGCCGCGCGAAACGGGTTTGGCTAGGCCAGTGTAGCTAACGCTACAAAAGCACCGCCCGCAGCGCTCACTGCGCCTGCGCGACACTTGGCGCAGCCGCCGGCCGGCGGTGGCGCCGAGCAGAAGCCACGCGCTCCGGTTAGCCCTTTAACAGTAGACCACTCTGTACGTCACCAACACGTGTTAAGCCGAGACCACACGTACGCTTGCAAACGCACGCGAGCTCGCGTCCGCGCGCCCACGCATGCGCAGACGGTGCGGCACGGCTCGTACGCGTCGAAACGCGGCGCGATCTCGCTGATCAGCTCCTCTCAGTTATCGCGTGCCTGGGCTGCCTCGCGTCGGCGCGCCTGGCTACGCAGCGACGGCGCGGTACATTCAACTCTCAGTTAAGCAGAATTATACCATGCAAGAAAGTGATTCTTCTTCACTTTTTGTGCTGATCTAACAGCTTCAAAAAGATAAGAATTACGTTTATAAATATCGAAGCATTTTGAGTCACTGCCAACAACGAAATACGAAGTGGCGTCTGCCAAGGTGTAAACTAGTGAGGCCAATGAGCGCGCGCTGTCGCGCGTATTTGTGGATGCAAACCGCCATTCCTCGCTAGGCGCGGCAACCGCAAGGCACGTAGACGCGAGCTTCCGCGCGTCCGCAAGCGTACGTGTGATTAGGCCATTACTCTGAGGTGAAAATGCCAGACATTCCCTCTACTCTTGCTCCCAACTCCTTTCCGACGATTTCCCAACTCCTTTCCGACGGCGACGACGACGGAACCTCACGTCGTCGTCGCCGTCGCCGTGAGGTTCCGTATGACGTCAATGGAGATGAAATCATCACCGCGCGCCGAACGCTGTATGTGCGAGTGAAAGGGCGCGAGGGGCGCGCGCTTTCACGGGGAGTGAACGCACGGCGGAGAACAAACGCGCGTTCGGCGCCGTGCTCCCTTAAGCCCCAACCAGACGTTCGCGTTGGAAAGCGCCCGCACGCGCCGCATCGCGCCTGGGCGCGTACGGCGTCAGGCGCGGAGACTGCGTCGCGCGTGGACGCGTTGCGGCGTGGACACCTACCACTGCTAGAATTTTTACGCCCACGACAGAAGCTGCCACCCTGTCGCCCGCGCGACGCTCCTCACGTGACCACAGAACGCCTATGACGTGACCAGTGACCACGGCGAACCAGCGTGACTTCCGGAACGACTCTTCGCGCCACCGTTACTAGATTACTTTGCCTAGTAACGTTGTCTTCGCGCGGCAGGCAGGCAAGCCCGGGCAAGCTGCCTGCTTTGTGTTCGTCGTTCCGCGCGTTTGGTAGGTAACCAGGCGCGAAGGCGCTCGCGCGGACATGGGCATGCGTGACAAAAGGGACGCCCCGCGTCAGGAGATCTAAGGTGTTCATGAGAAAGAATAACTACGGCAACTTCGCGACGCCACACCCTGACAGAAAACAGCTAAGCTTGTAAGCACGCTAGCTTTATTTCGACGTGGCTGCTACAACTGGTATTGCGAAAAATACTGTTGAAGAATGCTGGTAGCCACACTTTTTTGCGACAGGGCCATCACCCTGTCAGCGAGGGATGATGCAGAAATGTGGGGGGGGGGGGGGGGGGGCAGGACATCCGGACATACCCGCTGGATCCGTGCCTGGCTATGCGTCCGCCTGCTGTAGCTATTCAACGCTTAACTCCATTGAGATGCGTTAATGTAGAAATATCAAAGGCTGTCTCCCATGTGCTAGAGGGTCCATCTGCCACTTCCTGAAAAACGTGCGAATGCGACTTGCAGACAACTAGACAGCGCTGTGCAGCGTGCACGTTTGGAGAACCGGGTTTTAGGGAAACGGGTAATGATAAACTCATCTTCGTGAAATCAGTTCGAGAATCGATTTAATGTTGTGCACGGGTTGTGGAAACGCTAGAACTTTTCATTTCTTCCAAGCGGAACTGAGCCACGCGACATCAAATTTTGTTGAAACCAAACCTAACCAGTTTTTTTTAATTTATTATTGCGATAGCAAATATACGGACACTTCAACCGCATTTCTGCCGTCGGCGTCGCCGTCGCCGTGAGGTTCCCTATAGATAAAATCTTCGCCGCGCGCCGTATGCCCGAGCGGAAGCGTGCGGGGACGCGCGCTGTCACGGAGAGCGAACGCACTCAATCTCCCACGCGCAAGCAAGGAAGCGGGAAGCCAGCGCCGGAGGGAGCGGGGGGGGGGGGGGGGGGAGCGCACTTTTACTCTGCCGACAACCGCGCTCGTCGCTCCGCCCGCACCGTCTCTTATCTCCCCACGGCTCTGACCTTCATGCGCCGTGCATTCGCCGCTCAGTTTCCGTTGAAGCGATAGACCGCACGTACCTTCGCCGCTGCGGCGTTTGCGCTTGCTGCCAGCGTTCTGACAGTCGTTGTCTGCGGTCATTCAGTGTGATCTATTCATGTTTGTTTGTGCGCGTTCACACCACGCTTGTTCATTCAGTTAGTAATAGTCGGGCCACATTTTCCAACGCACGTTACACATGCAATTAATGCTGCCCGGATCGGTAGTGCAGCGCTACAGGTGTGTCCCTTCGCACGCGCTGCCCACGGGAAGCGCTTCTCATCCACACCACCGTTTCACACGCGCCTTCTCGTGGTCATCGAGTCTCTCTTCATGTCGGTCTACTTACGCCGCAGCACACCTGCTTACTTAATCAGCTCATGTTTACTATAATTCATATTGCTACCAAAGCCGCTCACCTTACTTCGTATGACATTGCTGTGTTGCTATCGCATTCATTGCTTCGCCCTTAGGGCGAAACTGTGACATTTTTTTATTTAGGTATGACAAGTCTATACAAATATTTTATCCAGCAAATTAAAAAAAAAATCCCATAGGCACTTAAGACTGCTTGTGCGTGGGAATGCGAAAGCATAACTTAATTTTTTTTCCGCGCGTTCCTTGTCCGCGTATACGTCTCACCTGCGTTCTGCGTCTCAGCAAGGCCAGATAAAAACGCGCCAAGCATCTCAATGCGCTCGCTTGCCAGCGAGAAGTTATAAACGTGACGCGTACAAGGACGCACGCACTGGGCACATGTTTACTCAGCCAGAAGCGCGGAGCCGCCTGGGCGTCAAGGAAGCGAGCTCGTCCCGCACCCCGAAGGCGCGGGTTCGAATTCCACCCTGGCCGAACTTTACCAAATTTTCCTTGCAAAGTTATTATTCCTTATACGTACGAAATTATTATATAGCCCATGAAGCTAAAAAATCCAGCTTCAACATCCGATGGTGCCAAAACCCATGTGACCAAGTGGGGACGTCACGTTTGACATGACGACGAAACGTCATCACCTCAAACGTCGAGTGATAGCGTACTCATACTAAATGTAGCGTGATGACATCACGTCAAACGCGTCGTCAGGTGAGGCCGTCTTGGTCAAGTGAGATGCCACCTGATGACGTGATGCAATGCCTCTTGGAGAAGCAGCACATGATGGGCGTCCCGCTTCTTTGCACTGCCACCGGAATCGGCCCCATTTTTCTGTGAACAAAGGTCGGGAACGCCAACACGAATTATCCCGGCCAACTAGAGGCTAACAGCTACGCCGTAAAATAAGACAAGACACATGCGTATCACAATCACAGTTTCAGGGAGTAGTGTCATTCTTTGAAAACCAGAACGGACACTTCTTTGGCGGATTCATGGGTGACCCCACCGGACAGCCGAAAGCGTCCGAGAATTCCGGCATGTGCATAAGTGGCACCATGCAGCGCTGATTGAATGGCGCATATGCCTCGCTTATAAATTTGGTATGGAAGGCGCACCACTTCACGCAGTACAGTATAAAGAACAGCCGTTCGGCCGTGATGTTGAGGCCGTACAGTGTCATCTGCCGGTCGGAAAGCGGCAACGAAGCAAATGTCCTGTAGGCAGCTGGGGTGCCGACGAAGTCGGCTATCCTTTCCGAGTCGGTTATAGCGTTGATATATAGTGGGGCCGTCCGGGCTATCTTCTTTGTCTGCAAATTATTAAACACTCAATGCGATCATTCATGAAAAATTGACGGGTATAATGTGCTATAAGCCGCGACTACTGCTTAACAAGCCCAGACAACCGTATTTCGCATTTCCTGAGAAGCAACAGCGTTGAATAGACGATAAATGCGGGTACAATAAGAACCAAATATATATATATATATATATATATATATATATATATATATATATATATATATATATATATATATATATGTGTGAAGCAAGGAATCACAGGAGCCAAAAGTAGTACAAAAAACAGAAGCGCGTAAGAAAGACATATAACAGGACTTTACTGACGTTTCGGCCAGGGTCCGGCCTTCATATATATATATATATACATATATATATATTCATATATATACATCTGCGGTGAAGACAGTCCTGCAACTGGTTTCGTCACGTAAACAGTGAGAAAGTTTACAAGCAGAATTTACTCAGGCCGACCTCGCTTTCCACTTTCTAATACACGTTACACGCAGTAATGCTGTCATTTCAAAATATAGTATGAAACAATCTGAATGGTTTGCAATATTTCCCACAAAGCATACATCTACCACTTGCACAAGGAGCATTGTGATATGCATTTTATTGGGCGCACATCCCTTTGACCTGGTGAGCTTTCGTGTTTTCTGACGTCACCTGACAGCCAGGCGATGTGAGCGTGGCCCCCAGATATGTTTACCAATGGCGGAGGGTTATAAGAGAAAGATTTCGCTCAGGCCCAACTCAGATGCCGCCAATTCAAATGCATGTAAAATGATGAAACGCTTTTCTGAAATAACCAAGGAACCGATTTTAATAAAATGTGTTGCATTTGAGAGAGAAAGTAAAATTATAGCGACAGTTTGATATGAAATTTCAATTTAGGCTATAAATTTTTCAAGGGAATTTTCTAAAATTTGTAAGTATGACAAAAATAGAAGCCAGATGTTTTCAAATTAGTAGCTCCTCACGAAGTACAGATAAAGGAATTCTGTAAACAGCATCCGTTAGAGTATGCGAAACGAACAAATTTGATGTATCGATTACATCTTACGTGAATTTGTTACATTGTTTACAAGGCATTTGCAATAGTCCTACTTACATAGTAGTGGCAAGCGTTAGAGCCATGTATAATGAGTATAATGAGCCATGTATATAATGTATCCGCTTTTGATACACTATTTTATGCAATTGATGGAACTGTGATATTGTATTTCATGGCCGAGTTACAACTTCGTAAACTTGGTAGATTCATTTCCTGAAATATTGTATTTTCAATTTTTATTACTATACTGACAATGTAAATACAGAATTTGCTACCAACAGTCGCTTTTTCTTTTACGTTCACTGCTATTATGACAGCCTTAAGACGCAATGGTACTGTGCTGTGTGCGTGTAAGACAATCCTGTCTAAAATAAAATATGAAAGCCCATAAACTCACCAGAGATTCGTGCGATTTTCGCATACAGATCACCCTTTTTGCGTATGGCTCTAGAAAGTTGGTGTCTGAAAGACCCCAGAAGTCGAAACGGCCTTGTTCGTCGAACGTTAGGCCATGTACATCGTAACTGTGCATAATCTCATGGCTGATTATCTGCAAGAAAAAAAATATTGCAGCAGAAACCACCGTAAATATATGACCGAGAAGAAGATGTACCGATGGGCCCAGTTTTCTTTAGGCACTAACACAAGAAGCCGCCAAAACATGGTCTCTGCATATGTATATATATATATATATATATATATATATATCATAAGAAGCCAACAAACAATGACACCAAGGATAACATAGGGCAAATTACTTGCTCTTACTAATTGAATTAAAGCAATGATAAATAAATGGAAATGAAAATGAATGAAAAAACAACTGTCCGCAGGTGGGGAACGAACCCACGTCTTCGCATTACGCGTGCGATGCTCCCATCATTGAGCTACCGCGGAGCCGTTTTCCCGTCCACTTTCTGGGGTATTTCTGTTTACAACTAAGACTAACCCTGGGAGTGTTGGTGTTAGTCATATATATATATATATATATATATATATATGTGTGTGTGTGTGTGTGACGCAAGCAGGAGGTTGCGGACGGAGACAAACATGGTCGCCCGAACACTGCCTTTAATCTTTATCTTCCTCCTTCACCACTAATGCACCGCACCGTCCTTGTGCGGTACGTCATATATATATATATATATATATATATATATATATATATATATTTATAACATATAATTCACCGGATTAACAGCGGAGCTGTTTAAGCCTGCCGCCAGTCCGTGACGGGTCGGCAAAAATGTCGGCCGATACTGGCGGTAGCGCAGAAAGGGTCCAAGCGCAATGGCACATATCCCTTTCAACTAGCGAGGCTGAGCTTGGCTTAGTCTATAGCTAAGCATGGTTGGAACTACCTAAGCTTAGTCACTCCTTGATAACTAATCGATGGCCAATCAATAGCTAATTCATAACCGATCCATAGTCAATAAATTCTGGAAAATGCTGGGGATGGCTTGGTAGTGCTTAGTCTAGCCCAAAAGCCAGGACTAGCTAGGTGCCCACCAGCTCCGCTGTCTCTTTAGCATTTCGCCTCGAGTGCAAGCTACGCTAATAATTGTTTAAGCAAATCAAAAATGACCACACAGTGCTGAAATATTTGGCTATACAATTCATAATTTCAAAAAGTAGGTTTAAAAGATAGGCACAACAGAGAATAAAAACAATGGGAGCACCTAAGCAATTCTTATGACGCGTAAATGCGAGAGCATTACTTGTCGCTGAACGTGTCGCTGAGTTATGTTGCTGCTGCGCTATTTTTCCGAGCGTAGCGTTGCTACTTATGAGGTCGCAACAGCGCAAGACGACAGACTGGCCATATTCCGATCTCTCAGCTCAGTTTTATTTGCGGAGTTCTCATTAAAGTAGTGTTTCACGCACATTGGGTTCAGTATTCTTTCTCGATGACACCACTTCTCAGCACGATGACACCGATTTGCCGAGAGATCAGAGTACTTTTCCGAGAGGCACCATGGCGTCGACACAACATTTCTTCATCGGGTCCGTAGGCGAACTCCAGCTCATACTCTGGGGGGATGTCGTAGTCGTCGTACGACGGGTACCTGAAGCGCGTTGCATCTTATTCGTCGTCGTCCACCTTGGGCTCCGGCGACGGTGTCTGCGCGTCCAGTTGCATGGCCTTGTGATCGTAGTAGTATATCGATGCGTACCTTATTTCGTGCACTGCGCGTGGCGTGTTCTCGAACGCCAAGTCGATTGCGGTGTCCTGCGAAGTGGTGATTTAATCTATTGGAGACGCGAGTATGTAAGTTGAGATCGGCACACATCGCGCCGTCAAACTTTGGCGTTGAACGTAGGTCGTGATTCAAGTCTCCTACGACGAACATGGACCTGCCGCAGCGTAGCGCCGAAAGCAGATTCCAGAACACGAACGCTTCCGCGTCCGTTTGAGACAGATTTGGCGCCTTGTATACGCTCACAAGGGAGCCAGAATTCAGGCTAGCCAGTCAGTCTCTAGAGTCTGTAAAGGAGTACGTTTATCTAGGTCAATTACTCACAGGAGAAACTGTGAGTAATTGAGAAGGAAATTTAGAGAAGAATAAAATTGGGTTGGAGTGCATACGGCAGGCATTGCCAAATCCCGACTGCGGTCTTACCAGTGTGGTTGCAAAGAAAAGTTTACAGTCACTGCATTCTACCGATGCTAACACATGGGGCAGAAACTTGAAGGTTAACAAAGAAGCTCTAGCACAAGTTAAGGACCGCACAAAGAGCGATGGAGCGAAAAATGTTAGGCCTAACGTCAAGAGTCAGGAAGAGAGCGGAGTGGATCAGAGTGTGAACGCGGATAGCCGATATTCTAATGGATATTAAGACAAAAAATGGACCTGGGCAGGCCATGTAGTGCGTAGGATGGATATTTGGTGGACCATTAGAGCTACAGAATGGGTACCAAGAAAAGGAAAGCGCAGTCGAGGACGACAGGAAACTAGGTGCGGTGATGAAGTTAGGAAATTTGCAGGTGCCAGTTGGAATACGCTAGCGCAAGTCAAGGGTAATTGGAGGTTGCAGGGATAGGCATTTGTCTGCAGTGGACATAAACATAGCCTGAGGATCATGATACGCTCACAACCACCAGTCTCGTTTCGAAGAACTGCACAGCATGCGCCATCTACCAAATCACCCACCAGGCAGAGCCTAACCACGTGGAAAGTCTCGAAGATATTCATCACTTTCGCATTTTGCAACATAGGCGCATGGCATCGATGGCGCAGTTGTTAGCGCGCTCAGCTAGAAAGCGGTAGGAGTGGCGGTGGGCCAGAGGATCAAATCCTCATCGTGGACACTTTTTTCCGTTAGATGAAGATGACGTAGGTTGTGTGCAGTTTTTCTGCCACGGCTTCCCAATGACGGCGAGGACGCCACGATGCGCCAAGTAATGCTCACGCATTAAAATGACGAAAAAGAATTTGTGTTGTTTTCGCCTCTTCTATGTCTGCCTATTTTACGGCTGCCCCTTAAAATAATGTCAACACAGAAAATGCGTCCTCGCTACATTGCCGTCAGAAAGTAGAACGAGCTTAAATGTATTGTATTCTGTGTTCGTTTTCAAGCTCAAGTCGGTAGTTTTACCAAATTAAAAGCCAGAGAAAACGTTCAATGGACAGGTTTGAATGCTGGAAAGCATTGGAGGTCGACCTACACGAGCTGTCACTTGGTGCAGGAGTTATGTAGTGTAGGAGTGACAAAGAAAGCCAATTCCGGAGTAGATCGCAGTCGGCACTTCCTGCTTCGAATGTCACGACCTTATCTAGAAAAAAAAATGTCTTGTAACTGCTTGGGATCAACTGTTTGATGCATCGCGTTCATCGGCAGCCACGAGCTACCAACAAAAGTTGTGCCCAAAAAATTCACGTTGATTTCCTTCGAGGTACTCCCTTTCGTGCCATTCCCGGAAAACGGCCCATTTGTGTGCCGGCGAGGTGAGAGGCGGCCACTGTGTTGGCCATCAAAACTCAGTACTTTCTCACTGTCTCGTGTCGGCATCGTTTACACAATGCATGGATGGAAGCTTCACGTTTTCGAAAAAAAATTATGGTGACTGTCCGGTGCAAGCGGACGGAAGGAATTAGTGCAAGCTAAGGGAAATTGGAATATTATTGACAATCGAATAATGAAAAGAAACTCGCCAACTCAATGAAAAATAATTAGGTGCTGTTGATTATGGTTTGAAGTTTAGCATAGCGAATAGATTCTAGAGGTCCCTTTGAAACGTTCATGCCTATTGGTTGCAATGTCTTGACCTTATGTATCAGGTACGATTCTCTATATTATCTGTCTCGCGCAGAACGGGAATTTGACTGAAGTATGTCGAGTTTAAGTTAATCAAAGTTATGGCCTGGCTGGTTGAAATGCTCGGCGACGGCTTTGGGAAGCTCTTTAGCTGTGTCTGCGCGATGTCCGTTTAACCCGACGTTCATTGATTGTCCCGTTTCGCCGATATTTTTGTTTCTTACAGAAGGAACATTCGAGCATATAAATGACGTCGGAGATACTGCAAGTAAAGGTAGTTTTCACTTCGTGTGCGTAGCTATTTGCGGTGCTTTTAATTTTAAGGTCACTTTGAAGGTGCCTGCAGGTTTTGCACCTGGGGCGAGTACATGCTTTTACTACGGGGGAAGGATGTTGGCTGACTTTTGCATGCACTAACATGTCTTTAAAGTTTCTGTTGCGGCAATAGGTAACCCTTGGTACATCCGGGAACGCTTTTCTCAAACGCTCCTCACTTGATAATATTGGGTGGTATTTTCGTAGGATGTTTATGTTTGGGAGGGCATTAGACTATTTTGTTATAAAGGCTGGTGGTCTATCAGATTCTCGTGTGGGTTGTTTCTTAGTTAATGCCGACTGCCTCTCCAATAATGACGCGACGCCGTAAGCCCGGTCGAGAGGAACTTGTGGATGGTTTCGTTCCGCTAGCGTTACTTTGAGGTCATTTAGGTGGTGGATTCGCTACATATTCTTCTTATTCGTTTCACTTGTCCGACAAAAATTCCTCGCTTGCTGTGTCGCGGGTGATGACTGGCTAAATACTGCCTGGCTATCCGTAGGCTTCCGGTAAGGCGTTGTTCTGAGTTTTCGAATTTCTATGTAAACCGTCGTGTCTAGGAAGTTGATCTGACTAGGAGAGTGGTGAGAAGTAAACTTAATACTCGGGTGAAAGCGGTTGAAATCGCTAAATAGGTTGATTAGCGCGTTTGTGCCATGCTCCCGTATTATGAATATGTCGTCGATATAACGCAGGTAGATGTGGGGTTTTAAAGGGCATGATTTTATCAGGTTTGCTTCAAGCTGTCCCATGAAAATGTTGGCATACGTGGGAGCGAATGGTGTTCCCATGCTTGTGCGAAAGTTTGTAGGTATAGTGAATAGAATCGAATTCAAAATAGTGTAGCGTGAGAACTTTTGCTTAGTCATTCTCATGAGTATGACTTCTACCATTATCCTTTAGTGTTTCCTTCACTCAGAACCCACGTCACGACCCCTTTCAGCGGTTCTTGAGTGTTAATCTTTTTTTGCTGAGTCATTGTCATTTTTGCTGAGGCATGCTCATGAATATGACTTCTACCATTATGCTTTAGTGCTTTCTTCATTTAGTACCCACGCCAGAACCAATTTGAGTGGTTTTTGAGTGTTAATCTTTTTTCACTGAGTCAGTCATTCTTGCCGAGTCATGCTCATGACTATGACTTCTAGCATCATCCTTTATTGTTTCCTTCACTTAGTACCCACGTCAGAACCCATTTGAGTGTTTTTCAGTGTTAATCTTTTTTCGCTCAGTCATGTCATTTTTGCTGAGTCATGCTCATGACTATGGCTTCTACCATTATCCTTTAGCGTTTCCTTCACCTAGTACCCACGTCAGAACCCATTTAAGTGGTTCTTGAGTGTTGATTTTTTTTGCTGAGTAAGTGTCATTTTTGCTGAGTCGTGCTCATGACTATGATTTCTAGTATCATCCGTTAGTGTTTCCTTCACTTAGTACCCACGTCAGAACCCATTTGAGTGGTTCTTGAGGGTTGATTTTATTTGCTGAGTAATTGTCATTGTTCCTCCTGAGTCACGCTCATGACTATGGCTTCTAGCATCATCCTTTAGTGTTGCTTTCACTTAGTGCCCACGTCAGAACCCCTTAGAGAGGTTTTTGAGTGTTAATTATATTTCGCTGAGTCTTTGTCATTTTTGCCGAGTCATGCTCATGACTATGATTTCTAGTATCATCCGTTACTGTTCCCTTCGCTTAGTACCTACGTCAGAATCCATTTGAGTGGTTTTTGAGTGTTCATGTTTTTTCGCTGGGTCATTGCCATTTTAGGCGGCTGTTTTATGACCTACGTGACACGCATGTCATGGCATTCACGTCATGACCTATCATTTATGTTCGTCATACACCGCTGTCATAGTATCACAATTTCAGTAAATACTAAGTTAACGATACGTCCATGAGAGCACCAAGACTCAGGCGGCTAGATAAATAGATAGATAGATAGATAGATAGATAGATAGATAGATAGATAGATACTGTCGAAGTGGCAAATGTTCGCCAAGAAATGCTTCGCATTTAATAGATCAAATTGAACCCCTATATTTTTCTTCCGGCTTTATGCGTTCTCCCATTATGTTCCCTTTTTATTGCACTCTCACTTACTGGATGTTTTTTCAAGTATCAGTTGTGGCTGGGGTGGCCCAGCAGAATCCTCCTTCTTTTCTTTCATTTTTACAACAAAAAACAACTAAGAATGCAAAGCAAACCCGTCGCTCTTTTTTCTACATTCAGATGGAAGTTGACGTGGATGCCAAACTCATAGTATAGACCCATTTCGCGAGCTAGTTCACCCAGTTTGAAAGAAATGGCGCGCGCGGCTGCGCCTAGCCCTCTTTATCCTCCGCACCCACTGCCTCGCAACTGTGGCGGTTCTTCATAGGGCTGGAATGTTTTAACGCTCCTGTTCACAGAATTAGGTGTGCGTCAAAGTACATGAAATGGTCAATAACGATCCGGAGTCCGATACCCTGTCCTTATCAACCTACTGAGCAGTTTGCTGGACCCTAAGAGCCACACTTTATTAGTTATTCTGCTAAATATATTGCTCGCATAAACACTTGCGTAAGGCTGTTTGTGAAACGATAACTGTGGCATTCTCACATGAATTTTTTGTACTAAAAGCTGATGACCTCGCGGTGTTTTCTTTTGACAATGAATATCCAATAAAAAAAACGTGTACTACTCATTACTAGCGTTCTGCTAATTCTGATATACTGTAGCGACTGCCACCAGGATTTCTTTGTCCTTGTTTCTTCCCACCATACTCCAAAATAAAATGCCAACCGTTAAAACGAAGGTTCTGGTGTAGTGAAACAGTTTTGTGATTATTTTGAATCAACTACTATGTTCCCCGGAAAATTGTGTTGTTTTTGCTTGAGAAGTCCTATCGACTGTCAAACCGGCAAGTCGATTTGAGCAGGATAGCGTTATTTAATGCCCAAGTGTACGTAAACAGAGCAGCTATGATTTAAAATTAGCTCTATAGATTTGTGAATAATAATATAATTGTGCTTTCTCACCGTTCCAATACCACCGTAGTTGAGGGCCGCCGGAGCTCCGCCAAAATAGTAAGGACGTTGGAGAATCCCTGTCGGGATGACCACGGTGTTTTCTGCGGGATTGAAGTAGGCATTCACCAAATCCCAGTCGTAAAAATGTGTCGTCTGGTCCATCCACTTTTGGTGGGCGGACATCGACAAAGCCTTCCTCCACGGAACGAAAAACATATCGGTGGGTACGTCTGGGAACCCTTCTGCGGGGAACACAAAATTGGCCACACTGACTGATTTAGCACGTCTGTCTTATCCGTAGTCCTCTATCAGCGTCATATCAAATGTGTAATGCCGTACGGCAGAGCACGTAGACAAAAGTTTATTTCCCAATGTCTAGATGAGACATAGAAGAGCAACTTGTGGTGGGAATCGCAGTTTTTGAGTTTTGTCGAAATTAGTACACTTTTCAAGTTTTCGCACAAGTGATTCCCCGTATTCTTCGAGTGACGACTGGTGAGAATCTCGCTTACTTGTTTTATACACTCCTAATCTCTACCACGATGTCAACGCTGTAAGAGCAGGTTTTTCCAAATACTTTCACTTAAACTAACGATATTTTGAGAACAGCGTTCTATATATTTGAACCATTTGATTCTTCAAATTCATGCAACAGTAAAAATTAGGACAACTTGGGCGGCAGTGCTGCCAAGTTCGACATTTTCCTAGATCTTGAGAATTTAGGCCTCTGTTGTGGAAATTGGGAGCTTCGTCAAAATTTAGGAAATTTGGCCGCGAAGACAATGAAAATTAAAAATGAAATTTCAATTGTGGGTATTAACGGGCCGAAACCATAACATGATGATCAAGCACGCCACACTGGGAAACTATGGATATTTTGAACACGTGGCGATCGTTAATGTGCACCACGAGCACGGCACACGGGCGTTGCTTTTAACAGCGGAGCAGTTTTAGGTCAAGGCTACGCCGTCCGTCTGTCCGCCGGTGTCACGCAGTGGGCAGGTTCCCAAACACACCGCTAGGGGCGCTGCGTTCAGAAGCCGCGCCAGCTGAGGAGCGGACCAATTCGAGAACGCGCCGGGGGAGGAGGAGTGCGCACCCTTTCTCGAGAGCGGCAGCGGATCATCCGCCTGAGTGCGGAAGCGCCGTCGGCGGAAGAATTCTACGTTTCGAGTGCGGGAATCGGCAGCGAAACGGCAGCAGCGGAAGGCTAATCCACAGCTTCGCAAAAGGGAAGCGCAAGCCACACGTAACCGCAGGGAGACCGCTTACCAATTAAGATTGTCGGCGGGAAGCGCAAGCGAAACGGCAGCGGCGGGAGTCTAATCCGGAGCTGCGCAAGAAAGGCAAGTCTGGCGCACTTGGAGGAAAGCGAACCCTGATTTCTCCCAGCGAGAGGCAGAACAAAGACGCAAGCGCCGAAAGATCCCTTTGACCAACGGTGCAAGCGATTTCTTCGTTTTCTATGGCAAAGGCACAAGTTCATTGCACCCGACCAGTAGGTCAGCATACTGTCGGCCAGCCAAGGTATGAACAACCGCCGACTCCGGCGGCGGTTGTTCTTCATCTTTCTGGGGTTTTCCGAGTCAAAACCAGTTCTCATTATGAGGCGCGCCGTAGTGGAGGACTGCGGATTCATTTTGACCCCCTGGGGTTCTTTAACGTGCGGCGGCTGTGCATGGCGCGACTGAGCGGGACCGTAGGGGCCCTGTCCGGAAAGCGCTCTGCAATGCGATGTCTGCTTGGTGTGCCGAGGGCTAATAGCTTTGTGTGTGCTTTGTTACGCTGTGTTGTCGCCGTTAATTTCGCGTTGAAGTGAGAAGCAGCCCGAAGGTCAATTCGCTCGCTCCTCCAACCACTCTTGCTCAAGCCAGCGTTCTGGCAATTAGTGTCCGCGCTCATCGAGTGAGATGTGCTTAGGTGAACCTGTGTGCGCGTGACAGCATGCTTGTTAATTTAGTTAGTAAGCAAATGTTTACAAGTTTATACATGCGATAAAACTACTATCCTTACTTTGTGTACCTGTGTACTAATTTTCTTTCGCGATTGATACTTGGTCTTTCGGGCGACACTCAGAATTTTTTAAATTATATCCTTAGTTGTTGGTTATTGCTGCATATTCTTGGCATGACGAGGTACAACGTATGATCACTGTCGTGCTGTTATGCTCAAGTCAACTATGCGACCGTTTATTACTAGAAGTGATTACAAGAAGCCCACAGCCCAGACACTGCGGCGGGGGCTCTGAACAAACGATTATGCAAGCGTATACTAAAATTGCAGAGCGACCCTCGACAGAGTCCCAGTGGTCATGGGTTCGGGTGAGCTTTGCTAGAAGAAATTATAAATATTTACCGAGTGTCTGCGTGCTTTATTGTAAATGACGCGTATGTGCGTAAGCGCGTTGGTGCTACTTCAGTGTGCACATGGAATACACAAAAAAAAAACCACGCCGAAAATCATCTGGGAAATATCTAAAACGTGCGTAATCATTTGCTACTAATCGCCTGCTGTTCGTCGTCGTATGCTGCTGGGTTTGGTATAATGGCGAGAACCACCACGAAAGTCGTGTAGAGAAACGGGGAAATGCGGTTGCAATGCCGTGGCGTTAATTAGACAAGCATTCTACGACGGCATCATCCTGTCCGTAGCGTCGCTGTCTGGCAGCATGAACTTATTTCTTCTGTTGCTGTTGCTGCAGGTTTTGGTCGCCATCATCATCCACCAACTCTTCCTGCTGTTGTTATGCACTCGTTCCAGGTGCATCCTTGAGTTGTGTCTACCGTTACCTATACTGACGCTTTGCATGTTTGTTGCGGTTGCGAAATCACGCCACCTGCGCGGCTTCACTGCTACGGTTGCGACACACGATAGGCGCGTCGTTTTGCGCCCCCTTCCGGGAGCGGATTGGTAGTGCATTGGCTAAGATACATGACTTTTGAATCAAGTCGCAGGTTTGAAACACAATGTCGCTAAATTGCTTACCTAATTTATTCTTTTGTTTTACTTCATTCTAATATTTATTTTGTTCCTTTTCATTTTGATTTTTTTAATACATCATTTTCTTTATGCAGTGAAAGCGTCACCCATCAGCGACAGTCTTCCTCAATGAGTCAGCATAGAAATGCTTATGCATTTAATCTCAAATTGAAGACGTCGCCAGTGCAGACGACCCACGCCCCATTTATTTGGGAAGCGCTAGTGGCGAAGTGGCCAAGCGTACTTGTTGTCCTTGACCACTGGCTAGCGCGTGTTCTACTTGCGAGGATGTCTTCGTCTTCCTGTTCCTTCGGTGCGGCGGCTGATAGTAGCATCGCTAAGGATGCCCTCCCCCTCCCTAGCACGCAGTGCGGTATTCATATCTACTTAGAATGATGTTGTAGAGAGGAAAAAGCATACTTTTTTTTACAAAGTGTGCGATGTACAGCATTAAATAGTGAACGAAGGCACCGAAGTACCGTGCGCATTATGTCCGCAAAGTTAAGCGGGAGGGAAAGGGCAGGGCATTCTATAGGAGTCGTTGGGACGAGGCTGGCTGTTCAGCAAAGGTCGCATCGCAGTACGGGCACAACGCTGCGTTCTCATAACAGCGGGCAGGTCGTGTGACATGTGCCCGCGGACTGATGACCTCTATCGGCGTTTGTCGTTGCGCTTTCGGTGGTCCAGTCGGCGCCTCTAAGGACACATTTCACTACCTCTGCGCTAGGGACACGTGTTGTCTACAGGAGAACCGGCTCCTGTGTACAACCAGAGGTCCAGGTGGTCGACACTGTTTGTTGGCGCTGGGCGAGGTCTGCAGAATTGCCGGCTTTCACAAGTGCTTGTCAACGACGTGTGACGAAAGACTGCAGTCATAAAAGCTGTCATTGTACCGTCTGCTCATTTCGTCTGGTACACTTTCGCAGCGTCGGTTCGGGTGACGGTTGAGAAAGGCGACAAACCCGTCCATGCGGAGTGGGGGATTTGACAGAATGATGGGGGGTTACAAGGACCATTTTGGGCCGCTAACGTGTGATGAGTTCTCATCGAGGCACTTTCATCCTCGTTAGAGGTGCGCTATAATCATTCGCATCAATCAGGCTATTGGAGCTGCATTGTTTTGGCCGACTATGAAAGTGACATGGCGGACAGCAGAGCGCCATTGTTGACTAGGAGCGGCAACCATACGCAGTATTTAGCGTAGCTGCCGCTGTCGCCATCCTCTGGTGGTCGGTAATGCTCACACGGTCCTTGGTATCGTCCACAGTTGGGTAAGGAACGGGCTTGGCAACTCCAGTTGAGGTTGACAGCGGATGCGTGATTGCAAGTGTTTGCGGCCGGTGAATTGCGGCAAACTTCGGGCGCCTATGAAGAGTATTGGCGTTGTCGGAAGAGCGACCAACACCTGCGATGTCTGCTTAAGTGTGCAGAGTATCGGTCGTGGCGTTATTACTTTTTGGGCGACGCACGTTGAGGTCAACCGACTCCGATGCGAAAACTGGAGCCAACGTGGCATCTGTCAGGGTGGCATAGTAAGCTGAAGCTGCGCCTTGATCATCGTCCGGAAATGTAGGCAGAAGCTCTGCAATCTGGAAATGTGGTGAAGTGTGGGCCACGGCAGTTGATGACGTGGGTGACAGGGCACAATATCGAGCAATGCACGCCGTAGTGGACCAGGATACCAGTCTTGACGTTGTTGCACAGCGTTTTACTCGGTGACTAGAAGCGCATGTTCACGTCTATGCCGAGTGCCAGTACGAGCTGCAGAGCCTGAAACTTCGGTTGCTGGATGAGGATAAGAATTAAGCTAGGGCCGCCTCCAGCCTGACCGAGCTGCCCCCGATGTCCCAAGGCTCGAACTTGGATACGGATGGGTCGAGCCTGATGGCGACGTGATAGAAGACGCCGTGCGGCACCAATCCTTTTGTGTGGGCTGAAATGTTTGCAGCGCTTAGGTCGTGCTTTCGACCGAGGTAGTGTGTACGTGTGAGTCGGGGATAGACGATGGCGGCATAGCTGCTGACAGGACGGGCCAGCCATATCTCGTGGAGAGAAACGTTTCCAGCTTGCCTTATGGATAGTTACCAGGTTCCGGCAGTTCTCTGCGCAGAATGATAGTAGGAACTCGACAGCCAGATGGTACATGTTTCGCTGTGAGCTCTCCTGGCGGAAGTAGAAGCTGGAGGGACCAGACCACTAGGTTAGTTTGGCAGAAAAACGGCAGAGGTGGCAGAGGCATCCACAAGTTGTTTTCATTGGGAATTAAAGAAATAATAAGTGCTTTTTATCCACTTGAGGCTTAACATTTCGACGAAATTGATTAAGACTTAGAGATTGACTCCAACCAAATAAAGAAATTTTACTAGCCCGACGTTTCGGAGCCATTTCGGCTCCTTCTTCAGGGGGTGTTCTTCGGAGGTGGGGGTGTGCCGCTTTTAAAAGGTCCGTCGTAAGAAAAGAGAGGAAGGGGGAGAGAGCGTAAGGTGCGGAGACACTTGGGAGGGCACCTGCTCTAGACAGACAAAATAGGTGGTGGGGGTGGGAGGGGGGGGGGGGTCAACGCATTCCCGCGACTAAAGGACGCCCAGCATCGGTCAACCCAGCCGAACAGCGATGCCGAAGCCCCCCCCCACACCCCACCCCAACCACCTATTTTGTCAGTCTAGAGCAGGTGCCCTGCCAAGTGTCTCCGCACCTTACGTTCTCTCCCCCTTCCTCTCCTTTGTTACGACGGACCTTTTAAAAGCGGCACACCGCCACCTCCGAAGAATATCCCCTACTGAAGAAGGAGCCGAATTGGTTCTGAAACGTCGGGCTAGTAAAATTTCCTTATTTGGTTGGAGTCAACCTCTAAGTCTTTTCATCCACTTTCATTTTATTTATTCCTAATGTCTTCAATTCAATTAAGAACTACAAATAATTTTCCCTATGCTGTCATTGGTGTTATTGTTTGATGGCTTTGTAAGTTATTAATTAAATCGGTCCCGTCTGTTTGCTTCTCGCTCATTAGAATGCGAGGGTCTCGAATCCGCTTGAGGTAACGTATATAGGTTCTTGAGCAGTTGCCTGCAACCACAAACTTCACGTACTAGGTGGTGCCAGCGGCAATTAGCATTTTCTGCATCCACTTCCGTGGCCTTGAGTGGTGGTGCTTGCCCCCCCCCCCCTCCCTAACACTCCCAGAGTTAGTTCTAGGAGACAGACATAAGTACCCAAGAAAGTGGATGGGAAAATAACGCGATAGCTGAATAGGTAAGAGCATCGCACGCGTAATCCGAACACGGGGGTTCTAATCCCACCTGCGGTCAGTTGTTTTTCCATTAACTTAGATTTTAATTTGTGTAACATTTCTCAAAGTCAGTCAGGAACTGCGAACAATTTCCGCTATTCTTGCCTTCTGGCCATTGTTTGTTGGCTTATAAATTGATTATATATATCAGTGTATTTACATTAAGACGTTACAAACAATCCAAAGCAGTGGCACGTATAAATTGTTTTGAGCTTGCTTTGTGTTAACAATTTACCTATTTTCTGCCCCAGAATCGTTTTCCTGTCCTGAGTTTGTGTTAGGCCTAACTAGCAATTGTGCTTGCAATCCAACTAAACTGCATGTCACGGACACCGCTGTCCAATTTTACTCGAAAGCTGGAGTTCCACAATTGCAACATAATAAAAGTGTAACATAATTTGAAATACACAGATAAGTCCACTATATAATTATTTTCTCGTAAAATAGGGTTATGTTTATCAAGGGACCTCAGCCATTTACCTTTAAAATTTGAAAAGCTTTCGCAACGTGTAACATCCGCTCAGGCATTTTGCAGCTTTACTATTATGGTGCGAAATCTCCCCGCGTGATTCTGGAACCATTCATACTTTTCTAAAAGTTAAAGAAACACTTCAGGGGTGTAATTCTTCCAGAATGACTACATAGAAAAGTTGATGCGCCACAGGTCTCTGGTAAGATGAACGGCCTCTATAATGTGGTAAGCACAAGAAGACTTGTTTTTCTATGCGGACGTCAACGCTTATTTGCTCTCTTGTCAGTTACAAATGAAATTAAAATTTGAACTCTAGAGCAACAAAGGATTTCCTGACAGGAATACGTTCGATTACACTCATTAAACAGCTGCAGCTCTTTCCAAAAGACAGGGTTCATTCGGGCAGCACACATGGCGTTCAACGTCCCACCGATGTAGTGAAACGAAATTACCTGCTCTTGAAAATTGCTTACCGTAATACTTGTCAATGAAGGCGGGGTCATGAAACTTTCCCGGGCTTCCCACGAGATGTTTCAAAGTGCTGAGCTTCCGCAGGACAATTTCTCGCATTCTCCCTACGGTCCAGCCTGACGACTCAAAGGCCATACGGAAGGTTTGCCGGATCCTCTTCACCATCCCGTCAACCTCTTGCATACTTTCCGGCCGGACCACTGCTCCCCAAAAGAGAATGCAAGCTCACATTTTCTCACCGGATATCTAGTCCGAGGAGTTACAGCACACACATCCCCCCCCCCCCCCAAAAAAAAAAGAAGCTTCGTCAAGGCAGGTGAAAAAAAAAAGCACTGCTCTGTCTTCTAGGAACTGGTGTTCAACGGCTTTTTCTAACGAAAGCGAATATAAGCAGAATTTCCACTACGTGAATATTTCCACAATGTGTTTAAACACTTTTAAGGCATTTTCTCCGATAGATGTGACAATGAAAATGATCAAACCAAATTCCAACCAGCTACACGCGCATCAACAAGCACAGACGAAAATTTAGGTCAAGGGTGAGTCGGCTACTTTTTGTGTAGATAATTGCCCAAATGAAACGACCCACGCGGCCGTCTCCATTTTAACGTCAATAACAAATATTTACACAATGGGCGTTTTACCTTGTGGCCTTTACCTCAGTATACCTGCTTTTTGTGTTGAAGCATATTAGGAAGCGGGCTTTCGCGCGCCATCTTCTGCATCTGGTATGGCTTGAGAAATAGTTTAAATGAATAACAATCAAATAGTATATCAGTGCCCACTAACAAATCTAGTATAAGAAATGTATTCCAGTAACACTAAGCGACCATGTTTGCTTCTGTCGTTCTGCTGGCGTGATTATATAGTGATGTAAGTCTTTTTCATAGTGCAAGTCCTTCCGCAACATGTTTTGGTGAATAAAATGTAATGAGGACTCGACTATCGCATGGATATATAGTTCCGCAATATTCCAGGCTGCTAGTACACCCCCTGAAAGATGCAGTATAGGCCGCCTGTTAAATTAGTCAATCATTTCTAGTTAAAACCGCAGATAGCTAAGGTCACTTTATGTGCAGTTGCAGGTTCGAATGAATCGGTCTAAAGGAACTACGCAGAAGGCAATCGAAAAATGGCTGCGCCTTAGCTCGGCTAACTCTAGATATGCAAAGCGAAAGCTTGATTCAGCCTAGTTAACTCTTGGTTTCACTTGGTTTCACTTGGTTAACTTTTGATTTAGCTGTAATTATTATACTTAGGTATACAATCGTCGTTAAGTCAGGTAGAAATTATAAGCCTACAAGTGCAAGCCTTTTGCAAGCCGAACCGCTCACTCTTCGTAAGTCTCCGACGCTAGCTTTTGCGCGCTTGGCATTCCGGACTTTCTCCAGTGAAGCAACTCGCCGGGGCGATATTCGCGGGGTGGGCAGACGCCGCTTGCCGACGACGGCTCAAAGCTACCCGCTCCCGCGCAACGCTCAAAGAAGGCCCGGCCTCGCTCTCATCGTGCTCCCGCGTTCGATATAGCGTGAGGGCTTAGCCCTTACGCTATTATATTGTAAGGCAGCAGCACAGCTGTTGTCTCGTCGCCTTTATTTGGCTGAGCCACGCGCCGAACGAACACGACGCGCACAGTGATGATGATTATGTACAGGTGAAGAAGATGAAGGATTAGACAGAAGAGAAGTGTAATTACACGCCGTAATTATTAGCGGCAACGTAGCCAGCTGCGGACCTGACGACGACGAACTCGGGAGCAGGATGAGAGCGAGCGCGGCGCTTCTCTTAGCCAGGCGCGGGGCGAGTCACGTGATCAGGCGGCGACCCAGGTGCGGAGAGCGCACGCGTCAAGCCGGTGGCGGCGGCGGAGCTCGGCGCGACGAGTCACGTGATACGTTGCCAACGCTACGACGCAGCTGCGGTCAAATGATGGTCAAATTGCTGGCGACGGCAAAACTCGGCTGAACTAGGTTAATAAAGCTTTCGCTTTAAAAGTCGGGCTGTGTACTCGACAGTGACGCTGACTGAAGAGGTGTGTTGACAGGTAATCAGTATACTGTGTATGACGTGAAAACATTCGTATTTAAAATTTCTCATACCTACAATGTCCTCCATGGCTTTTTCCACGTTCAATAACAATGAAAATACTACTCCTTTATTCAGCGAAAAATCTACGCTCCCTGTTAACGCACTTGCGCAAATGCAATAATGAAACTTTTCACATTAGCATCTCGAACCTTCACATACTGACGATTGTCAAGCAAGTAGCTCACAAGTAAATAGACGTACTTGTCTGGAGGAATGGGCTCACTAAAGCCAGCTTCATGACCCTAAGGACGTGGCGGTAGCAAGTGTAGTCAACTTTTTTTTCATCCACCTGCGAACTTGGCAATGTGTACTCCACCAGCTGCCTGAAGACACTCCAGGCAATTAGGTAGCGCACTCTTTTGAAGCCGACTGGTCCCTTCAAGATGTTTACGAGGATGGTGATTACATACTGCTGATACACGATGTGGTCAGTACCCTTGTAAGTCTTATTGGTGTATCTGGGAAACACTTTCGCCCACTCACCTGGAAAACAAGGAAAGACACTTACGTCAAAAAGTTAATGGCGGTCAAATGCTAAAAATGCAGCGGACGATGTAATTCGGGCGGTGGCAAAATATCTATACCATATAATTTCCAGTAAGCGTCTAACGAAAACATGCCTGGAGAAAATCTTTCTGCTGGTGCTCAGATCCGAAAATTTATTTCTCGCAATTTTCCGAGAGTAGAGGCCTTAATGTGTACGGACGATTACGTCTTCAGGAACCAATAAAACTTACTAAAACGCCGAACTCAGGATGGGCTATGAGTGATCCCTTTAGCTGCTGTTTCAAAAATACAAGTAACAACACTATTTCATGACGTGTAACTTTCGTCATAGAAGGGCTGTATAACAAACAGCTTGTCATTAGAAAAAAGTTCTGAGATACCTTATTATTTGTGGCAATCGTCAGTTTGGGTAAGAAGAAACACTGGGGAGGTGTGTTTGACTCCCCTCGGACCTGGCCGGGACCCTTGAACACTCTTTGAATGTGCTAAGCAAATTTCTTAGTAGCTAACCGGTGCCATCACAAATATTGGGGCCAAACATAGCACCTTTATTTAAAGTGCAGCTTTGACATTTCGTTTTCGACTGAACATACTTCAACTTCATTAAAATTATCCCCTAGAATGGCTCCCCAGGCATGGCGCGGGCATAGCGTTCCAGCTTGTTTGAAAAATTGGAGTAACAACACTATTTCATTACGTGTAACTTTCGTCATAGAACGGTTGTTTAACAGCTTGTCCTTAGAAGATATTTCTGAGATGCCCTATTATTTGAGGCAATCGTCAGTTTGGGTATGTAGGTGCGCTGTGCGTATACCAGTTGGAGGAATATTTCTCGTTTAATCTTCTCTGCCGCTTTTTTTTTCGCAATTCGTCAAAAGTAAAGCAGACAATCTGTAAGCTTTCTACGCTGTCTGACTCTATTGACACGAGTACACAAAGTAGCTAATAATTCACTAAAGTGAAAGGGGACAGGAACATTTTTAAACTTAGAAAACGTCGACGATGTGCAGAAGTAGTTCCAGTGAACACGTGAGCTAAATATTGCACTCAGCGTACAACGTGCAAGCGCAAATAAATTTCACTCAATGCAGCAAAGTCTTTACAATCTCGTGTACAAGAAAAGCCGGCAGACCCCACGCCCTGTGGGATTCGACGTTATGCGAAGCAGTGTGCGGGGAGCCTAGCAAGTTAACAAAACGATCATGGAAGCATCGATGCCCAGGCGGCTGTTTCATCACCTATGTGACACGCATGTCATGACATTCATGTCATTACATTTCAATTATGTCTCAACTCATTTCAGTGGTTTTTGAGTGTCCATCTTTTTCGCTGAGTCATCGTCGTTTTTGCTGAGTCATGCTCATGACTATGACTTCTCCCATCGTCCTTTTGTGCTTCCTTCCCTTAGTACCCAAGGCCGAATCAATTTCAGTGGTTTTGAGTCTTAATCTTTTTTCGCTGAGTCATGGTCGTTTTTGCTGCGTCATGCTCATGACTGTGATTTCCACCATCATCCTCTAGTGTTTCCATCAATTAGTGCACACGTGCGAACCCATTGCAGTGGTTTGTGAGTGTTAATCTTTTTTCGCTGAGTCATTGTCATTTTTGCTCTCATGCTCCTGGCTATGACTGCTGCCATCACCCTTTATTGTTTCCTTCACTTGGTACCAATGTCCGAACCCATTCTAGATACATACCAAGTTAACTAAACGACCACGAGGGCACCAAGATGTAGTCGGCTGTTTCATTGCCTATATGACACACATGTCATGATATTTATGTCAAGAGATATCATCGCCACACATTCTTGTCATACTAGGCCAATTTTGGTACATACCAAATTAACGAAACGACCATGAGAGCATCAAGACGTAGGCGACTGTTTCTTGACCTACATGACACACATGTGATGACATTCATGTCTCGACCTATCATTTACGTCCGTCATTCACTCTTGTCACACTATGCCAATTTTGGTACCTACCAAGTTAACGAAACGACCATGAGAGCAACAAGGCGTAGGCGGTGAGATAGATAGATAGATGGATAGACAGATAGATAGATATTTAGACAGATAGATAGTGTCAAAGTGGCAAACGTTCGCCATGAAATGCTCTGCATTTAAAAGATTGAAAATACCTAGCTCTCACATCCGCAATGTCGTCATGCAGCATCATGCATCATGTCGTCATGCAGCGAATAGGCAAACAAACGCATCTCACTCGATGAGCGCAAACACCCGCTGCCAAAACGCTGGTGTGAGGAAGAGTGGCAGCAGCAGCGAGCGAATATAGCTTTGTCCTAGCTCTCGCTCCAACGAGAAGTAAGCGGCGAGAACACAGCGCACACGAAGCTATGAACACTCGGCGTACCTAGACTTCGTACTCACCGCAGATCGCTTTCAAGATAGGGTGCGCTCGACCAGGCTCAGCAGTGCCGTACGCTGCCGCCGCCGGACTAAAACAACCCACCCCCACCCGGATTTTTCCGCGTAGTGGCAGAAGGGGTACTTCAGCCCCGCCTTCCTTCCATGCGCGTGGAATTCAAGCTACCATCCTTAGCTCCCCCTCCGACGCTTTCACTCGCACCTACAGCACACGACGAGCGGTCACGGTGTTCTCGCACTTAGACTTTGTACGAAACATCACGGCGACGCCGACGACGACGGCGGAAATGCCACTGAGATGCGAAAAGAAAGAAAAGTGATTTCATCTGTGCGCTGTAGTTCTACGAACGCACGTAGCTGCGTCTTCTGCACATGGACTCGGAGATAGCAGCGGCGTCCCTCGTAGCGTAGCCTACCGCCGCCTCCACGGGGTACCGCCGTGAGTTCCCTTACCTTCGAGAAACTCAACATTTGGGCGGGGCTTTGCCCCCTTTTGACTGTTCCCCGGTTTAGGTTGCAGCGCGTTCGTGAATACCAATTAAAAGCGAAAGCCGCTCATCGGTGCGCTAACTGCGACCAACTCTTCTTGTACATGAAAGCGTCAAAAACATTTTGCGGCAGGAGATTCGTGAGGCGACGTAGTATGATAGTGAGGTCATTCATTCGATGATTAGTTCGAAAAGTGTTTCAGGGTAGCTTGATGCTTTCGTTTTCTTTCGTGTCTTCCTTAGCCGTTTGATAACTGAGCTGGAATTGGCTCCTGTACACCTCGGAGGTGGTTGGGCCTGAGAGCCGTGAACAGCGGAGCTAGACGTGACCCCAGCTCCCAGTGGGCTAAGACAGTCAGAATGTAAACGCATGAAAATAAAGCTCTTACAAGCTTCACGTTGTGTTCACAGGAAAATAGCAAATTTTTGGCTGCGATATTCAAGCTTCTTGCAAACAAAACATAAGCGAAGAATGTAAAGAAAACTGGAGAGCGTGAACTACAAAAGCGGGAGAGTTCACAATCTAATCCTGGCTCTAATTACATACGCAGTGCTTACTGCGAACGTCGTTAAGTCATACATGAAGTTGTACGAACGTTTTCTTCTACACTACCGTGCATGTGGTGAATCACTTTCATTTTTGATTTGGAACAGCGTATAACGCGCTGTTTTAGAAATGTGAAGAGCAGTCATTATTTTCTTAGTGGTTACCCGTCAGATCGCATAGTCGGCTTTCTGTCCTGAAAGTTTTTATAAGCACTCACGGGAATACAACGTCTACCGCAAAATTTGTGCGGAAACAATACTGACTTTTAGCTATTCCCATTTTATTCTTTATAGCGATAGTTTCGGAACGTGCACGAACATTTCTTTCGATCCGCAAATTATAATTTTAGAATGTTATGAGCAATCATGCATATCACAGCGCAGCGGGTCCCAGTAGAGAAACCAAGTTCAAACTTAACCTATGCCTGTAAGATTTTCTGTTTAATTATTCTCTTCCCTCCTTTATTTAACTACAATACCCTAAATGTCTCATTGATTACCTTGACTGTTGACCGGTTGATGCTGTCATTCGCTTTCAATCTTAGCACTTCTTCAAACTTTTGTAACGTGCCAGTAAGTTAAAAGTGTTTCTAGCTGCCGCTATTTCAGAGTTAGTGTCGTCCAGACGGCTCAACAAATCGTGCTGTGCAAACAAATGAATGGGCTGAGTCGTAAAAACACGAAATGGCGCATGTCTGACCGTTTGCAGGTCACACATAGATGCTGCGTAAGTAGTGCAAAAGTCGCACGCCTTTTAGACATACTTCTGTTGATGTATCCCCCAGTGTATTCCCACACGTTGCTAATTTCTTGAACGTCGGGAGCACTCTCCCCTTTCTTCGCCCACTCGAAGACCGCGTAAACTGCAGTAGAATGGAGAGAGAATATTTGAAATAGAAAATGTCAGACAAACTGTAAAATATTTGTTAGCAAATAAAATTCAACAGCGCGAACCACATATTACAAACTTTTGAGATGAACGCGCCCTGTTCTCATTACATTATGCAGCATGATTATTCAATTTTCACGAAATAATAGTAACAGCAAGAATAAGTAAAAAAGAAAAACAAAGTACCACCTGTATTTCACAATATTTTGTAATTATTCGAGATCTAAGTATCTCATTTCAGAACTATTGTGAGATATTTCTTGCATCAGGAGTAGTGCTATAGACAACCACAGCATTTCAAACAAGTTTCTACGCCACAAACACATTAGGAAAAACGAAATAGCATTCCAAGTTGATTTGCAGTTTAGCCTCAAATAGCGATTTAAATTCAGAAAATGCTTCTTGTTTGAGGATAGTGAGATACAAGTGTATGGCTTCCGTGGAACGAAACCTAATATTATAATAAAGTTAACTTTATTTAGAGTAGATATGTCTAGCCAGAATGAAATAAATAGTTGCTGGTGTACTGTTTGCACAATCTGCTTCTCCAGTGTATATGCAACTCTATTTAAGAGACATTGATATTTACAGGATGTGACTTTCCTAACAGGCGTATTAGAAATGCAGATTGATTTTGTATATGTGTGGCGAAGAATAAATTGCGTGAATGTTAAACCAGTGCAGAAATAAAGAAGGTATACAATAAGAGAAGAAAGCATTCATGGCAGCCGTGAGACTTTTCTAGCAAATAATAATAAAAAAAATTCCTGCTCTTAGTCATTTCTTGTGGTTTACTGCTCACGCCTTCTAGTCAGTCATTGGACTGATACCTTACGAATGAATCAAAAGTTTTATAGTGGAAGGATTCAAAGCTTACTCATCTTGCATGAATAAGCTTTTGAAGTACACCGAACATGCAGCCGAAATCGGTAAACAATCTACTTCTACAAACAGTTGCACTTAAATTTTCGTGTAAGAAAGCCTCTGAATAAGCTTATTTTAAATGTGAGCTGTCTCTGAAAACGAAACGCTTAAGGCCCATTCACACTTGCGACTAGGCGAGGTCACGCAACCGATTGCGACTGGCGACCAGAAAGCTACTCTAGACGAACGATGTTCACACTGACAAATGCGACCGACGAGTCGCTAAACCGAAATGTCTCGCGATATGCCGTTCACGTCTGCTTGAAATGTCATCGCCGCATAAAATAAGCGTCAGCGTATACGGACGTTCTGTTCCTTCGCATCTGATTGGCTCAGCTGTTCTCTGACTGCGGTCGCGTGACTGAAAAATCGAGCAGTGAGCGACTGGCTCGAAATAGTCGCATTTCGAGAAAAGCGACCATTTGCGACTACTTGCGACTGGTCGCTTTGCGACCTCGCCTAGTCGCAAGTGTGAATGAGCCCTTAATCTTCGCTAATCACCCTTTTTATATGTTGATAAGCGACAACCTTTGCACAACGGCCACAACTCCTGACAGTTGTGTAAAGGCACTATGAAATACCCACAACAAGTCATATTATTCACTTGAGAAATAATTTGAAAGTATTAGTATTTACTAGCACTTCACTTCGAACCAAAACAAGGATGTTGTTCAAAGAAGATTAAATATGAATGTGAACGAGAAACGTATCTTCGAGGTGTCTATAAAGTAGCACGGAGTTTTGTGTTATTGCTAAATATGTTTTCTTTTCCATATATCGTGTCCCCACTCCTCCCACCCTACAAAATTTTCTAGACCAAACATGCTTTCCCAGACAATACGCAAGAACACACATTTGCCTTCGAAATTGAAAACAATTCAAAATTTTTGTGTTCCCAGAGAAGAAACTAAATTTTCCACATCGGACATAATTTTTCCTGATAACACAAAAGTACCAATTTGTTATCCACGCTAATGCCAGCCGTAAACATGTGGCACCATTGTAAGCAAGATTGAATGTGTTTGCATGAGAGCAATAGGTGTAGTCTGTTACATGCGAAATGCTGAAACCTGGCGATCGTTTTAGCTTCAACGATATACGTTTCGGCACACAAAAACCGTCTTCGCGCATTCTAAATATTACCTAAGCCTGTCACTGAGATTCTTAAATCCACGCTGCCAATACGTGAAAAACGTTCTCACGCTGCTTCTCGTACTCGATGATCCTAGATGCAAGGGTGGGCGCCTGACTAGAAGGGTCAACGCCAAAATATTGCAGCCGCTGGGCATATTTAGCCGAGTTCACGGTTTCTGAAATATTCTGGCGTCCCTTCAGCCAGTCCTCTTGTTCTTCGCTGAACTTCATCTGCGAAACAATAATGCGATAGAACCTTATTAGGAATGTCACTCTGCTCCCAAAAATAAAAGGATGCTGCTGCAAATGTTGGACGTCCACCAACAGCGGAACCCCACGCTGGTTATTCACAAAATGTGGCTGCCATACAAAGCGCGCCTTATATCCATGTGCGGCGTCGGTGTGCCGATTTCTTTCAGCGCAGTGCAGAATTGAGTGATATATCGATATCAGTTTGCCATTGCCTAAACTTGGTAAAACAATCAGTTGAATGTAGGGCCGCCGTTAACAAAACGTTGAAAAAAATAAAACAGAACACGGGATCAAAGCGGACAAGACCTTTTTGATGAACTTTACGTTTCCAGTAAAACAATGAAACACTGTGGTATTGTCATTAGCTAGCATAGGCTGGAAACCAAACTACCATGTTATGTGCCTATATTAAACTAATCTTTCCTCAGACAGCACGTATGCAGACGGTAGCGCAAGGCTGGAAATGAGGACACGCGATCGAACGCAAAACTGTCGTCCCGAGCACTAACTAAAAACAAACCTTTATTCCTGACGAACCGACATACAGGAATGTGTCTTCAGCAGTCCGAGTGAGTTATCAGCTCAGAACCTTGTTACGGTGCTGCTTTAGTATGTCGAATCAAGTAGCCCATCAACGTGTGCTTCTTTTTCTTGATGCCAAGCTATCCTCGCCTGTAACCACAATTTTTCATGTAAAATTAAATTATGGGGTTTTACGTGCCAAAACCACGATCTGATTATGAGGCACGCCGTAGTGGGGGACTCCGGAAATTTTGACCACCTGGGGCTCTTTAACGGGCACTTAAATCTAAGTACACGGGTGTTTTAATGGCACAAACCAATTTTTCATGTAGTCTACTGGCGTACGAAAGAGGAACCGACAGGATTTTGCCGGTAAGCGCACTTCCTTTAGTCTAATACATCTGTAAATCATGACATACAACCTATACATCGCATGTTGCATAGAAGAAACGTTACGGAATTGTGTGCATACCATTTAGTTCTATAGAAACAAATTACTCGCTTCACAAAACATTCGCTTCACATTTGTTCCACAATGTGCGTTGCACCGGTGTAACTTTCTTTCATGCCTTATACATGACATTACTTGACCGCTTCCATCTTTTCTCCCGTTTATACTCTATTTGCGGGCCAAGGCGGCCGCATTCCTGCGTGCGGGTCATATAAGGGTGCTGGTGTGTAAATGTTTATGTGACCTTTGAGAAGTATTGCAAGCTCTTGATAACAATAGCACAAAGACACTGGCTGAGGATTTCAACTATGGGCCAGATGAGTAGCGAAACAACTACAACAATACTATTACTAGTTGTACATATAATTATTTCTGGTGCCCAAATGAGTTTGCAGCTTTATTTCCGGGCCAAAGCGGTCGCATTGACGAGCGCGTATATAAAACATGCAAGTGCGCTCATAGGCTCAGATTTTGGTGAACACAGGTAAATGCTGTGACGTCAAGGCCATAACTGTATTGTGATTGTCATTGGGGAGCAGGCATTGCAAGCGACAGGGTGTTTCAGTTAACTTCGGCCACACTTTAAAAAAAAATACAACTGCTACGTAGCTGGAAAGAACCAAGGCAATGTTGTTTGCCGTCTCTTGGAGATACTCAAGATATTTTTTGCATTCCGCCCAATTAGATAATTAGTCTTAATTAATTAGGCAACTTCTCAATTATTATAGTGAGATGAAAAGTGTCAATGAGAAAGATGTAGAGCAACATGAGAAATTTCAGACACAGCTTTCTGTTCCTCAATACGTGCAACATATTTGTGTTTTTCCGAGCGGGAAAGAAGTCCGCGAATATACGCAAAATTGCCGCGCGACTGGCCGCTCGAGGCACTTTGCGTGTATTCGCGGGCATCTTTCACGCTCAAAAAAATACTTTTATGTATCACGTATTGAGCAACAGAAAGCTGTATCGGGAGTATTTCATGATGTTCTACAACTTTCTCGACACTTTTCATCTAATTATAATAATTGAGAAGTTAATTATGATCAATCATCTAATTAGGCGGAATGCAAAAAATAATCTGAATACCTCCAAGCGACGGCACACAAGGTTCTGTCTTGCTACGATGCATTTGCATACTTTTAATGTTTGGCCTAAGTTAACTAAAACACCCTGTGTAATAAAAAGAATGCATACTGTGACGTTCTTTTAGTACAAAACCATAAGTTCAATTTTGCGCACCCTCATTAGCCTCTTATTATGAACGAATTTGGCGTCGTCGAATGTGATGGAAAAGATAGCATGGATTCCAAAGTCAAGTGAACAGCGGACAATCATGTCCAGTATGCCGACTTTCGCCAAGGTTGTCTCGTTTGCCAGGTCCAGGTTCACGGAAGTCATCCACGTCACCAGATCTCCGGTCTGCAACGAACGTGTATGCCCACCAAGTTATTCAAAGGAGGAAACATTGCCGTCTCGCTGACGAGGATTCCGTCACGAGCACTACCAATTATAGCGAGCATTTATTGCTATACGCCGGAAAGGTGCGAACACGTGCAAGCTTCAATGCGCAATTAGGGCGTCGTTCAATGCAGGATCGAGTCTATACACTGCAGCTTCAAGTTTTGCGCATAGGAGGCTCAAGCATGCGATTTTCGCAACAGACAAGCGAGGACCTAGAAACCAAGAAATTGACCCCTGTTATGATTATACCGGCAGGACGTAGCGCCCGTGCAAAATCGAGGAACATTTATTTTCCACCGAGTGGCCTGCGAGAGATGTTTTATTTTTGTTTTGCCAACGAAGTGGGCATGCAAATTTCGATATAAACTGGCGAGCGCAAAGACATCACACGCCTTTTAAATCAAGGAGGTTGGCACTTTCGCGAAGGAAAGGAAAACTGCGATTTTTGTTCGAATAGCACCGCGTCAAGCCTTCACCTACAAAAAGTTCTACATTAACAACGAACTATTTGTCAATGTGCCTTGATGTATTTGCGAAATAAGTGGTTACGTTAAATTTTCTTAAGAAATAATTTATTTAGAATCTTAGCAACAGAGAAAACGTCATACCTGTTTGTGGAGCAATGCATAACGAAAAATTTATTTTCTTCCTATATTTTCAAAGCAAAAATATTTGTGCTAAATTTAACAAGTAGGCATAATTCGCATTTTGAAATGTGCTCTGTATGTGGCGTGATAACATAAGACATGAGGTAAACGATTCAATTATTCGTTGCGCTGATTGCGTTTCGAGGGAGACGGAATGGGAACGTATTGGTGTGCCCATATTTAGATACACGGCGAAGAACCATTGCCGGTCAAAATTAACTAAGATGACTGCGCTACTGCGGACACGGGAAACATGAGCTTTATTCTGAAACAAAATATACAACGTGGTTGCACGAGAACAACTATATGAATTTTTGGAAGCTTACGAGCGAAATTAACTAGAAGTTTTCTAGAAATTGATACGTATTCTATCATGGCAACAAGCATATAATTCAGAAAAACCCTTTTGCTTGAAACAGAAAGTGCTGCGAGGTATGATATAAATTAGATAACACTACTGCCGAATAGGAAAGCAGTTGTGATATACTGGTGTATTTGGCTAGATTTCTGAGCTTTCTGTCGCGAGAACAATAATTGAAGCGGTGATGGAGCATTGCGGACCCTTGTGGCCCCGGCGGACACGGAGTTGTACCCCCCCCCCTCCCTATCCTTCCTCCGGAAGCTTGCGCGCGGTGGAAAACGGCGCGCTACCTCCGTGCTTTCCTCCCTTGCGTATGCGAGATTCAGCCGCGATCGCCGCCTCACCTTCAAACGTTTTCACTCCACATGCAGCATAAGGCGTGCGGCGCCGACATTATTGTCCTTGGACTTTATACGGAACCTCACGGTGGCGACGATGGGCGACGCCGACGGCATAAGTGCGCCTGTAGTGTCATGTAATTGCTATCACAGTAAAACATTGTTCGGCAAAGTTGATAGAGAGATGAATTAGGGAGAGAGCTTGTTGTATGTTTATGACAGTTTCTTTTTTATTGTTAGCGATTAATCGAGAAAAATTGCGTTATAAATGATCAGTTGCGTTTAATTATTATTTAAGGTGCACGAATGACCTGAATTTCATTGCACAATGCTTCCCGCGCACTTTTCCGGAGTGGGAAATATTCTTTCCAGGGGATCATGTTTATGTTAAGATGTGTTTCACCAATTTTTGCCTTCTCTTATACAACCAATGGAGTGCTGCTAACGACGGCAGTCGGGCGGGGTAGCCACTTAGAGGGAATGTTGATCCGAAATCGGTCGCAGCCACTTATTGCCAGGAAATTAGGCCCAATACTGAGTGCGATCATATTAGAAAACAAATACAATCGGTAACAAAATACTGGACACGGATTCATCGGTACCTGTTGATTTCAGAAAAGGTCCTTTACGACACGGTATTATCAAAGCTGTGTTAACTCGTTTTTGAAACAAGGAAAGCATCATCCCGTTGGCTATATAGACCGTTTTATAGCTTCCTGGACTCCACCACTGCGGTTGCAGACAAGCGCCTGCTTTATATTATTGCCAGCACAAACAGGAAGGATTTGAGGCCATCAACTTCGTCACGGGTTCAGAACATTTTGTTTCCAGTGAGCGCACGGCGTAGAACTCGACACCTATGACAAAAAAGGGATATATGAACGAAAGGTGCGTATTCAAGTAGGCCAGCCAATGCCAATGGACGAAGTTAAACTGTTTATTCGTGCACGCACTTTCCAACTATTCTGCTCGAATGTATTCTAAGGTTATTATGCTTGACGATGAACGTTCTGTTTGGAGTTGACCGAGGACGTGTTGAGAAAAACAGAACGTGTTGACTAGGAAAATGAAGGTGAGTTCTTTGTTCTTATCTAACCGAAGCTATGTGTACCATTTTCTGGCCGCCCCTAGTTCACGTGGTCTCTCCCGCGGTTCCAAATATCGCCGGCAAACCTTGTGGCCCATGCCGCGCATCACGCGCTGTAGTACTTCATAAAATAATGCTGCTGTTGCAGCTCTATCGAGTCGGTGAGGTGTCTTTGCACAGGGACCACTCGAGACCTCAGACTGCGCAAATTTTTTCAACGCACCGCGTACGTCTGGTTAAGCGTGGCATATTCGCGGCCGCAGTCATCATCAGGTCGTTTTATTCATGTTAAGGGCCCTTCCGGTCGAGTAACATTGCAGTTCTTTATTTTGTTAAACTTGATGCCCGGGGGCAAATCGTACTACTAAGGTTTTAGGAGCACGAAAGCTAGCAAAAACCGTTTCCTCGAAGCTTTGCAGTTACCTGTATTGGGATGTACACCGATGCGGCGCACCCCATAGCACACGGACCCATCGCTGGTTGTTCTCTCCCGAGTGATACTTTAATAGAATTTCAGGCTAGATATACGATAATAACAAGCTGCACGTATGTTGCGCATCAACAATTTTTAGACTTCACTCGACTCCTATTCGACCGAGGACGGACCTGGGGAACCTCCTCTAGGCCCATAGTCGTTCAATATTGTGGCTATATCGAGGCTGAAAGCTTAGTAGCGATAGGCTAACAAGTTTCCGAAGCGCAAGAACTTGGCCACACCTCTCAGGAGAACGCAAAACTTGTCCTTCGACGTCAACAACACATTCGTCGTGCACCGTCTACCGCGATCATGCATACCAGCAAGGCGCCGGACGATAGACGGCGCTGTCCTTGCAAAATGACGGCGCCCTCAATAAAACGGTCTATAACTAAACACTTTTTTTTACCTCATTCGGCATTCATACCTCGTTCCTCTTTGAATGGGCGAATGCGACGCATGCCTGAAACAGCCCAGCTGCTTTCTGCCACGACGTCTGTTTAGTGGGAGGTACTTTCACATTCTTGGCGTATGACGTGGTCCACACTCGGATGAGGCGGCTGGACTGAAAACAACACAGAATCAGACTGGTAAATATAAATATTAAACCGATCTCAAGTTCCAAAGAGCTCTGGGGTACCTCACATGCGACCGGAGTGGTCGTTCCACTCCAGTGCAACAGCGCTTCCAACTATGCCCAGGAAAACAATTTTCAACTCATGCAGCGTTTTTCTTTTACATTTTGATGCAATTAAAGCGCCAGTGCTGCATGTCGAATGTTAGTCTTCTGTCGCACTGCCTCGCGAGCTGACGTTTGCCAAAACGGCACCGCATTGACGTCAATGGTCGCGTGCCGATTGCATCGGTGTTTTGAACGTACCTAGTTCTAGAGCAAAAGTTGTTTGCTCAAGTGCTGTGGCCGTGCAGCAACGCACAACGGCCGGGCTCATACAATGTGACGACTTTATTGTAATAATATTCCTTCGCACACTTTGAAAAGGTGAAGCTCCGGCCATGGTATCACCAGGATTAGCTGACCGTGAACGGTGGATGATAACGAAGGAACTTAAAAAATGATATTCTGGGGTTTTACGAGTACGTGCCAAAACCACGATATGATTAGGAGGCACGCCGTAGTGGGGAACTGCGGAAAAATTTTGACCACCTAGGCTTAATTAACGTGCCCCCAATCTGCGGCTCACGGGCATTTTTCAATTCGCCCCCATCGAAATGCGGCTGCCCCAGCTGGCATTTGACCCGGCGACCTCGTGCTTAGCAGCCAAATTCACTAAGTGACCGCGGTGGGTAGCTAAAGAGTAATATACAGGAAACTAAATCCTGATGGGCCTGCCACTTTTAGAGTGACCACCTCATTAGTATTTAAGAGCCTATAGCTGTTGATGTTCAGCACAAAATAAAGAAAACGATCGTTTACTTTATCGGTATCATTATTAGGCGCCGTATTAGACACATTTCCCCCGGGAAGTAGAAGGCATGTTGAAAATATAGCATCTTTAATACGAATGAGGCGTATGCTCTTACAATGAAAAACTCTGTACACCGGTTGCTGTGACCAAAATAATTTTTTGACTCTCGAAAGTTATAATGGCTCGATAAGCCATTTCTTTCTTAGTTTGACTTCGGTAAGTTTCGGCATAGGGTTCATGGTAATCGAATGTACTGCAGCGTAGCGAATTCCATAGCGGAAAAATTCCGTCCACTTTAACCAGAAACATGGACTGAACTACCGGAGGCCGGAAAGGTTCCGGCTTTAGCAGAAACGAACCAAAGAAGGGATAACATAAGGGGGAAGGTATCAAGCCTACATTTTGCTTGATACAAGGGTACTCCAATAGAGTCGCAAAACAGTGACGTCATTCATAGACATCCACTAAGGGCGTGACATAGGCGCTATTCAAAAGTTCTGTTTCAGTCTTCTGGGTTACACTGGTGGGCCGTAGTTGAAACTCAATACAGGAGTGAAAAGCGTGAACTTTTCCATTTGTGCAGCCGTTTACTAACTCTTCCAATGACGGGATTCATGTCTTGCACTAGACTCTTATCGCTAGAAGTTACTTTGTCTTTTATAATTACTTGTCTCATTACTAAATCTAGTGACATCAAAGTTTGTGCAAGTATGATAGAAGTGTTCCTGATCGCACATTCCTTCTCTTTTGAGATTTTAGCAGCGCGTTTAATATAAATGACATAGCTGTGAACAACGCCAAAAATATTGTGCGGACTGAAACGCGCTCCTGGAACAAAGGAACGACAATACAACAATGGGAACAATCAAAGGGGCGTTTATTGCGCCTTTGTAGACCCATCTAGCCAGCTGATTTACTACCAATTGAACATGCGGATGGACACTGACGAATCATGGAAGCCTGACTCACCGCGACAGGATGTTGAGCATATATGCTCGCCCCCCTATACTGGACCCCAACGCTTAAGTCACACGAACCCTGCGCAATGTCGCGCGAAGTGTCACGAGAACGTTCGCCTTCGAACGATCGTGCTCGTCCATGCGGGTACCCCGCTCCGAAGCTTTTCTCGGGAATTTCCCGTGCAGCGCGCCGAGCCAGCGTGCGAGACGTCGGCACTCACGACCGACCCGAAGCCAAAGACCTAGGCCGGTATTTTGTAGCGCTGCCTTTCCGGTGCTAATGCCTTTTCGCGCTTATCGCGCTCTGTCAGAGGTCACCTAGAGCGGCGGTCCGCTCGTGTTATCACCGGGATCAGCCGGCCGAGAGCGGTGAATGATAAAACTAGTATAGACTAAATGATAAAGAATCGCTACAAAATACCGGTCCCAGAGGTACCTGCCTGTTGCGCACGAGTAACCGCGAAGTTAGCTGGCGTTAGCAGTGCTACACTCGCCATCTCTCGTGCTATTCTGCAACTACGACGACCGAGCTATGCGGCGAAGCAGGATTACAGAAAACCCCAGAGTCATGCAGTGAAGCCACATAAGGGAGTTGACCTTGAAAGTTTAGAGCTAAACTTGACTGAGAGCAAGAGACTATTGCTTGCCCTCATCCTCCCAACCTTAAATGTCTACTTACTCCGGCGAAAACACGGTACACGGTCTAAGGTCAACGCGCGCTTCCGCGAAAAACACATAGTGCACGTGACAGTGTCTGTGCCGAGGATCTGTCCGCGCACTCTCGTGCAGGCGCGGCCACTGCTCGCGGGAACACGGGAGCCCGTAGCAGCGCTCTGCGGAGTGCCACCACCGATGCCTCGTGAATTGAAGCTACGCAGGCGTAATCAAAGCAATAGGCGGAGCGCCCGGCACGTCCTCTCCTACAGTTCTTCCCTCAGACGCTCCCGCTCGCACTGCTTCGATGTTCGCATTGCCATGTTGTCAACGGCCATGAATTTCTATGACCAAAGCGAGATTCACGCGACAGGATGTATTGCCGATCCAGCCAACGGATGAGCATGACGTAGCTCAACGCCGCCGAAGTGTTGCAGCCCAATCGTTTCACTGTCGTCCTCGGAATAAATCGCCACTCCGCCCGTCGTTTAACTCAAGCCTAAATGCCACGTCGTGTATGTGGCTGCATTCATCTTGATGCAAAGGCAATGAAACGCGCAGCTGCATCTGCATTGCCGAGAATAAAGAACATCTAGAGCACATCTACCTTTCGCAATGTCAGTGGGTTTATGACAAATACTGAAAGACATGCTGGCTCAATTATAATGGTCCAAAGAATCTTAGTCGCACAAAGGGTGGCGACCATCATGTGCAGTGCCTCGGAGAAATGCATGCCGCAGTACGATAATACCGGCTTTCCTGTTCTTGCTCATGCCCCATCAACTAATAATCGCTATTAAATAATTGATCGAAAAGTTCGTGGGGCCGCAACGTTCATATGGGGATGCATTACCTGCGAAGCTGGTTAGGTTGCATACATGGGCGGTGTACATTTATGAAATCATACACTTCTTTCATACGGCACCAGAGTACGCCGACGCAAGCGCCGCCCCGGTCACCACATCGCACCTCCGGACGCGCTTGACGTTATAACCACAAAAGCGCAGGCCGCGTGCACAGGCGCCGTCGCCACAACCGCTGCTGCTGCTGCGCCGGTACCTCCGATGCGCGGGACGCTATAACCACGAAAGTGCCGGCCACGGGCACGGACGCCGTTACCACACTCTTTCCTCCTCTCCCCTACGCGTCTCTATTGCTGCAGCGCTGTCGCCACACTTTTTCCCCTCTCCCCTACCCGTCTCCATTTCTGCAGCGCTGTCGGCACACTCTTTCTCCCTCTTCCCTACCTGTCTCCATTGCTGCAGTGCCATCACCACACTTCCCCCGCTCCCCCTACGCGTATCCATTGCTGCAGTGTTGTCGGCACACTTCCCCGTTCCCTACAAATTTCCATTGCTGCAGTTCCGTCGCCACAGTCCTTCCCCCTCTTCCCTACCGGTCTCTATTGCTGCAACGCTGTCGGCACACTCTTTCCCCCTATACCCTACCCGTCTCCATTGCGCAGCACTGTCCGCACACTCTTTTCCCCTCTTCCCTACCTGTCTCCATTGCTGCAGCACCATCACCACACTTCCCCCTCTCCCCTACACATCTCCATTGCTGCAGCGCCGTCGCCGCAGTCTTACCCCTCCTCCCGTCAGGTGCCTCCATGCTGCTGTGCTGTCGGCACACTTCCCCCTTCCCTACAAATTTCCATTGCTGCAGTGCCGTCGCCCCAGTCCTTCCCCCTCTTCCCTACCGGTATCCATTGCTGCAGCGCTGTCGGCACACTCTTTCCCCCTCTACCCTTCCCGTCTCCATTGCCGCAGCCCTGTCAGCACACTCTTTTCCCCTCTTCCCTACCTGTCTCCATTGCTGCAGCACCATCACCACACTTCCCCCTCTCCCCTACACATCTCCATTGCTGAAGCGCCGTAGCGGCAGTCTTACCGCTTCTCCCGTCTCGTGTCTGCATTGCTGCTGTGCTGTCGGCACACTTCCCCCTTCCCTATAAATTTTCCTTGCTGCAGTGCCGTCGCCACAGTCCTTCCCCCTCTTCCCTACCGGTCTCCATTGCTGCAGCGCTGTCGGCACACTCTTTCCCCCTCTTCCCTACCCGTCTCCATTGCTGCAGCGCTGTCGGCACACTCTCCCCCCTCTTCCCTACCTTTCTGCATTGCTGCAGCGTCATCAGCACCTCTCCCCCTAGGCGTCACTGTTGCTGCAGCGCTGTCGGCACACTTGCCCCCTTCCCTACAAATCTCCATTGCTGCAGTGCCGTCGCCACACTCTTCCCCCCTGTCCCCCTACGCGTCTCCATTCCTGTCCACGGGTCGTGATACGGACGTAAGCCGCCAGGGTAACCTTCCTAGGAACGCATGCGGGAGATGCATACGGGGCTAGAGGTAAAGAGCTTCGTTGTAAAAATTAGAGTTATAATTGCCCCGCACAAGGCACTACGGGTGACATTATCGCCTCCAGCGCTTGTCCTTGACCTGCCGAGGGGGGCGGAGGTTGCGGGCTCCCTCAGGACTCCATTACTTTAAGCACTGCAAGTAAGCAAGTAATAAAGCGCCTATATTAAATGCGTAAGCATTTCTATGCCTACCCAACGAGGAACAGCCACTTCGTCACGTACGACGAATCGCTACAAAATGCGCAAACAAAATAAATTAGAAAGGAAAAAAAGCTGGCGATGGTGAGTTTCGAAACGAAGACCTCGCGCTAAGACGCGGAATGTGCTACCTACTTGGACCGTACATGAATGACATACACTTGGCCGAACAACCACGCTTGCAAAATGCCAATATATCTGAACCATATGAATGTTTTGTACCTGCGGTACTAAACAAATGACGAAGAAGAACAGTTTCTGTGAAGGCTTTGTTGGAAGATTTATTGATGGTGCAATAAAAGCCACCTCTAGGACCACATGTAGGACCATCTTGGAGCATTGTCGATATAAGGAAAATTGTGATTTTACGAGAATTTAATACCAAACTCAACATACTCCCGATGCGCTTCCGTGGACGCAGGATGCGCCTTCCGTTGGGACGTTCCTTAACCCAACGTAATGCCAGTGATCTCTGAGACAGATAAGCAGAGCTGGTAAGGAGTGATGAGGGGTTATATGGGTCTCATCGCGGTTGATAGTGGTTCGACGCGTACGTGTAAGGCTAAAAAGTGACAAGAGCTTCTATTAGCCGGAGTAATTATGATTAGGGTAATAAGCATCGATAAGTTGATAATCGTCAGGTCAAATTCGATAGGATTGACAAGGAGCGATAAGAGTTGATAAAGGTGGGGTCATGTCGGTTAAGGTTGGTAAGAACAGATAAGAGTTCATAAGAACCGGGTCAATTGTGATAAGGTTGATACCAACCGATATGGGAAGAAAAGGCTAGGATTGAGTCCGATAAGTTGATAACGACCGATAAGGGTTTGTAAGGGCTTATACTGGTGGGATCAAGTTTCGCAACATTGATAATGACATCGGGCTGCGTGGAGATGAGCAAGCGGCACACTGCTTACGCATACTTAGACAACTCCCAGAGGAGTTTCTACGTCAATTTTTCGTTAACACAATCACTGTCTGCACACTTGCGTTACTCTTAAGTGAAAATACTATTTAGTTTTGCCGACTCCATTGGTAGCGATAGCAAAACACGCCAGCCAGGCGAGCCGCTTCGCATAGACTCATTCCTGCAGTGGCTGTGCTGACTGACGGCTTGCGAGTGCAAATCGCCCCAACAATTTACTATTTCGTGCAGCGTCTTATAAGAAGCACACTTTCGAGGTCACTTTATTTTATTAGTCATTTCATGCGAGCAACAAACTGTAGCCGTTTTCTGTGCCACCGGTACCGGGAAAGAAAAGAAGCAGTTTCGCCCTAAAGTCGAAGCATCGATTGCGATAGCAAATTAGTAGACAGCTGTACGAAGTAAGGCTAGTAGTTTTATCGACCGTATAAAGTTGTAAATATTCGCTTACAAACTAATAAACAAGCAGGGTGTCATGCGCGCACAGCTAAAATGAACACATCTCGCTTGATGACCGCAGAAACTCTTCAAAACGCTGAAGTAAGAAAGTGCGCCAGCGGCAGCGAGCAAATTAACCTTTGAGGCCCCCGCGGGTGCACCCTTCCGCCGCATCGCAGACCACTTTCAAGATAGGCGCACGCGCGGCAGCTGCGTGAGCAGCAGCCGCAATGGCAGAACGCAGTCCCTGGACTCCTTGCTTCAGGGGAAGACCTCGGCCGCCCTACCAATGCGGCAGTCGCGCGACCCAGTGCGACTGCAGTCAATGAGTTGGTCTCGAGTGCCGCGTGCGATCCGACGCCGCATGCTATGGGAACCTTCTGGAATCTACGAGCTACGGCGGTTTGTACGAATAGTCGGACGACGGATCGCGCGCAAGATCGCACCATGTGTTTCGCGCTTGACGCGTTTGTCATCGTTCGCACGCACCGGCACACCATGCATTTCGGAAGCCATGAGCAGGCTTCGCGATGGCACTAAATGGTACCGAGTATTCTTTACGAAGATGTATATAAAAATGTTGGAATGAGAAACATGCATAGCATCCTATCGGCTCCTGGTGCATCATCGGCTCATCGGCAAACACCGGCTCCTGGTGGCGGCGCTTCATCTACGCGAGCGTCTCCGCCTGCAGCTCCGACCTACGTCACCGTTTCCCCGCTTCGGCATCCTTGTGTTTTCGCCGCAGTCGGCAATCCTGATGTCGACGACTAGCTCCGCTTATACGAACGTCTCAGCACCAGTCACTGGTGGGATCCGACTGTTATGCTTGCTAACGTTCTTTTCTTCCTCGACAGAGCTCCTCTGGCATGGTTCCAGACTCACGAAGAGGAGATCTCGAGCTGGGATCTCTTCAAAGTGAAGCTCCGGGACCTTTTTGGCAATCCGTTTGGTCGCCAACTCAATGCCAAGAAGGCCATGCCACACGTGTTCAGACGTCGACCGAGTCCTACGTGTCCTACATTCTCGACGTCTTGGCCCTTAGTGCCAAGGCTCACCAGAACATTTCGGAGGACGATAAGGTTAATCACAACCTCAAAGGCATTGCTGACGACCCCTTCAATTTACTGGTGTTTACGAGCGTCACCAGCATCGATAAAATCCTCATAGAGTGCCGCCGTCTCAAGCATGCTAAAAGCCGCCGGGATGACGTAGCAACAGATGCTACGTCATCCTGTGACGACCTTTTCCACCAGCCTTCACGGTGTGACAACTTTACCCGCATCATTCGTTGTGTGGTCGAAGCAGCACAACCGGCGGCCCCTTCATTCCCGTCACCTGATCATTCTCTGTCGACGATCTCCTTGATCCAGGCTGTCATCCGTCAAGAGTTGTTCAACGTCGGCCTGCACTCCGTTCGTTCCGTGCGCTCGGAACCTCTTTCTCACCACACGTATCCACCCCACTCTTCTTATTCCTCTTATGGACAGCGCAACCCGTCCGAATGGCAAACCATGGACGACAAGCCGATCTGTTTAACTGCCGCCGCATTGGACATATCGATCGCCACTGCCGCAGCCGCTGGACTTCTCCGACACGCTTTTCTTCTGATTACCACCCTCGTCCCTCTAGCGTGTCCTTTTCCTTCGCTCCTTCGATGCCCGACCCATCATCTGACCCTGAGACACCTCTGACACGACGCCGTTACTCCTGCTCGCCTTCTCCGTCCCGCGGTGAATCTCGTTCGCCCCCGTCACGCCGTGCTCCTTCTCCAACCTACTCGCCGCACCCCCGACCGGAAAACTAGACAGTGCAGCTTCTGGAGGTGAAGCTGCAATGAAGACATTGGCACGAAATCCTTGCTTCACCTTGCCAACGAACAAAAATCTTCTGGACGTTCTCGTCGACAATGTTCCTGTGTGCGCTTTGACACCGGGGAGCATGTGTCCATTATGAGTGCTGCTCTTCGCAGTCGGCTCAAGAAAGTTCTGACGCCTGCCCCGAACTGAGCTGTACAAGTCGCCGACGGAGGGACTGTCGCTATTGTTGGCATGTGCTCTGCCCGACTCACCATTGCTGAGACACACACCGTCGTTCTATTCACCGTCATCGAACATTGCCCTCATGAACTCATTTTCAGTCTGGATTTTCTTGCCAGTCATTCTGCCCTCATTGACTGTTCGGCCAGCTCACTTCGCCTGGACATGACTCTTCTTGCCCACCCTGTGGACCCGCCTCCAAGCCTATTGAGCTGCATGGATTTTATTCGCCTACCATCTCACTCTGTGACACATGTCGCCTTGTCTTCCTCACCAACTGTATCTGACGGCACTTACGTGGTCGCACCAATTCCGGCCGTTATACTTAGACATGGTGTTATCGTGCCGCGCACTGTGCTGACAATTACGGCAACTGCACCTGACTTCCCCTTGTCAATTTCGCGCTAACTGCGCAAGTCCTGCCTCAGGGAATCTCATTGGTTATAATTAGCGCTCTGCAGGATAATGAGGTAGAGCAATTCACAGTTAAAGATAGCTTCAGCTCAGCCCATACTGTGACGTCATCTCACGGCAGTAACGTCGACATTGAGATGATGGTTCCCTCTGACGCAAGCTGAAGCTCTCTGCCGCATTATTGAAGGCTATCGCGACATTTTTGACTTTGACAATTTACCCTTAGGTGAAACATCCGTCGTGACCCATCGCATAAATACTGGCGATGCGAACCCTATACACCGACATCCATGTCGTGTCTCTGCGTCGCAACGAGCTGTTATCCAACAAGAAGTTAAAAAGATGCTTGAAAAGGACATTATCGAGCCTTCCTGTAGTCCCTGGGCTTCTCCCGTCGTACTTGTCAAAAAGAAGGATGGAACGTGGAGCTTTTGTGTCGATTATCGCCACCTGAACAAAATCACAAGAAAGGACGTTTACCCTTTGCCACGCATTGATGACGCTCTAGACTGCCTGTACGGTGCCAATTATTTTTCTTCTATCGACTTACGGTGCGGCTACTGGCAGATATCCGTCGACGACATGGACCGAGAGAAGACTGCATTTGTTACCCCTGACGGTCTTTATCACTTCAAGGGGATGCCTTTCGGTCTCTGTGACGCGCCCGGCCGCCACCTTCGAATGAATGATGGACTCCTTGCTTCAGGGGTCCAAGTGGTCCCCCTGTTTGTGCTATCTGGACGACGTTATTGTTTATTCGCCCACATTCGACATGCATCTAGGCCGTCTTTCAGCAGTTCTTGACGTGTTCCGCCGGGCCGGCCTCCAGTTGAACTCGTCAGAATGTCACTTCGCTCGCCGCCAAATATCCGTCCTTGGACACCTCGTGGATGCCAGAGGCGCCGTTAGGAACTTTCCTGTTCCGAAGTCTACCAAGGACATTCGTAGTTTCGTAGGCCTGTGCTCTTATTTCCGACGGTTTGCAAAGGATTTTAAGACCATTGCACGTCCCCTTACCGACGTCTTGAAGAAAGACGTCCCGTTTTCTTGGGGTCCTGACCATGCCGCATCTTTTTCGCAGCTCACTACTCTCCTTACCACGCCTCCAATCCTGGCCCACTTTGACCCGTCTGCCTCAACGGAAGTTCGAACTGATGCCAGTGGTCACGGCACAGGAGCAGTGTTAGTACAACGCCAGCGTGGACATGATCGTGTTATTGCCTATGCCAGCCGATTTCTATCACCCGCCGAGCGTAATTATTCGATCACAGAGCGCGAGTGCCTCGCTCTTGCATGGGCTGTTGCGTTGTTTCGTCCATACTTGTACGGACGCCCATTCTGTGTCATCACTGATCACTACGCTCTCTGCTGGCTATCCTCGCTCAAAGACCCCACGGGACAGCTCGCTCGCTGGGCTTTACGCCTGAAAGATTATACTTTTTCCGTGGTATATAAGACGCGGCGCTTGCACAAGGATGCAGATTGTTTGTCCCGCTAGCCCGTCGACCAACCGGCTGATGCGGACGCCACCAATTCCGTTTTCTCTGTGTCCCGGCTGCTTCAAATTGGCAACGAGCAACGCAGCGATCCTTCGTTACGAGTCCTCATCGACCATTTGGAGTCAACGCCGGGTGTCGCCTCTCTCCGGATGTTTCTCCTCAAGGAGCGGACATTAAACCGCCGCAATTTCGGTCTCCATGCACGGCCCTGACTCACGCACCCACCGATATAATTTGAAAATAATGGGGAAGCAGAATGAACCAATAATGAAGCATAGTGCACTTTGTGGCTACAGTATATATCCGGTAGTGTGAAGAATCTGGAAAGGAGTAATGGTGGCACTGCTAACCTTCGTAAATGCCATTATGTGATTTAAACTGAATATCTTGTCGGGGATGGAAGTTAATCTAAGATCGGTAGGCTGGTTGGCATCGGGAGCCCAAGGTAAAACCACAAATGATGCAATGCCGGTTGACATGGGCTTGGCCTCTTTTGAATTCCGAGCAACGCAGAGCAAATTAGCTCTTATGAATGTCTTGGGAACGTCGATGAAATGAAATAGTCGGCTAAAAGGCTGTGCTTAAAAAAACATGGACAGTCCACGAAAAAAATAGGTCAAGAAATTTCGGAACGAAATACAGCGTAATTGAAAGTGTGAATAGGCATTTCGGAGCCCGTAAAAATAAAGTGAGAGAAACAACGACGCCTAAATAAAATAAATGCAAATGGTAAAAAAAAAAACAAAGGCCATGCTGACTGAAAAGCTGGCCAACGAGTCAGAAGAGAAAATATGTGCAATAACAGGAAGGGTAGTGATTTGCTATTTGAGGCTCCTAGCGGCTTTCTGTGGGCATGAACACACTGAGGTAAATGTTTTTTAAAAGACGAGGCATGCGTCTGCTACAGCAACAGTCCGAAAACGATTTACTCTCGTGAGTACTTTACAAAGCGAGAACACGCTTTGTACGAGCCACGTGTCAGCTATCAATGCCAGCTGCCCATCAATAGATAAGGCCCAGAAGCAGTCACATCGCAAGAAGAATATCTTGGACTATCTCCTGCAGTGCCTCTGCGACACGTTTGTCAGGGCAACAATGACTTGCACTGAACAATTTCTTCTTCTGTCATCCCCACATCACAACCGCCAAGAGGGAAAGTTGCACCTGGCCATTTAATGAAGTTTCAACAATAACTGTTTGTTCAGGCTTTGTTCGTGCGCGATTTTGCTGAGTATACTAATTAGATCGATTTGACCGAGATATTCTTCGTTTCTCTTCAGAGACTACTCAACGCCTTCTAAGTCTTCTTAAGCCACCCTATTAAAACTGTGGGTACTAGGCCACCGTTTGCACAACCTCATAGAAGTTTGCTGAGTGAACATGCCGAGTTGTGTAGAGGTAACTCAGTGTCAGAAAAAACCGTAATCAGACACAAGTATTTGTCGTAGGCCACCGGCGCTGAGTATGTCGCTATAGATGACGTCCAAGGAACATAGCCATCTGCTCCTGCATAAATAGTACTTAATATTTTACCCCTGCTTTCTATGCTCGCGTGCGATAACTTTTACAGACTTGAGATATCATTAACTAGAGCGAAAAGAGCATCGGACGACAGCAAGAAGGACAAAGGGTCCTCACATGTGTGCTCCTCTCTGTCGTCCGATTTCTCTTTGGCGCTAGTTAATTATGCCTCAAGTATGTAACAAGCACCAATTAGCTCAACTGTCTTTTCTAATTGGGCAACGTTTACCTATATTTTCCCCCACTGACACAACGCTCCGCGACAGCGCCGCTAGTTGTCACCTACTTGACTGATCTGGTCCGAGCCGGAGAACAAGCCGCACACGTAGCTGTAGAAATCTTGGCATGGGTTTACTGAGAAGTCAAGTCTAGCTCGCAGCACCTGTGCCACAAAGTGACAGACCCTAGACGTGCACGCAGAGCCATGGTGACGACCGTGAGGGGCAATGTCTACGACAGCGGGCGTCGCGGGCACCGGCGTGCGCTGCTGCATGGTTCTGGTTGTTAGAAAGCCTTTAATGGGCATCGAAGACTCCGGAACTTGAAGTAAACCCAGTGTTGCCACGGTCTCCTGGTTGATAAAAAAGAGCCATATAAGAATGTTATTGGCTATTATGTCGGCGTAACGGCGCTGTAACCGAAACTAAGAACGTTTCCAATTTTGTTTTGGGAACTTCAACACAATCACAAGTGATCTTGCTGAAGCTATTTTTGTTGTTCGCTTCACTAGCTGCCGTCCAGTGTGATATAATCACAAAATAAACACCAGCTGGCCCAAATTAGCTGCCGTCACTAATTTTTTCCGATGCATACGTGCAGCGACCGAATGGGCGAGGTATTGTGCCCTTCTTGCGCGAGCACTAAGTGTCTATGCCTGGTGTTGTGTTCTCTGTTCATGGCGTGTGGTTGCGAGCACGGTTACGTGACACTCGAGTAGGTTGCGAGACTGTGTGCCGGAGGTGGCGCCTGCCGTGGTGCTCTGAAACTGATGGCGCTTTTGATAATCGGTGGAAAATGACGACTGATATGGCGATCAAATTCAGCTGCATTGTCGCCTTTCCGGCAGGGCAATAACTTAAGAGAAGTGCTGTGCGATCGGGCGTGGTCGGTGTGGTCACCATGCTGGTGTTGTACACCGAAAGATAAAGAAGTTTTATTAACTTGACACTGGCGAGGAGTTCGAACTCAACCAGCGCCACCTCTATTTTTTCAATGCCTGCACAATCGCTCGCTCCCCAAGGGGAACCGTTGGTGCGCCTTAGTTCAGTGAATTGCTGCGATGTGACGCTACCCGATGGTACGACTTAAAGTCACTGAAACCTGTAAAGTACCGCCGCCGTTTTCTCTTCGCTGCAGGGGTGCCGATTGGTTAGTTGCCATCAGGTGATCACTTTCTGCCATAGATGGTCCACGCCGCGCCGGAGCGGACAAATAGACAAAGGTATCGCTCGCACACGCCGCGCGTTTGAGCCATCGACGCGGTCTGATTTGGTATTTTGTGCACGTTAGGGCATATGCAACTTTCGTAGACTTAAAACAAAGCGAAAAGAAATGCCCGGGTGCTGCGCTTTCGGGTGCAGCAGCCGCCGGAGCCGCGGGAAAGCTCTTTTTGAGATAACATTTAAGCGGAAAGAGCGACAGCAAGCGCCGTGCTATCTGACCGTACAGAATAAAGCGCGACAAAATCACTCCCGCTAGGTGAATTTAATGATTCTGCAAAGCTGAGAAGCTTTGCGGTATCATCGAACTGCCTAAATGCCATAATGTGATCAAATAGCCTCTTCACGCATTTGCAATGAAGACTGCGGCTTGCCTTGCGCAAACAAAGCAAGGAGATGCTCAGAAATATGCAGAACCGAGCAAAATGTGGCTCGAAATGCGTCGGAATGCGGGCGGCTTTGTCAAAAATAACAATTTAGTGAGAAAGCCACTACAATGAAGATCTATAAACCTGCAATGTCGAATATTAAAATATACGTTTTCTCATGTGTTGTTTATTACTGCCTAAAACAACGCGAACGTGGCGTGTATAACTCTGTTTTCGCATCCCTTTTCTTGTACAGCAGTCAGGGACCATTTATTTCCGTCGAAGTCGATCTGTATCAAACGTTCCGAGTGCGGGTAAATCAGTAGCCACGTTAGAAAGGGATTACATCCACACTTATAAACAATGCGTCGCAGCGCTTGATGCCTAGTCAGCCTAAAAAATCTTGTCTGACACACGAGTATCGGGTTCGTTTTGCATTTAGAACAGGTGGCTCATAGCTGAATGCTTCATTATCTGAGTACATGTAATTTATATCGTATCTCGCTAAGCGAAATACGGTTTTGCTTGTGGATTTCACAGGGCCTTCTGCGACAACCATCGTGCCGTTCTTCACTGTAGCCAGCCTAGAACACTGGAAGAAGAGCTGCTCGCGTTTTCCGCAACGCGTCGAAAAGCTACGAGGGTAAAAGACAATGTAAACAAACCCGAGGTTCACGTAGGCCTGCGACGTACAAAATGCGTAAAATGCCAGTGGCGTTGCTTAATTATGCACGTTGTTAAGCTTTTTATTATACTCCCTGGATAACTTCCCAACGAGCACAAAACTTATCGGCAAGAACAAACGAAAGGACGGTCGCTGGAGCACCTGTCCTGTCGCTCGTCTCACTTCATGCAATTTGACGCCTGTAAAAATATTCCCATCGAATTTATCTGTACTTTTTCGCACGCATAGTCGGTGCACCCTCTCATCAATTACGTAAATTACTATGAAATGTGTTGATTTGCGGTAATATAAACCGCTGAAAGCGTAGCTAGATAGATGAGCTGCTGCCGCTTGAGAGATGCGTTGGACCAAATCTGGCAACAACAGCACAGTGTTGGCTACGCGCGTTCTGTCGGTCGCGGTACTTTCCAGGTTTCAGTTGCTTAAGCACGACTGCTTGCGTCACGCGTGCGTCTGAGCGCGAGCCGCCGCCGTTCCGGAGGAGCTGCGGTAGACGCTCTGTCCCTCTCCTATTTTACGCGTCTGTCAGGATTACTTCCTCCGATTTCCGTCGTGAGGCGCCACCCAGATGGTACTCTCCCCACAACCGTAAAGCCGGCGTGAACGCTAGCCGACAGGGGAGAGTAGGAAAGGACGATAGGAGAGGGGGGTGAACGATTGGATCGGCCGCATCTGGCTGGCATTGAAAAAAAGAGGAGGCGCTTACTGAACTCACGCTACAAAACATCAATGCTACGACATGTCATCGCACTCCTCTCTGGGTATGCCACAGTTCAACAGCTCTGCGTGGGAGTTGTCGTTCGGACGCCTACAGTTTTCTTCGAAGCGAATGGCATTACCAACCCTGCGTAGACAGCCCACTTGCTCACGCTGTGCGTTGAGTACGCCTATGGCATTGTATGTGTTTCGGTGTAGCCAAGCTAGTGAGCCACCGTAACGTACGATGGAATCGTCGCACTACTTGAACACTTCGAGAGAAGGCCACCATAGCTATACAGCAGAGCGAAGTTCCAGAAACATGATCAGTTGCCGGGTGAATTTGTGAGCAACTACGTAACGACGCAACGTAAGGAAGCTTTGCTTCACCTTCGGTATTCCACCACAGACTACAGCAACGACGGTGATTCCAACAACACTGACTGGAGGCAGGACTGTTGCGTCGTCGTTGATATCAACAGCTACACCAGCGGCTTCGGTGGGCCCTTAGACAGTTGTGCCATTCGAAGTAATGCTCCGCGACCGGTTACTTTGTGGTCTACGGGACGCGAATCTGTTGCAAGTGTTAATTGAGGGAAGGGATAGCACCTTTACGAAGGCCTTGGATCGCGCCGTACGCGCGGAGTCCGCTGTTAAGCATCAACAAGCGAGGACCGGCACAGCTGAAGTTAACAAGGCTTCCAGGAGTTGAACTTACGGAAGCGCTAGAAAGGCTGGCCGACGAAGCGGGTTGAATTCGCATTAGGGCTATTAGCGCAGTGATTATTGGCACAATCCGAGCATGTGAAAGTTCAGGACAGCCACGTGCGATCACTGTCGAAAAAGTACACATCGACAAAGAATGCAATAAAAGAAAGAAGCTACAAAGAGAGGCTACCAGCGCAATATTTTTGCGGAGCCAGTGGAAGAACACAGACCACATAACTGAGTCGCCCAACAGCTGCCTCTGTTTCATGACCTGAAAGGCAAAACATGTGAGTTGACTACACCGAAGATAACAATGTTAGCGTGAATGGCAGAGCGGTGACTTTAGAAGTAAATTCTGGCCGGGCTTGCGGAATCGTCAGTCGTCACACATATTGCGTTATATGACCCTCGAACCCATCCAAGCCTGAAATAGAGATTGTTCATCTTCGCACACGGTCAGGACAATCGCTCAGAGTACTCGGATCTACCATGGTGACTGTGCGTCGACAAGTTAAGCAAGTTGTCATTGCTTGTAGTCCGAGGACCTGGTTGCTACCTATACTGGAACGCAACTTGTTTGAAGTGGTAGCGCTGGGATTCGCAGAGATTGAATTTATTAGGCAACCGTTAGTGTCGAAATGACACAGATGCTGAAGATATCACTGGATGCACAGGGGCACCAGTACACCTGTAGCTGGCTGAAGAAGCGAAGCCAAAGCTCCTGAAGGCACGCCCTGTTCCATGGGCCATGCGCTATGCAATAGGAGCCCAGATCGACAAGTATGTAGAACAAGAAATTTGGGAGCCAGTTCAACACTCCGAACGAGCGAACTACGAACGGGCGAACTATCAACTGTCGTGGCTGCGTAAAATAGATGAAAGTCTGCGTGCCTGCAGTAACGGCCTCAGTACAGTGAACGAGGCTACAAGAAGGCTTCATTCCCTCTGCCCACAACTGAGGAAGTGTTCAACACTTTGCACGACTTCAGGCTTAGCACTAGCCTACCCGCAACCACATGTCGCCCAAACTACTTCTGACGATCTCATTGTGAACGCTACGAAGGGTCTCTACAGGGTTAAAAGGCTCTCATTTGGTGTATCAGAAGCTCCAATGGTATTTCAGCAATTCATGAAAACAACTTTTGTGGACTGCCGGGTCTTTGTGCCTTCCTTGACGACATTATTATCAGCGGATCCACACAGACGGACCACTGGGGCAGACTGGAAGCTGTTTTACACCGACTGGTCTGGACAAATTTGCGAGCGAGTATGTCGAAATGTCAATTTGCTATGTCACAATTGTAGCTCTGAGGTAATAAATTTGATGGGGACGGAGTTCATACAACAGCAGACAAGGTGCAGACCGTCGTGAAGGTGCCCGCTACTTCAAGTAAACAGACACTGCAGTTATTTTGGGGGATCCTCGCCTTCTATGATCTTTCTTAGAAGGAAGGGCAACGGTCGCATTCCCGCTATACGAGTTGCTGCAGAAGGACGTTCGATGACGTTGGGAGGCTTTTCATGAACTGAAGCATCTCTTACTGAAACGAACTGTTCATGCTCACGATGATGAGTTCAAGCCCTTACACATTTTTTTGTGACGCTTCACCCTACAGTGTCGGAGCAGTGCTGGCTCAGGTGGACAGTCTCGGCAGCGAGGCACCGTTTGGTCTGGTTTCACGAACGATTGGTAGTGCGGAACACCATTACGCCCAGCTAGATAGTGAAGGACTGGAACTAGCGTGTGCCGCTACTCAATATTACAAATACATCGCCGGGGGAAGGTTACATTCCTTACTGCACACTAGCTCTCGCTAGGAGTACTTGGCTCTCAGAAACCAGTGCCTTAAATGCTGTCTCCTTGCTTAACTCGGTCTTGTCTCAAACTTGCAGCGTGTTATTGAGCTGCAATATCGGTCACGGAAACAGCATCAGAATGCGCATGCGCTCAGCAGGCTACAACTGCCAGCGTGCTTTGAAGAACCGCGTTGCCCTAGTGATAAACTCTTGTTCGAGGGTCTTCCAACACCAACACTTTTTTCCGGAGCAATTAACCACTTTAGAATGAGAATGACGAACTCCTCCCGGGAGTCTACACCATTGTTCAAATAGGCACTTTGAACCACCTCGAAGGAGAAGACTTTGCCCCGTATCGAATAAGAGGCACACAGCTCAATGTTCATCGCTGGTGTATTACCGGGGGCTGTAGAGTTGCTGAACCAGCAGCCGCACAAGAGCAAGCAATGGCTCTTGTTCATGGAGGCCATCGTGGAGTAGATTTAATGAAAGATTGTGCATGTAGTTACGTGTGGTGGTCGGGTCTGAATGCGGACTTATAGAAGACCGTTGGATCTTGCGTAGCATGCCAGCACACACAAGAAGATGCAGCAAAGGCTCTGATTCATCACTGGACACCGCCATCAACGCCATGGCACACTGTGCACGTCCATATTTGGGGACTCGTAAAAGAACCAACCTTTTTAGTAGTGGTGTACGCCTTTACCAAGTATGTGCAGGTGAAAGAAGTAAACCAACCGACCTCAGCAGCGGTCATTTGTGAGCTACGATTTATTTTTGAGACATTTGGCATACCTCGCGAGGTAGTGTCAGGTAACGGGACATAATTTATTTCTGCGGAAATCCAAGAATTTCACAGGAACAACGGAATCCGATCCGTCACCTATGCACTTTATCAACGCGCCACCAACGATCAAATGAAACATATGTTGGTGAACATCAGGAAGAGAAAGCACTGGGCTGAAATACATCAGGGTTTCCTAACCTTTCAGTTTTGCACTTTTTATGTCGGCAGCATGCTAAGGTGTATGAAAAAAGTGGAGTTACCCCAGCAAGAGCGATGTTTAGCAGTGAGCTACAGACGCTCCCTGATTTCCTTGGGCCGACAGACAAAACCACCGACAAAAATGAACAGCTTCCCAAGAACAGAAGATTCCAGTCAGATGAACTTGTCTTGGTAAGTCAAAGGGCCCAGACTGGCACCCGGGTATTCTCGTGAAGCCTTTGGGTCACCGATCATGGCTCGTCAAGTTTAGCACAGCCACCTGTCGATGATGCCTGAATCAGCTATAGAAGCACCGAGGCGATCTAGCGGCAGACATCGAAGCATCGCTGAACCTGGGGGGGAAAATAGGCTTCGACGTATTGACAAACGCAGCTCAGATGACACCCGAGCAACAGCATGTTGTGGTTCCGAGGCGATCAGCATGCGTTAAGTGGATGCCTACCTTCTACAAGGCCTCCCAAAGAAGAAGGGTGTTGTCTTCGTCTGTGTTCGTGGCGTGTGGTTGCGTGTGGTTGCGTGAGCGGTTATGTGTGACTCGAGTACGTTGCGCGATGACGTGCCGGTGGTGGCGCCTACCGCGGTGCTTAAGAAGTGATGACACTTCTGATTAGCTTGTCGCAGGTTAGTGATAACATATGAGCGTGATAGCCTACTTTAACCAATCTGTTGCGAAAAAAACTGTTGTATGTCATGTGGACATGATTTAGCGATAGCAGACCGAAGAACTGCGTAAGAGATCCCCGTTTTACAAGTATGGAATGGCAGAAAGAAAACCAAGCAGCTTTATTGGGGGGGTTGAGGACTTGCCAAGAAAGCTACTGCGTGATTTCGCTTCTTGCCATTCCATACTTGTAAAGCAGGGGATCGCTTAGGCAGCTCTTAGGTCTGCTATCGCTAAATCATGTCCACATGGCATACAACATCTTTTTCTCAACAGATTCATAGGCTAGAGTAAGCTGACTATCCTGCTCATACAGGCTAGTCAGTGCCTGTATGTTATCACTTACCTGCGAGAAGCTTTCAAAAGGGGTAAAGAAGACGCTGCTACACAAAGAAAAAAAGTTTTGCTGTCGCGCCGTACGTGCACAGGTTGTCATATGGTTTACGGAATGCGGCTAGTAGACATGACGACATTGCGGTATTTTGGGCCCCCCGCAAATTTTCAGTGATGCTTGCTATCATGAAATGGAAACTTGAGCAGGGAGGCGGTAAAAGAAAAGTTGATTGCGGCGTCAGGCATGTGTCCACTTTTCTACTTTGTAGCACTGGTATTCGACAAATTCCACTCACGTGCGGGAAATCTTACATTGCACAGAACGGTAGATGCCTCAATACCAGACTAACAGAACATAATCATTCACTTAACAACCCTAACGTGTCAAATCTATAGCGTCGCATTGTTTTGTTTGCGGTTGCACACCTTTCAGGACGTAAAAGTCCTTTCAAAACAGAAATGTCAAACTACACAAGAAAACATTGAGAACTTTCACATTAAAAAATTAAGGGAGACTTGCGTTAACCAGGCATCATTATCTTATTAGTGAATATGAACATCTTCTGAGCATGTGCGTCCATCCCAAGCAGTGCCTTTCTTGTTTAGTTTCTTTGGCCTCCCTCCTTTCTGATATGTTTTTCTGTCTACTGATGTTCTTCAGACCATGTGATGTTCCTTTCCTTAATTTTTTGCAGTCACTTATATATGTTGATCGTTTCAACAAAGATTTAGTTGAGAGTTTGCGCTCGTCCTGTCTGCTTCTAGTCTTCGTCTGTTTCCCTTCGCGCTATAAAGTAGAGATGTGTTACCGTACTAACTCGTCCAACTTTCACTCATTTTTAGAATATGTATTCAGACAAGTTTGTCCTAGTATAATTGAAGATGACTGGATTCCACCCACCACCGGAGAAACTTGAAAGATATTTTTGTTTAAGAGGGGCACGTACGAAGTGGCACATAGTTAAGCAGGTTGTCATCATACAGGTTCTGTGCAAAATGCTGTTGATAATGATGCTTTATTGACACCTCCTTTGAAACGGGGCGGTGACAAATAGTGACCAAGCGTGCTTGAGTAACCCCGGTATGCTGTGCATGCCGTTAATTCTAGCATTTTTACAAATATCTATTTATTCGTTTTTTTTCTCTTCCTGAAAACTTTTATATCTACCTTGTACCGCTACCTATGCCTGTAATGGATCCGGTCGTATCAATCTCTTGCCCATTTTTCTCCACCAATACTCTAAATGTCTCTTGCTTATCTCGACTGCTGACCGGTGGACGCCTCCGTCATCTTTAAATACAAGCGCTTCTGGCCTGTTGACGTTACCTTGCCACATGTTTAGTGACTGACACCCGGCGACTTAAGTTGCTATGAAAAAGGCTAATTGAATTTCGATACTGAAACCGCGTGATACACTCAGTTACCCCAAGTTGGACCAGCTGTTAGTTCGAACGTAATTCCCTCGCTACAACAGTCCAATGCTCTACCCGAATATCAGTCACCCAAGTTCGCGGTAAAACGGTTACGTACAGACACACAGTGAATCTGACAGGCAGGCAGACAGACAGACACCGGAGAATGCGTGAATTATTCTAAGAACGGTAATCCTATTACGAACGCGCATCGCTCTACAAATTATCCTCCATAAATTGTGAACTTGTGAATTTATAACGGGTGTTCTTTTTTCTTAAAACATGCATACTTTTTAAAAAAATCACCTGTGACAGATGTCAAACCAATTCAACCATACGAGACCAATTCTGCATGGTCTAAAGATACCCCTTTTAGAGTTTATTGCTGTGCATAAGCGGTGGCGACTATTCGGTACCAAAAGGCTTTTGTCAAATCAAATTGCGCATGAGAAGCGAACGCTTGTTGTTTGTAAACGAATCGATGCGAGAGCACACGATTACTCTCTAGTGTACGATGAAGTATACATAATAGCAGACATATTTCACCCGCTAGGGCAAATTTCGTTGAACGACGACTGTGCTCACTGTGATCCTACTTTAGTGCTGTTCCTTTTTCTTGGCACAAGTCTGTCCAATCAAGGTAAAATTGATCACTCACGGTGTCTGCAGTATCTTGTTGCCCACCGTAGCTACAAGGTGACAATGTGCATGGTGAGGCAAGTTTAGCGTACTTTCATTCTGAAACAGCAACAGTCAGCACGAGAGTGTTCCAAAACAATTCTATAAACTATCAACAAATGACAGTTGTACTGAACCATGTTGATTCTTTGATGTGTGACCTTCATACAGACTATTATTATATTATCACAATTTTATCGGAAAAAATTCGCGTTGAATGAATTGTATTTACTTGGAGGCACTTCATAAACGGTACGGTCATTTCTACCATCGATTTGTTCCAAGTTATCGTCATGAAAGCAATTGCTTCTCTTGCGCATCCATCAGTGGTATGAGGTTGACGTGGCATTATCGACACCGAGAACTAAGAAAAACATTTCCGACCCGCAGGAGCATGCACTTGCGCTTCAGGCGCTGCTCTCACCGTGTTTGCATAATCGTGTGGCGAGTATTTGTAGAAGAGAACTGTCAGGAGAATGACCATGAAGGCAACCGACAGCAGGCCGATGAGGCAGAACCAGAGGTTCGTCGAGTGACGGCGACGTCCACTCCACGAATCCGCTGTGTATTCTTCGTAAAACCTTTGGCGCCTCCCAAACCTGTACGCCCTTCGGTCCTGGAAGTAGAAACTTCGCGTCAGGAACGCTAATGTAGGAAAACAAATTTACATCAGCAACCATTATAACCATAATACAGTACGATTCGCGCTGCAGCTAGTCTGGGTTATTAGTAAGGTTAAATTAGAACAATGACAACAAAGAGGTTCCGGAGATTCCACGCATTCTGCCTGCCTGCAAGTTCATGCACTTGTTGCACAACGGATGTGATGAAGGGTATTGATATTTTGGTTTCTGTGTACTGAAGCTGATGGGACCCGCCCAGTTCAATACAGAAGCCGAATCACGCATATAGTCTAAGAGCTGTTTTATATACCAAGCACGAGGCATCAATTCCCTAACACCATGTGTAACATAGGACACAACGCCATCTCGAGTATAACGCATATCAGATAAGCGCAATTAGAACAATGAAATATCTCAACACATGCTCTCGGCGATGAAGTAGACACAACAGCTGCGTACGAGAAACGGTGAAAGGAGAGGACGCCTTACCTCACTCTCGGAACACCCGCGCCCAAAAAATTTCTGCAGTTGCGGTGGGGAGCATGCGATAGACACTACACCTACTGAAGGCCACGAAAATAAAAGTTTGACAAGCAAGGCAATAAATGCTATGTATTAAAACAAATCTATGACAAACTTATGCAGCGTTGCCCAGTGAAAACAAAGCTGGAAATGAAGCACAGCACCAGACGTAGAGTTCACTGCGCTTGTGCGCTAGTTCTTAATAGATGCGGGGCGTATTCGTCGAAAATAGTTGTTATTCTAGTGTACGTTTTTTTTACTGTAACAGCATTATTCAACCTCTTATTCTTCATTCTAGGGCTTTGCATGCCAAAACCAGTTCTGATTATGAGGCACGCCGTAGTGGAGGGCTCCGGATTAGTTTTGACTCCCTGGAGTTCTTCAACGTGCACTGCAAAGTGAGCACAAGGGCGTTTTGATATTTAACCTCTTGAAAAGCAGTTTACGGTATGCCATGCTACAGTTTCTACGCCGACGTTGTAGATATATGAAGGACAGTTAAAATAAATTATTTGTTATTACATGGTGGTTCACCAAAGCACATAATTTAATTTCTCCGAAGAAGGGCCTAGAATGTCCTCCCCAAAAATCGGAGCTACTACTCTACAGGCCTAAAAGCAGAGGACGTAAGTGCAATCAAGAGCGGCCCAGGATCACAATCTCGGTGGGGGGTCACCCAATTCCCCAGGTACAACACCTTAGAATACTGGGACTCCGAATATCTGAAAACGGTCATAACGGAGAAGCAATAAGAATACTGGATAACAGCACCCAGAAAACCATCAGGTTGATTCGAAGAATCGCCAACAAGAACTACGGTATGAAGGAACACAACCTAGTGCGGCTCATCCAAGTCTTTGTCGTCAGCCGCATAGTGTATGTGACCCCTTACCTCAAGTTACACGAGGCGGAAAAACAAAAGATAGAGTGCATCATCAAAAAGGCATATAAACAAGCCCTCGGCCTACCGATCACCACATCTAACGAGAAGTTCGAAGCGTTAGGAATGCACAACACGCTAGATGAGCTCATTGAGGCTCATACAATCGCACAATACGAAAGACTGGCGCAAAGCAACACGGGAAGACACATACTGTACAAGCTCGGTATCACGTACGCTGGACAAAGCGGGGATAAATACGACATCCCGAGAGAAATCAGAGAGTGCATCATTATACCCCCTTTACCCAGAAACATGCACCCCGAACATCACCGAGAACGGAGGAATGCAAGAGCGAAAGCACTGCATAATAAGTTTCAAAACGATGCGAACGTGGTCTATGTAGACGCGGCGGAATATGCAGACGGTCGAGACATGGCAGTGGAGGCCTCAAATCAAGCGGGCCACTCGCTTACCAGCGGCACCATTAAAACAGGAAAATCGGAAATCGGGGAAGAAGCGGCCATAGCGCTAGCGCTCACCCCCGCAACGGCAGCGGCATAATCACTGATTCGAAAAGTGCGCTACATAACTTCGCTAAGGGAAGGGTCCCGAAAGAGGCACTAAGGATCATGAGTAACTTTCGCGCGGTGTGTGACGTTCATGTCATATGGACGCCCGCCCACTCCTCCCTCCCGGGCAACGAAACCGCACACATCCTAGCTCAAGAGTTAGCGAGCCGAGCAGGAGCAGAAACAACGCGGGGCCCGAGTGCGGAGAGAGACAGCATGGTCACTTACAATGAAATCACCAAACACTACAGATTAGGGAGGCAGCATTACCCTCCACCACACTCCTCATTAAATAAACAGCAGGCGACAGCATGGCGCCTACTGCAAACAAACACCTTCCCAAACCCGATCGCTTTTAATCATTGTTATCCGAGAATCGGGCATGCAAAGACTGCAATCAGCGGGTGGACCTCAGACACATAATCTGGGCTTGCCCCAACAGAGTGGAGGGGCCAAACAACACATATACGAACGCGGAGCAGTGGCAGACCGCGCTGCTCAGCTCAGACAGCGAGCACCAACTGAAAGTCATCAGGCAAGCCGAAGATGCCGCTAGGACCCAAGGGCTCCTGGCCGCCATCTAAGGGAGGGGAGATCCTCTTACACTTGCCGTTTTCAATAAAAGTTGTTTTCTCTCTCTCCCAAACATCACTCTCGACACGCCCAACTTTACCTTTAAGTCCCAGCACGTTACTGCCACGTTTCTGTCAAAGAATATTGCACAACATTCTGATGGGGCTGGGATGCGAATTATCTCGTGCGTCTACGGTACACAGCATTAGGGGCTCCCATAGGAATTTCAACAGTGCTTATATAGTGCCAAATGCTGAAATTTAGAATAATCTACTACGCGGGAACACACCAGTGACAGAATGTCGCTCGAGGTTACGGGAAAAATTTAGAGGAAACATCTCGAATTGCAATATCGCCCATTCGTATGATCTGGAGAAGTTAAAAAATGCAATGCTGAGAATACCCCGCGGCATTAATGATATGAACGATTCAATAGGTCTTTAATTTCAATTGCCGTTAATTCAATAGGCCTGCGGCCTATGTAGACAGCGGGGTTATCTAGCGGAATGAAGCTCAGAACACTATCTACAGCCATCACAGAGGGGAGAATCAAATTGCTCGAGACTAAGGTGAACACAAGATACTTCACTGCAGCAGACTCATCAGCAGTACACACAGGCCAGCATACACGAGAAATCCCCTTAAACCTAACGGCGCATTCAAATCGGATCTTAAACTGCATGAAAGGAATAAGGCATCTCACGTTACCATGATCCAGTCAGGTATGCAGGGAAGGAGCGGGTATCGTACTAGCACAGTCAGTGGGTGGTCGCGATGGAAGGCCCTGTGGAACAGAAGTTCAGCGCTTGCTTGCTTCCTTGCTTGCTTCCGCTTGCTGGAACACCGGCACCCAATGATGATGATGGCGATGATGTCCTTAAAACATGGCACGTGCCCACTCTGGGGGATTTGGCAAGAATCGGGCACCTGAACTTTTACATACTATTTATACAAAATACATTTACTGTGCAATTTATTATTCAAAACAGACTGATTAATATTAATTTTCCTAAACAGTACAATTTATAATAGTAATGCTTTGGTTGAACACTCACATATAACTAAGATATTTTTAAAAGTACGGATGCTATTCGTTTTGTAGCCTGAATGAAACCACCAACGGCATCAAATACGTTCCTGTGGCCAACGTCCAGAACCGAAGCACCAAACTTAGCACTATTTCTGATGTTACGTTTACCCCTAATTTAGCAAGCGGAATCTCAAGGTGTCTTTTCCTTTCTAATTTATACCGGCGACTTTAAAAAAAATTGTGTTCTATAGTTTCTATGTCCAGGCAGAATTGGCGAAATAACCAGACCAGCCCTGTGTAGATATAGGTTTAATGAAGGCACATGGCAGCGTAATTTTGCTATCATTACGTCAGATTGCCTTGATCGACACCACTGTATTTACCACGGAAATTTTAGGTGCTGAAATTCAATCCGGGATGTTATTGTTTCAATGATATCCCTACGAGTTGAAATTTTCCGATATCTGATCGCAAAACGTTTGGTTTACTTCTTCTTCTGCCTTGGCTTGGCCTCGCTGTTTGCTTGCTTGCTTGTTCCTCCCTTGAGGCGCTTACCCACTGCGGGGAACGGCGAAGAAGCCGGCGGGTAAAGGTGAAAGGGTAGGGGGAGAGAGAAAACCTAAGCGAAAAAGTAAATGGTGAGGTATAACGTTTATAATAACTTACAAATAGTTTTATGTGGAATAAATGGATCAGTTGAGTCATACATACAAATAATTGTAAATATACATCAACAGCAACTGTTGTGCCTTCTTTTTTGGTGGTATTAGAATATTTTAAACATAGAATCAGCGAGTCAATGAGTTTATCTAATCGTTGATTTCGAGAATTATTGTGGTAGCCTTCTTCTGACAGAAAGGTAGTCGCAAATGGCCACGCAGTTGTTCCTGTGGCTAACGCCCAATGAAGAAGCCCCGAAGGAGAGGACATTTGGGTATTTAAAAAATGCGCAATTTTGGAATGAAAATTCAAAATTTTCCCTCTGATTTCTAAATCGATGGCGTGCTAGTAGAAAGGGGTCAATTCTTTCAGGTTCCTGGCAGGTATGACATAGAGGTCAAGCCAGAGCTGTGTAGGTAAACAATTGATGGTGGGATGGTGTTATGGCGATTTTTAATTTACGTGTGGGAAACCATATATTGTGCCATGACAAGTACAAATGATTAGATTCCGACGTTTGGATTTTCAGCTTTCTAGAATCTTGGAAAACGCAAAATTTTCTAAACCTAGCCGCAGTGACATAGGCTGAAGCAGGCATAACGGCCATAAGTGGTGCATCAAGAGATATCTGTGCAAGAGTGTCAGTCATTTCATTTAAAAGTATCCCATGATGCCCTCGCTGTTCTCGCAGGAGCTATGTGCGCATTCCTTTTCATCATCTGCTTCTTTAATACATAAGAACGGCCAGCTTTATAATTATACTCCCTTCATTGGCAGACGAAAAGACCAAGAATGTATGCCGTTGCTAGTGTACAGGGAAGCTATGTATAAATCCAATTTAAACATAAGAGTGGACGCTGGCAATGGCCTGCATCCACTCCGTCCAGCCTGTTCTGCAAGTTGGAAGGCAACAATGAAGCACACGCCAACTGCGAAGCCGCGACAACCACAAAGTCGGCAAGGTTCTCTGAGGCGAGCACATCGTCCACCCTCTCCGACGAGGCCATTTTCCTTTGTTAGAAAATAATAAATGGATCAGTCGAGTCATCATAGAGTTGATACTTTGAATTCTAAAACATTTTAGACAAGAATTATTACATAAATAAACGAACGTGCTGTACATTTGGTATATTTCAACTTTTTCTAGCAAATGTAGAATAAAACTAATCGAATTCACACTGTGGATGCACAGCGGTTAGGTTTCTCCCTTTCAATGAGCCTCGATCGAAGCCCAAAAAGGTAAAGGTTCCTCCTAAAGGAACGGCGCTATGCGAGTTTGGGAAGATCTAAAGCTACACAATAGAATATGCATGAGAATTAAAAAAAATTCAAGGCGAGTTTGAACAATACACATGCACACGTGTCAGCAATTAGTGAACGCGGTAAACACTTTTTCGAGCATCTAGTGAAAGGCACTGGCTTGTGTATCTTCCGTATCAACACGCGTGAAGAACACATCGGGTGCCTTGGCGTCAATACTTTGATCCGGCTTCACTTTTCGTCAAATTAAAGAAGCAACCGGTTCCTCAAGAATGATTGTACGCTTTGTTTTCGACAAATTTTCCAGCACCTTGTGCGACGCGGAGCACCTGCTTGGTCGGGGTGGTTCGGGATGATTTTCTCTGCCACGGATGCCGGCGCTTACGCCAATACCGACGCTGGCGCCGACGCCGGATTTTCTACTACACGGGGCCCTTAACGCTGTCGCGGTAATATTTTACTTCATGGTACAGCACTATTGCGGTATTACCACACGTGTGTAGCATACGTGTGGAAGCACGCGTGGGCTACGAAAATATGCGCAGGAATAGGAAGGAGAGATATGCGAGACGGTGTATCCACCAAACAGATAAGTATTTGAGCGTGGCCTCAATATCGCTAACACAAAGGGAGGTACGGCACGTCTGTCAAGCCATGTGTGGTGCCCATGCATAGTTGGTGTGCTTTTGCACGTGTGTGATGTACGCAAAGCATCCACATTTAACTGGGAAACTTATTAAATTTTGGCGTCGGTTCCTTGCGGCTTTCACATGTGTCGGGTTTTTTGCACTAGTACACTTGTGTTTCAACATAAACCAACTAGCCCAATTGCTTGATTGTTTTAGTATGAACCGAAGCACCCCATGGAAGTGACCTGAGGTAGTCCTCAGGTCACCTCAGGTAGTCCTCCGTCCTCTTAGGTATTCCGTGGCAGCAGCCACCCCATCATTTGCAGTCCAGAACGTCGGGTACAGTGTTTGCAAATCTACACCAACGCGCTGCAACTGCAGCCGTGGTGGATCGACAATGTGCAGCAAGCCAGTGGGACGATGCACTGCTGATTTCTCGCATCTATGGCACTTGGGCCATTCCTTAACAAAGTGAAGAACATTACGGAAAAAGGTAGGAGCGAAGCACTTGCACCGTATTTCGCATGGAACATGCACTTCAGTTTATGGTAAGCATGGCAACGGGCGCTAGTGGGCTGCGCAGGCAGCTCGGTGTTTCACCACATGACAGCATGGGCGCTTCAGTTCGAGCCTGTGTCAAGGGCTCTGCCAAGTTCGCCGATGGTATCTGTTAGGGATGTCACGGTGGACGGTAGTTCAGGCTCTCTGAAGTCAATGCATCTCTTCGCTAGCCACAAGAAGAAAGTAACGTTATCGAAGTGCGTCAGTGTTGCGGGGCAGCGTGAGTGATGCTACTGTCTCACTGGTTTAGACGGTCGCACAGTGTGGAGCGCTGCTCGAGTACTTGTTCCATGGTCGTCTCGCTGGCTAACTCGACGGCTGTAGTTGCCTTACCTTACGTGACGCGTGGACACAAGACGCAACACGACAAAGACAAGATCACGGTGCTCCTGACAAGTGATGGTTTGTTGCGGATTGTAGCTCATATGGTGCTGCAGTTGAACAGAACGAAGCTTTAAAAAAATGGCTCATTTTTCGTGAATGATACTGAGCACGTATTGCTCAGTCAAGTTGAGAAGCCACTAATAATGTTTCTCGTGACATAATTACTCTCCTAACTGACACGCCTCCAATTCAGAAGTAATACACATTTAAAAGGAACATCTATAATGGCTTTTTTTAATTTGGAAAAAGATACCACCTGTTAGGGCAGTACTTAACGAGGCAAATAATTTACTGTAATTGACCAATTTGACGTTAGTATCGAAAATTACTAGCGGAATCTCAACTGAAGTGTGAGCAACATTTTACGCAATACGATTGATAGTTTTTTTTCCCTACTTAATCCATGTTACCTTGGATACCATGTATATATCGTACAAAAGGGAGCAAAAAAAAAAAAAAAGAGCCTTTACGCCCCCCAGCTTTCTGTTGCACACTGGTATATATTATATTAGAGGCCATGGTCACTAAACTACCTTTATTAGCCGCACCGTGTCTTCGTTTCTTCTGTCATTTACGCGGCCGGTTTGTGTGACAGATTACGTAATGTAATACCAACAAGCTCAACAGTCTGTTCTTTTACTCCAGTTGCCGGTTTTCACAGAAGTCCAGTGAACAAATACTTCTTACCCGGCGTGGTGGCTTAGTGGCTGTGGCGTCACTCACCTAAGCGCGAGGTTACGGGTATGATTCGCAGTCGCGGCGGCCCGCATTTTGAGAGAGACAAAATGCAAAAAAAAATGTCGTTGTCCGTGCCTTGGGTGCAGGTTATAGAACCCCACATGCTTAAAAATATCCGGAGTCCTCCACCTGTGCTTTTCACAATACCACATATAAGATACCTCTTTACTTCTCGCATAAGTATACGGACCTCTTGCGCTTCTGTCATACCATGGTCAGCACGCTTTAACAGTCGCGACATGTCATGACAAACATTTCAACGCTTTCGATTGACTACTGGTTCTGGCATTTCAGCGTTTGCACTGCTTGCTCATTTCTTTCGGCACTGGTATAAGTATGGCGTACCTGCCGTTGCCACGTGATTCATCTCAGGTGGGAAAGAAGTGGCTCATAAGTTTTGAATCAATCACCGAATGCAAAATGCACGTTCAGGAACGTGTATTTTCTGTGGTCGTCCTGGTTATTGAAAGTGGCTACAAAATAGGTATCATGGAACTGGTATTCTGCGTCCTAAAAGCAGAGCAATTACCGTGTGCGCGGTGTGTGGAGGACCCGTGACACCGTAGCCTATCGCGTATCACTTGCCTATCGCTTAGCATGTGCCTTCTGTGCCTGATTTTTTGTTGTAGTAGACAACATCGGTGCATCTTGCAGGCTGTAATTAGAGACAGTCTTTGGGGCTGGCAGCTCCTACTAAGGTTACCTGTTCCCGTTGCACTTGCACTGGTGTGGCAGGGTCAACTTCCTGAAGTCCTGAGTACATACTCGTATATGTGTACGCCAAACCTCCCCAAGTGTTTAATGAGCAGCACCCCAAAGACTTCAAAGCAACGCAGCAACAATGTTCCCGTGGTCGTGTTTCTCAGCAACGAAAAACAGCCCCACTGCTTGCTTGCACTGCTTAAAGGGACCCTGAAACGATTTTCGACGATTTTGTACAAACGTACTGAGTCGTTAGAGTAGGTCCTTCTGATCATTAATGGACGCATCTAAGCGCTCCACAGTAAAGCCTGAAATTTATTATAGTGTTTTAAAAGGTACATCGCTACCGATCGCAGCACGCCAATCGGCTGAGCTTTGTGCCCAAGTGACGCGATTTGCCCATAACTGGGTCAGCTATCCGATTGGCTGCCCAGGGCACGTCATCGATAATTTTTCCAACATTATGGTGAACAAATGTTTCTCGTAATACTTTAGATGATAGTTAATTTGTTTGTATAAAAATAAAGTAACAGAAAGAGAATGCACAAGGACATGTATCACTACACTAAAAGCACTTCCGGCCCACAGCAAGTGTCGTCTGCTTGTGTTAAAACGTGCTCCCTGTTGACGACAGCTGCGCGGTCAGTGTTGGCCTTGTTCTTTCTTTTCTCGAGCACCATGGTTAGCCCTTGTTGCGTTGTGGCTGCAAACGCAGCGATCGGCGACATGTGAAGCTGCGACATCGTGCTCCGCTGCAAGGCAGCAGACGAGCGGAGTGGCTGCAGCGCATCGGACTTTGGGTATCCAAACTAATCCAAACGGCGCCAGCATCTACGTGTTTGCGGCCGTCGCTTCACGTCGAAGGTTTGCAACAATAGCGTTTAGCATCTCCGGTATTCAGGTAAACGCAAGCGCAAGTGTACTGGCCGCTTTACTACGTTTTACCTGATGAACGGAGGCGCGAAAGTGAACTGCTTGCACGGTGCAGCCACCTGGCGGCACAAAGCTCAACCAAACACACAGCTAATATAGCAGTAACCAAGTTTTTTCTACTTTGATGCTGGCTCAAATTTTTGGCAGGAGCGTAATCTTGAACATGTTGTCATGTTTAAAATGTTTTCACCTGGTTACAGGGCTATTAGCTCTGTATTTCGCTGGTTAAGCTCTGCGCCACAGATGGCTGGACCGCGCATGTCGATCAAGCTCCTTCATCCCAGCGGTATGGAGGGGCTTTAGTTTATGCCTCTGGCTATCCGTCAAAACACCCAGCTCGCCTGTGGTTACCGGAATACTGGACACGCTCGGCTCTCCGACAGAACGCTCGCAACGCACGCTGCTTGATCGCTCTCGCTGGGGATCAGCGGCCGGGCGGAGAGGTCAGCGGAGAGGTTGGAGAGCCTTCGCGCGCTGGCCCCAAGACAACCGGGAATAGGCGACAACACGTCACAACGTGACGTAGAGCCAGCGAAGGCAGAGCTTAGCCCGATCACTCGGCGAACGAGTTGAGGAGGGAAAGCAAGGCTAGGGAGGAGGGTAACTTGTAATCATCCGTAGCTCTCTTAATATGAGACGCTTCACCTAAATTTTGACGCGAATGTTTTACTGTAGCTGTGCCCTACGCGTCTACACAATTTGTCTCAACCGTTTAGGGACCCTTTACATTCAGATATATTCACATGTAACGTTGTCCGCAGGGCAATATTAAGAGTACATTTTGAGCGACATGCCTTGTCAAGCATAAAGTGCACCAGGCGGTTTGCTCAGTCGTTCCATTGTGATTCTCTCCTTCAAGAATGACTAGAGTAAGAGCTCTATAACTTTCCTTTCTAGTGCAGCCGGCGTCACCTCTATTCGCGGATGCGCACAAAACTTGGAGCTTCTCTTGCTTCATCAGGAGATTGGCGCTATAGTTTCGCCTGCGCAGGCGATTTTCTTCGCTCTAAGTGGCCATTTCCGGGTCACTTTATTTACTAATGCGCTCCCGCGGTCGTCGTCCAGCACTTGGAATGGCTGGAATTTTGACCGTCGTAATAATTCCAGTAATTCTACCCCTAAAGTAGTCTTTCTAATGTAGCCGTGCAGCTCTTGAATTCCCACCGCTGTTCTTTCCACGCGACGAGAGGAGAATAACAAGTACTCTTCCACTTTCTTCTATCTCCCTTTATATAGCCAACGTGTCACTTCGTAGCCTCCTTTTCTCAGGGAATTCGTGTTCAACAGAGCAATTATGGTATATGCCCGCTATGCGCACTTCACCGTCTTTTGTTTGGTGCCTCTAACTCGGACACATTCCAACTCATTTCCCATTCCTGCGTGCGAAACCGCCTTCGTGTATTGCGCCCAGATACCCCCCGCCCCCTTAATAAATGTCTCCTGAACCCTAAATATCACATGCCTATGGTCGAATGTAAACTGTCAAACAATAAAACCTTTATATTGCGTGAACGTGAAAGAGCAAAGATGCCAAAGGGTGTACTGGAGGTAAGTTCGCAAATGTTGCTTTTGTTGGCTATAAGCCTTCATTGGTGCCTAAAGGGCCTTGTACCACGCCGAGCTCGACAATGTGTTATATAGTGGCAGCTGGGTATCAGTCTTCATTGAACATGCAGCCACACAGTTTTTTTTAAGCATGTCATAATAAGAATAACGGGTTTCAGTCCGCCCGTAGTCGTTGCGTTTGCGGATTACCCGTTGCCTGAGCGGTGGATGGAAGCTGTGGAGGTGGTAGGGACATCTTGTGCCGTCTCGTCCAACTACAGTGCATGAAAAACTTTCTGGTCGCGATCATTTTTATCCACGACAAAAAGAAGTTATAAAAATACTGCACTTTAATCATTATGTCTCTACCCACGCTTTGCACCAGCCCTGAAGTACATATTTAAGCTCGTGCAGCATAAGCTCGTTGCAGCACACTGCGTCATCAGATGTCGGAACCAGTGTTGTTGCAGCCACGCACCTCTCTGGTTGCGCGGTGTTCCGGAAACAGTATTTCTTTTAGGGTCACACCAAAACTATCTAATAGAGTAAACAAACGTGTCCATTCTGGCTTCCAAACTTATACACGCTGTTGCAATAATATCGTAGCTAATGCAACGTTGCAAATTTGTATCTATATTCCTGTTACTTGGGTAAATATCACGGCGGAAGGGTGAAGTTTTATAATGCTCCCCAGCCTCCTTAATGCATATTCAACGACACCTAATTTTCGCACACTGTCAAAGCATCATCCACCATCTCATATTCAGGTTCTTCACTTGTGCTTGCTTGGAGCTTTTGTCTTAGTTCAAAAAATTTGCATGCGAATGGCCGCAAAGCGCAGAGAACTTTGCATTAGCGAGTGTGAGATTTCTGCTCATGTGCGTGCAGCGTACAAGTTTCGGCGCTTCTATGCTTTATAAAAGCTCTTCATAATAAGACATACTTAGGTAATTGATCTTTGTTCCGTTAAAATGCAAAGTACACGACTTTTCAAGCACGCGGAGCATTTATGCAGGATTAGATGATTTATAAAGAAGACCCTGAAGTCGAACCACCTAGCAAGCGTATCTAGCTTTGTTCGAGCACACAAATGAGAGAGCAGTGCCACATAATTAGAACTATTTTTGGCATGTAAAACCACAGAAATGAAAGTAGACAAATCAGAGAGCAAGCGCACAGGAGAGCAAAAGTACCCGTAGCACATTTGTTGCTAACAGCACCCTCTGGGACTGTCATCGCTAAGGCGGCCCTCTCACCTCCCTTCAGTCGGAACGCGGATGCCACACTTCCCCAATTCTAGATTAAGAACACCGTAGGCGTGCCGCTGTGTTTCTTGATCGTTGGCTTGCTTAGTCTACGCTTAGCCTACCACCTACAACACGTGCAGCTGCACATGTATCTCGGTGGCAAAATTTTCAACCGTAGTTGTCCAAAGCGCGTCATTCTGAAAATACCACAAGAAAAACGAAAAAAAAAAGCGAAAGGACAAAATGGGCGTCGAATTCCACGCGTCTTTATTGCTGCTTGCGTTGCGCAAAAAAAAAGAGTATGACGGACCAATGACGACTGGAAGCACCTGTTGTACATTAACTACCACAAGGCGCACTTCCTTTGCAGATTCATGGAGGCCCCTGGCGCGCAGCCGAACACTTCCGAGAAATCAGGCATGTTCATCAAGGGCACCATGCAACGGGAGCGGAATGAGGAGTAGCCTGTGGTCTGAGCTGACGTTTCATCACATAGCTTGACACAGTAGTTGATGAAGAATAATTGTTTCGCACTTAGGTTGAGGTTGGACAACTTTTTTTCCCGGACGTTGTTTAGCAATAAAAGAAAGGCCTTGTATGCAGTCGTGACGGCCACGAAGTTGGCCAGCTCTATGGAGTCCAGAGTGGAGTTCACCGCCTCCCGTCCTGCTGTGGCTTCTACCTGCGATAAGCGTTGGCGCCCGAGGGAGTGTTTTATTTAAGGCGCAAGAACTTGCCATCTCTATGTGAAGGAGCAGCACTCAGTTATTACACTTCCTGGTGAAATGGTTACAGCTTAGTGCCTACATCTCAGCTACCACGGGTTCCGTATACGTTCCGCATGCACCGCGCGACATGTCGCAGGCAAGCTATTCTCATAAAAAGTGTAAAAGAAAGAATCCTGACTGATATAAGTTGCCTGGAAAAAGCAAACTATTCTAAGCCGTGTCAAACGTAACACAGCACAATATTTTGTAGATTGTATGAGTAAAAATTATACAGAGCAGTTGCATAAATTTATCGTTTGACGTAAACGAGAAGACGTTAGTATTGTCTAAAAAATTTGTACTTCACAGTGAAACATGAGATGTTCCATTTATATTGTCCTTGCAATTACCTCTCGACTTCCTGATGCACGTAGCGTAAGAGATATTGTAATTACTTTACACAATGGCAGAAAATGCGCACCACACTCGTTTTCATTACAGCTTAAGGAGGAGGAACAAGTTACAATAGGTTTATTGCAACTGCATTTCCGTCAACAACACCGCTAAGTTCGCAAGTGGAATCAAGGAGCAGCAAACCATCACCAAAAGCCAAAAACAAAGACAGCGCACGACGGTTACGAGTGAGTCACGGGAATGTCTGAAGCGTTAGCGGTGTTGTGACAGCTATGTGCTCGCCGCCTTTCTAAGCATACACTGGCGTAGCCAGGCGCGCAGAAACGTGCCGAGTGAGACGCCGCTGTCGGCGCTCGCGTCGTAAATGAACAGGCCGTGATGTAATCCACGCGCAGCAATTCGGTGCACTGGCCGACGTCTGCGCTGCGGATAAAGACGCCGTCCATATCGACGACGGCAGCGCGAAACTGTGGAACGAGTGAAGAAAAAAATTCACCAAAGATTACGATGTACCCTAATTCAAAATTTGAGTACCGCTCTACAGGTGTTTTCATTTGGCGAGATATTGGATGGCTCCGACAATCTTTCTCGCGGGGCACGTTGCAAACAGAGCGAAGTGTGGCGCTAATCGGGAGATCGCGAGAGGCAGCGCGTCGATGACGCATGGGCGCGATTCACAGCAGCAGCCGCCGCAGATACACCTCCGCTCATGCCGCACTTTGTTTCCATATATGGTATCGGTGGACGCGCTTGACGCATGCTTTATCGTTGGCGTCATCGGTGAACAGACGACGCGCGCGACTTTGGTTGTCATCTCGTAGGCATCGTCACCGCTGAGCCCGTCTTGCGAGTCACAACGCTTTTCTTCTCACTCTTTCGCCATAACCTCCTCCTCCGCCAGCCGCCTCATGGTTCCGCTGCACCCTCTTCCTCTGCTGTCCTCCTCGCGTTCTCTTCGCTACTGCCGTCTTTGATCCTCCGCTGCGTTCCGCGTTCGCTCTTTCAGCCTTCGCTGTGCTCGTTCACTCGGTTACGAGGTACGCCGAGGCACGACGCTGGCGTTCGCCGTAGGAACGAGCGCCTAAGAGCTGCGCTCTAAAATTACCGCTTTAATTAAACAGCGAAAAGTTGTTGCCGAGCACTTCGATGGACATGGTCACTGCGTCGATTGCGATAACGCCGACATCGTAGCCAAGAAAAAATAAGATAATACCCCAACTTTTATATTATCTTTGCTTAGAAACAATAGCCGACACAGTCATGATGGGAACCCGCCTGCTATCTAGTCCGTATCCTCACGTCATTTCTTGAAATAAACAAAATCACCGACGATTGGGATGCTCCCTAAAGACAGAGTTGAGCGCAGGTGCTGCTGCTGTCCTTGTCGTGCACGCCTCGTCGGGAGGTGGTTCAGAGTGCGCATATGCACGGCAGCAGTGCGGCAGACAAGAAAGTCGACGCGAGAAACTGTTTGGTACTTCTCCATCGTGTCGGAACAATTCCCTCTGGAGCTCATCCCCCCCCCCCCTTTCTGGGCGTTGCCACGATATCCTCTAGACAACTGTAATTATCCGTGACCCCCCGCAAATGCATGGCAATCATTGCATTCTATCGGTGCTAACATATGAGGCAGAAACTTGGAGGTTAACAAAGAAGCTCGAGAACAAGTTAAGGACCGCACAAAGAGCGATGGAACGAAAAATGTTAGCCTAACGTTAAGAGACAGGAAGAGAGCGGCGCGGATCAGAGAACAAACGGGAATAGCGAATATTTAATTGACAGTAAGCGGAAAAAATGGAGCTGGGCAGGACATGTAATGCATAGGATGGATAATCGGTGGACCATTAGAGTTACAGAACGGATGCCAAGAGAAGGGAAGGGCAGTCGAGGACTGCCCTTCCCTTCCATTTTGCCATGCCGGGGAATCCGGAATCGCAAAATGCGACGTAAGAATGCAAGGAAAAACTGCTACTGTAAACGGCGGAAGTTGGAGACAAACAAGATAAATTTTATTTGAAGGTTTTCTTCGTTACGTTCCTGCTATTTCTGAAGGAACAAACGCGGTGAAAATTTGTCAAGGGGACAAATGGCGTAGCATGTGCACACGCAAAGTCGTATTAAAGCATCGTAGCATCTAGACGACACTACGGAAGGCCGGTCATCAAATAAACACTTCTCTACCCGTTACGGTAGCTATGTGTTAATGGAGTTGCTCGAAGAGGCGAGTTCGATCTCAACAGCTGCAGCCATATTTCTATACCGGCCGGGGCGAAATGCAAAACGCTCATGTAAGCAGATTAAGGTGCATGTTAAAGAATTTGTGGTGGTAAAAATTAGAACGGGGTCACCCACCGTTAAACATCCCCGTCTATTATCGTTAATCAACGCAAACAACAAGGAATGCGTCGCTTACATTGATTCCCACAGTGCGTGGGATGTGCATATTTTTTGTAACTTTTCTCAGTTTTTGATTTCTTTATTTAAAGTTACATGTCAAGATAGTCAGGTACCGTGTTCTTATTGTTCTAAAGCTGCTTATCGCACCAGTACCCAGCACCTTCTAGTCATCATCATCATCATCAGCCTACTTATGTTCACTGCAGGACGAAAACCTCTCCCATGTGATCTCCAATTACCCTTGTCTTGCTCTAGCTGATTCCAACTTGCGCCTGAAAATTTCCTAACTTCATCACCCCAGCTAGTTTTCTGCGGTCCTCGACTGCCCTTCCCTTCTCTTGGCATCCGTTCTGTAACTCTAATGGTCCACAGATTATCCATCCTATGCATTACATGGCCTGCCCAGCTCCATTTTTTCCGCTTACTGTCAACTAAATATTCGCTATTCCCATTTGTTCTCTGATCCGCGCCGCTCTCTTCCTGTCTCTTAACGTTAGGCTAACATTTTTCGTTCTATCGCTCTTAGTGCGGTCCTTAACTTGTTCTCGAGTTTCTTTCTTAACCTCCAAGTTTCTGCCTCATATGTTAGCACCGATAGAATGCAATGATTGTACACTTTTCTTTTCAACGGCAGCGGTAAGCTCCCTGACTTGACCTGCCTGACCCCTTTCTTGATAGGTATCTTTCTACTTTTTTTTTGAAAACCAATGTTGCTGTGCAATCCTTGCAGATATTTTCTAAGATATTCACAATATGCCTCATGTACTCCTGGATTACGCAATGCCTCCATGACTGCTGGTATCTCTACTGAATCAAATGCTTTTTCATAATCTATGAAAGCCATATAGTGACGTTGATTGTACTTCACAGATTTCTCTATCACCTGATTTGTGACATGGATATGATTCATCGTACAATATACCTTCCTGAAGCCAGCCAGTTCTCTAGGTTGGCTTAAGTCAAGTGTTGCCTTGATTCTATTGGAAATTATCTTGGTAAATGTTTTATACAATACTGAAAGCAAGCTAACGGGTCCTGTATTCTTCAATTCTTTAACGTCTCTCATCTTATGAATAAGTATAATGTTGGCGTTCTTCCAGCTTTCTGGTACAGTCGGGATCGAGGCATTGCGTATAAAGGGCCACAAGCTTTTCAAGCATGATATCTCCTCCATCTTTGATTAAATCGACTGTTAGTCCATCTGCTCCAGCAGCGTTTCCCCTCGTCATGTCTTTCAATGTCCTTCTAACGTCATCGCTAGTGATAGAAGGAGCTTATGCCTCGTGTTGATCACTACTTCGAATGAAAGTAGCTTGGCTGCTCTGGGAATTGTACTGGTGAGTATAGAATTATTCCGCTACCTTTACTATGTCATAGCAATTGCGGATGATATTACCCTGCTTATCTTTCAGTGCATACATATTGCCTTGTCCTATGCCAAGTTTTCTTCTCACTTATTTCATGCTGCGCCCATATTTTACTGCTTCCTCAATCTTCCTCAACATATGTGGCAACAATATGTGGCATACCTTCCAGTATGCCACGCCAGTTCAGCGCTCCAGCCTTCTGCGCACGACACTGCGCCAATAATCCGGTTCCACAATGGACACTGGGTTTTGCATTAAGGAAACACTGCCGGTAACGCTCTGTCCTTGAAGGTCCGCTTAACTAACCACAAGAAATCTTCCATACTCACGGGAGCTCTGCCTGATGCCCGTAAGCATTCAATCCTTTTCATGAATTCCTCTTTGAACCCAGGTTCAAGGTTACTGTTTTCTTTGGACATCTTCAAGTACACGTCGAAGATGTGCGTTATCTCGTGCCCAATTGTCTGCGAAAAGAAAACAAAGAGAAAAAATTGCTAGCCAGAAGTACTCGTGGGGAAAAATATCACAATGGAATGTGGTTTCTCCTTCATAATTATCTGTCACATCGGCATACGTCTTCTACTGCGTGGCCCTTCCGTTTGCACCAACTCTGTATATAATAAAGCACTCTACTCTACGTTATCGGCTCTACGCAGTGCATGGCCGGCACCACTCCATCTCTTCATCTAATTCTAAAGAAGAATGGCAGCTACGCCCGTTTGTTCACTAATCTACACTAGTTCATCCCTGTCTCACATCGTCACGGATACAGTTCGTTTCATCGCTGGTGGCTTGGTCCTCTGCTTCTCAATCTTATTCTTTTATGCGAGTATATATATATATATATATATATATATATATATATATATGTCTGTGGCAAAGAGCACAATTCTAGTTCATGAACTGGTCTACATGAAGAGGCAACATTATTTGCACAAATGATTGAAATGCATAATGAACCAATTCACAAAAATTCACTAATTAGGTTTTAACTGAATTTTCCCAAGGCGGTTACACTTGGAACATATTCTCAGGATGACATCAGTTTCAATATATCAATTCCTGAACTTTGCGGTGAAATGCATTGGCGTTTCAGCTACTTCGTTTTTTTTTTGGCGTTCCAGTTTGATTTATGCATTGAAGCACAAAACTGGAACGGCAGTGCATTTCTACGCAGTGGTAAAACAAAACCGACAAAAGAGGTAAGGGATTCGTCAATGACTAATAGGGCGTCAACAATTGCGCGGGGAAGGCGGTATCACAATTACCAAAGAGGGGGAGGAAAAAACTTTGTCTTGGTGATTTTGCTTAGTGAGTGGTGGCTACCAGGCGATGCCTCACAGCCACCTACTCAGCTCTTTTGATAGCCCGAAGTTTAACCTCCAGGCTCCAGTCCTGGAGTATCACTTCCCATGCTTCAGGCGAGGGGGCGCCCAGGAGATCTGGAGGGGGGGGGGATCTTCCTTACAATTACCAAGAGAGACGCTTTTACCATCGCCTCACGAGAGACGACTATGACGTGCCTGATATACTGAAACCCATGACGAATTTATAAAGCTGTCATACAGCCACTTTGAATCGCAGTCGAGTCCGATCCAGATCGTGTGCTTCTACACGGGCCCTACCGGCCACCATTCTGCACGATCCTGATTCAGCAGATCACGATCGTAGGATGTCGTCTGCACCGCTATGCTGAGTGAGCACAACCAACTCGATACGTAATATTGGACCGTGCAGCAGCTGCCATTCTTGAACGCATTCGCACAGTTTGATCCGGATCGGGTTTGATGACGATCGGCAAGTGCGCGTGTGGTACTGATACTAAAAAGCTACCGATAGCTTAAGTAATTCAAACCACCGCGGTCTTCCTCTTGCAACACACGTGGCAGTGTCAAGAGGTCATACAGTACGGTCTGCATTCTTTTCACAAATGGACTACCTCGTCATACGCCTATGCTAAAATAATCAACTGCTAGCTACTTTCTACTATACCGAAATGTTGCCGATCAAGCGCGCGCTGACAAACAAACACGAGAAAGCACAATGTGCTTCGCACGCGCAACTTAGCCGACCGTCAATGCGTCACTGAAAGCATGTCGAAGGAGAGCTGCAGTGATATTCTCCTCGTCCGAGCAACCTGTCATTACGGAGCTACAAGGCGAATAATAGCCAGCAATTATTTAAACAGCAAGCTTTCGCATTCCGACTTAGTGATTCTGCGGATGGTTGTTATGCATGCCTGCCTGCGTTCCTCTTCGTACAATTCTCCCGGGGGACTGTAGAACTTGACGGTCATGCCCCGGGTGTTTTTATCGCCGTTGTGGCAGTTACCATGCAACAATACCGGGCTTATTGGCTACTCGACCATCAAGCCATCGTGGAACAAATAGTGGTGACGCGAGAATAAATTTTGCAGAGATTGTGGACATCGCGAGTGCCTCACGGTGCCGGCGACCTAATGCATGGTGATGCGGCTCACAAGTTGAAACAGTGACGCTGAAGTGTGGCGGCAAACGTGAAGTGGAAGCCCTATTTGCGGTACGGACGCTGAGTGTTCGAGGTCACGTGATGTGCGGTGGGTGTAAAGGCGAGTGGAGAATTTGGGAAGTTTTATGCGCGCTGTCTTCCTGAGCACCCAGTGTCAGATGTCACGTGAGCCTCTGAGCTTTGGAGGCACAGCTCAGATTAATTAATAAAGTGTAATTTGCGCTCATTCTGATCAAGAGCCGCCGAATTTTCCTTTGGAAATGCTGCAAAAGCTATTGGTCTTGCCAGCTGTCACGCAGAAAAGGCTCTTCCATTATCGGGCCCTGCATGCTATGCACGTGATGCCGGCTGAATTTAACCTTCACGGAAGAATAAGCGGGGCAAAATGGGAGAGCCCTCCTACGTTTCATGTACGCCTAACAAGGTCGAGCAATTATTGGCTGACACGAGTCCTATATAGATTGCGCTCCACAACGAAGAAACGTTATGGATACTACACAATTATATCAGTGTAGCTAGCAAATGCTTTATACGCGGCCTATTGATGCGAATACAGCCTAAAAATCATGCTCGTGTATGCGTTATCACAAAATATCAAAAATTAAGCGATACGTTAGCATTAGCCATCCTGACCTAAACAAAACATCATCGAAAACCAGGACCCCAAAAGATCTTGTGTCCACGTGTCCTCGCTTTTTGTGTTCTTATTTTTCAAGTAAGATGTATTTGCCTCATTTATTAACTAAATAAATGGCCGGTCAGTACCTGTCCAGACGGCTCCCTGCTCTGAGTCTAAAAAAAACCAATTTTTATAGGGCACCTTATTCCCACAAAAACATTACCAGAAATATTCACTACCCTTCAAAAGTGCACCTCGGGTAGAAGTCGATTACACGTATTTACGGGTGCTTACCGTTCCGAGGCCGCCATAATTTAGGGCGGCTGGGCCACCGGCATAAAATAAGGGGTGTGTGAGCAGGAGCGTTGGTACAATGAGGGTGTTGAAGAAACCGTTGTAGTACGCAAACGTACTAGTCTCATCGTAGAGCCACGATTTCTGGTCCCTCCACGAGGAACGGGCGGAGTGAGACAGAGCTTCGAACCATGAGGGAAACAGTTCCTTGGGGTCCATGTCACTGAGTGAACCTGTGGCACGCGAACAAGTAACGTAAATTACACTTTCTCACTTACCACATACTTCATTTATTGTAATCTATTTACACGGCGCCAAGTTAAATTTGAGTAGTTCACAATGTGGCCGAAGCGACATGCTGTCTGGCAATCCCAAACGCGAACAGGTGCACACACTACGTTTAAATGGTGGGCAGGACACGTGCTCCACCGGGATATTTGCCTGGGCTCCTTTTATATTAGTTCGGACACCGCGCCGCTGCAGTGCTACTAGCGTGGAATTTCCATAGGCGCTTTCCTGGTCAAATGTCAGCGACCATGGCGACATGGGTCTGCTGGGGGAAATAAGTTGGATAGTGCCGTGGTAAGGAGTGTCGGAAAAATATTTTGTGCCGCGCATTGCGAGTTGCTGTGCCTTTCTGTGTAGTACAACCTTCACACTCAACGGACCCACACCTGCACTGTACGCCACCACCTGTACTTGCCGGGTGGTGATGGTATTTTTTATCCTATATCATGCGTTGACAGCTACATTTCCGCATAAAAAAAGAAACAAGAATGCTGCAACGAAACTAAAATAAAGTTTTACACAGCAGCTACAATAAACGAATATTAAAAGACTTACTCAAGTATCAATTGTAATGTATATCATCAAGACGAAGAGGAAGGTAAGAAGGCATTCGCAGCAAGGGCCTCTTGTCCGTTTTCTCTCAATTACAATGGCGCAGTCTACAACGAACCTACGTTAGGTTGTTCCAGCCTTAAGTGCATCCTTGTAGCTCTTCGGCGTGCTGGCTCCCTCCTGCCAAGGAACGCCGTACACGCGTCCTCGGTTGTGGAGCCCGCTACGCTACCACCGTCGCAACTATACCCACCGCACCATCCGGGGACGGCGTCTAAGCCTTTTCGTTGGCCCTAGGGCAGGCCTGTACCGGTGATCTCTACCAAGCTATCGCCAAACTGACGCAGCAACACCAGGTTATGACGAGCGCGTTCGCATCCGTGAGCAGTTGAGCTGTATCTCAACCTCACACTGGGACAGCACTTGAGCCCCTTTGTCTTGGACCCGTTCTGTCTGGGGAACTCCATCGACGCTTCCCCTGGCGAGATATCCTCCTAGCCGCTACTTCGACCTCCAACGCACCAAGAGATACCGTCCACATTTCCTTGATGGTAGAAGCGGCTGCCAAGACTACCACATTGACCGCACAGTCGGTGAACACCACCCCTGGTTCCTCGGGCAGCTGGACAGGCAGCCTCGCGGAGATGCGCTGCGACTTAAAGCAGCCGACTTTCGTGGAAATACTGGTGTTTCGCGGATTTGCAACACGACGTCATGCTTTTGGTTCTCGATATCAATGCTTAGGTTGATTGTCCTGCTTGGTCCGGCGACAAAAATTGCTAGTTGCAGGAAAACGACTATGCGGTGCCTCCAAGGCATGGGGCAACTACGAAGGCGTCAAGAAGTGGTGCAGGCCTGAATGGAGTTTAGCTCTGATAGCTGCTTTCGACCGGCTTCCTTATGCATGTGGCGAGCCCGTTCAATGGGATTCCTGAGATTCCTGCACATAGGATTCCTGAGAGCAACAAATTCGATGCTGTGGCATGTCTGCCGTGCAGCCCTCCGACAAAGAGACTGCAGACTGCAAGCAAATGCTGCAGACCTCCTGCGAAGCTTGCTTTTAGATGCGAAGCAGCTTATGGTCGGGGCTATGTCACTCCCTCCCTCCCTCCATCCATCAATCCGCCGTGCGGCGTCCACACCCGCACTGCGCGGGCGCATCCTCCTCCCCCTCCTCTCCTTTTCTCATCTCCTCCTCTCGGCATTCCTCCTCTCTTCTATGCTCCTCTCCTCTCCGGATTGCACAACGAATGGCAACACCTGCGGCTCCGTGCGCGATAATGCGAAGCAGCTTAGGTTAGAGGCGCGACGGTAGGTGCTGCATACTCCGCTGGGGGGCGCCACTGCTGCTCGCGGTATAATGACGTGCGCGCGCGCTCCGCCCCTCTCATTCTCCTCCCGCAACGCCGCGATGAGTGCCACGGATAGCACCAGCGTCAACGCCAGTGTCAGCGCCGTGGACAGCGCCGCGGAGAAGAGGGCTCGAGCCGCTGCCACGAAACGGCAGCGGCGACAGGCCGATCCCGAACTTCGGGCTCGCGAAGCCGGTAGCTACGTACCTCAACCTAACGGAAACGACGAACTGAAAACTAATGGGAACTTGAGTCGACCGCGTGGCTGCTTCGCATACTACTCAGGGTTTCCCTACGGTAAGATGGTGTAATTTTTTTCCACTGCGGGTCTCTAAAGCGTCGGCAACTCATCTTACACATTCGTTACCAGAGGTAACGAATAGGTAACGAATGTGTGATGTCAGTTACCAGACCGCTTCCCATCCACTGCACTCGGCGAAGCGGGTCCAAGCTTGCCATGGATTGGGCACATCAAGGCGCTGTCTCGCCGGGTGACCCGTTGGCTCCATGCGGGCTTGTGGCAAACGCCCGGCGAACCTTCACTTCCGCTGTGACCTACCACCAGGCGGCCTTCAGGCTCATGATTTCTGAAAGCTATGCTAAGCCCATAACGACGGCCACCGGAAGTGAAGTTCGTGGTCACGAGCAGTTCGTGGTTCCCCGCAGACTTCGCGGGACTGTCAACTATAGAGGTCGCGGCTTCTGACCGACCACCCCCAAGTATCCCGCGAGCCTTCAATCTTGAACAGCTCAACTGCACGCAAGAAGTCGTCGAGCTCCGATTATGGAGCGTTAACACTCCAGGACCACATCGATGTGTCCAGGGATTGTAAGAACAGCGCACTTCTAGACCCGTCGGACCGGCACCACCGGACTTCCCCGCAGTCACGGGCCGAATGTGGAGACCTTAATGCCTCGCCAGCGGCGTCTCGCTGAAAGGAGCCAGGGAGACCAACACGGCTGTGATCACCGTTACTGAAGACCTGAGCGGCTCCGAGGTCATCATCATTGAATACCTACCCCTGCGGACCAGACCTGCCTATCATACACCGTTTCCAATGCAGATCGATGGCCAGCCATCTCCTGCAAATGGAATGCACATTGACATGGACGGCGGGGCAGCACGCAGCGTTTTAACAAGATCTACCCTTTCAAGCATCTTGAGAAGATTTGTTCCGTCAGAGGCAACTCTACAAAAATGGAAGTTGCGTCTTATACTAGCCCGGATGCTCGCCTCCTCATTGTAGAAGCCACGTCGGAGACAACCCTGATGTATTGCGACCAGCCGTGATCAATGTTATCAGCCACGTCCAGTGCTACAACAGCGGTTCAACCTCAAGGATCTCCTGCCACGTTTTCCCAACAGCGGCCAGCTAATCTCTCCGAGAAGAGCGACCAGACTGCAGCACTCAGTGCCGCTCGCCAAAGAAGCTGGTTGCTCTTGCACTGGATGGCTCAACGACGACGAATTCCATTTCCCAGTCTTGTCGACTATATAGTTCTCACCACCGGCGCATCCTCCCAACCACCAGAACCATCTTCGGCAGCGTGGCAAGCCGCAGCGCGTCCGAGTTTAATGTATCTCATTAAGACAAGGAGGGGGGGGGGGGGAAGAGGAAAGAAGGCGTTCGGAGCGTCGGCTTGTTGTCTGCTTCTCGCCATTGCAAAATGTGCAGCCATCATTCTCTAAGTGCACCTCTCGAAGCACCCGGCCTGTTATGTGACTTACGTTCTAGCGTACATTCCAACCACTCTTCGTCAACTCACGTTAGCCAAGTGAATTAATGCTTTTTCCGCATAGCCTGTTAAAAGTATAGACATTTCTGACCTAATAAAATGCACTGTCCCATAACGTATCAACGAGAACGCAGCAGGGGGCCAAATAAGAGTCATTTTGACGTCATGTTGATTTTTGACCGTTAAAAGCAAGAGGACGTACTGCAATACTTTCGCCGACGCTCAGTTGAAAATGAATCATAAGATCATAACAAGGATTATTGTGGTACATTAACCATTTTAATTTTTGTGGGAAATTGTTTGCCTGACCTTGCAGTTTGCGCTTTAAATCGTGCTAACCGTGTGCAACGTGAGTATCGAGAAAGCGTACCCTGAAAAGTTTCATCGTTGACTGTTTTATACTGGGATTAATGGTGTCACTTTTCGTTATGACTATTTGAGAGTGTTTCTGAATAATACCTGTGATCATTGTGTGCAATGAATGCTGGTTGTGTTGCTGTTTAGACCGTGAAGCGCTCTGTATTTTACTTTGATTCGTAAGGGGGGCGGTGACTCTTAAGTACACTAGGAATCGATGGTCCCCCTGCAACTAGAATGTTTACAGGCTTTGGATATTACTGGTATATTACTGCGATATTGCTCGATATTACTACAATATTGCTAATATGCTATAACGCACGGTGTTATAGCTTGTCACTGAAATCAACTCGAATGCCGTGAAGGATAGAGGAGCCCAAGATGAAGTTGTAGGTCTATATGAAGGAAAGTAATGAGGAGGCGTTCACAGGCTAGAATGCCAGCGTCATGCACCAGTCTGGTATTTTCTTCGATCAGTCGGTGGCAATTATTTTGCTGACATATGCATCGCCCCTGCAAGCGGGTGGCCATGTCCGAAGAAAAAGCAGCCACTGAGGTGGCCGTGGGACGGCATTGCCATTCCGGAGCAGTGGGGCTGCCGAACTGTCCGGATAACGCGCCACTCAAGTGGACACCACTGTGGCATAGAAGACTCGTGGTTTCGGAAAGTCAGCAGCAAAAGAACGCAAAGCTTTTTCTCCAGCTAAAGCTGAGGCTCAAAGATTGAGGAGTGCCGCATCGCCTCGGGATTCTAGAGCAGTGCATAGTTAGTTCTATAGGGTTACCGGCCAAGGGAAGGCAGCCAAGTCAAACATGTTATGGCCCTTCCAAGTGTGAGTCTGCTACAAATGAATACAACTTCCGCTTTGTGGGAAACCACTTTGGCCGCACCTGTAGTGCGTGTAATTTACTGCTTGTCTCTTTGAATTATGTAACCGCGAGAAAATCACGAAATATTTTTTTCTGCAGAATTGCGCAATATATCTCACAGGGTGCTTCATTGCCTTCTGAGGCGTAATCTGTCGAGCCCAACAGACGTGCGCAAAATATATACCTTACGTCTGTACAGCTATAACTGAAATTTCCGACTTCAGGCTGTATGGGGGCCTTTTCATGATTATGTTTAACTAACAAGCTTGATCGAGTGCACATCAGCTGTCTTGTACAATCCCCCTAAATTATAGCCGTACCTCTAGCTATAGTACGAATTTAACTTGACGTCTGATTGCATATTTGCGCTGCTTCACGTATGCCACAAATGTTCATACAAATAAGCCAAGCCCGTTACCTATCGAAACCCCCGAAACACAATGCATTATAATTACACGAACATTTTAGGTTCAGAATGATTTTATAGAACACAAGCGTGGTATCCATTTATCTCATAAGCGCACAAAAATATTAAACTATCACATCATGAACCAACCAGCCCAAGCCACAACCCTGTAAATTATAGGGTTTTATGTGCCAAAACCACCACCTGATTATAAGGGACGCCGTAGTTGAGGACTCCGGAATAATTTGGACTCCTGGGGTTCTTTAACGTGCATCCACATCTAAGTATACGGGTGCTTTCTGCATTTCGCCCCCATCGAAATGCGCCCGCCGTGGCGGGGATTCGATCGCGCGATCTCGTGCTTAGCAGCCCAACACCCTAATCAGTAAGCTATCACGGCGGTTTCTGATAACCATGTATTGCTATATATCTCTGGAACGGCCTCTCCGATGAAGTTGCTTCCAAAGAATATTGTGACGAGTTTCGCGATTGTCACAGCGCGCTTTTCTCTTTATACTCCATGTGAGCTTCATTCCTGCTGACATTCTTTTGGCTTTTTATTGCGAAGTATTATACGGCTACTCACATCGGGGTCAGGAGGTGGTTTTTCGGTCAGCCTCAAAAGAACTGCTTTAGTGTGTTCAGAGTCACTAAAGCGTGCCTAATATATAAAATACACGCCATGACAAATGAAAAAGTGCTCTCGCTAATTTCCTAAACGAAGTCAAAATTGTTATAGTAGCGGAAAACGGTTCTAGGTGTGGATTTTCATGAATTATCGCAGTGCCCCCTGTATATCCTCTTTGATCGTGCTCGTCTTGTTTCCTTGACTCTTCATGATATGTGCTAAGTCACGTAAACGGTACGGAACACCCGCTCGCCTAAACTGCCACCCTTTAGGTAAGGAGTTTGTAGCCTAGGAGCCAGATAAGGGCGTAGTGCTATAAGTGTTCCGATAGTGTGCCACCGTACATTCAGCGGCAATTCGTGGTCGCCGGGTCACCAAGGGGGGGGGGGGGGGGGGAGGGCAAGTGTTCTCTTAACGTTAAAGTCGCGTGCGTGCGATAGTTTCGAAGGCAGCAGGTGGCTGCGTTTTGCATACGCCAGCGGTGTCACGTGAGAGGCGCTGCGCGGCACCCTGCAATGTGCAATGGGTTTGTACGGAGAGAAACGTGGCGCGTCCGTGGAGTGTGCACGTCGTGCCCAAACAGAAACGCCACGCGAGCACACGCTGGATTGACAAATGGTACACTCGGGAGTGACGAAAAGGACATATTACGCATTCCTTGGATAAAATTTGATTACAACAGCGAATTCTGCAGAGAGGATTTCATTGAACCTCAGTGGTGCAATGATTCCAGAAACTAGGACACGTGTCCGCTGAATACCGCTTCTCTTCGGTAGAGGCAAAGCGTGGCGAAATGAAAGTTGGTTTTATAAAAAAGGCGGCGCCACCCTTACGCGACGACCTCATCCGATTCTGTGTCGGGGCTGTATAATGTCCGTATGTACTAATTTATTAAACAGATATGTGACATTTTGACAGCTGCAGCGAGAAAATATCGCACTTCAACACAATTTCATCTCATCTATCCCGGTGCGGTACTAGTACTTTCAGTTCAAAAGCTTTTACAGGGGGGGTACATACCCAGGGATTGAACGAACTATCCATTGCTAAAGTAATTACAGGTTTACTTTTTACAATTAGTTAAATTTCATATTGAAAACACAAGAAATACTTACGGTAGTATTCTTCCACGTAGGCATGGTCCAGCCGCTCTCCCGGACTCCCCACGATATACGTCATGCTTCTTATCCTTTGTAAGACAAATTCTCTTGCTTTGCCTGTAATCCAGGTTGACGACTCCACGGACCACCGGAAGACAGTGACGATATTGTTCAGCATCGCCCCAGCGTCTCGCACCATATCTGGTGTGACATCTGCTCAGCAGAAGGAATGAAAACACACTTCGATTTACCCAAATGTCGATGGCATGCCAGAACAATACACGAATTCAAAAGCGAAGCACACGCCGTCTTCTGTCGGACAATATTCTCTCATTTTCTGTGTACGGTCCCAGTCGATGTGCTGCAGCGTCCTGAACATTTTTTTTTTCAGATACACAATACCTAACATCAACTACAAGAGTTTGCAGGTGAATTAAAAAAAAGTTTGCAAAATGATCCACGCGACCGCTATTCACAAAAGAAGCACACTCAAAGAAAACAAAGTTCAAAATGAAATGCGTGCTCTGCTCAGAATCGCACATTGTTCTTATCAACTTCTTTTATATGGCAGGTTACTACATTATTCAAAATCAGCTTTGAAAAGCCGCCAACAGAGACGTCTACGCCCTCAACTTCCTTAGGCTTGTTTGGGGACAGGGTATTTCGCTTAAGTTGAGCTCAACCTTTAAAATATGCAAATGCTACGTAGCCGGTCAGAACCAAGGTGATGTTGTTTGCAGTCGCTTGAAGATTCTCAGGTTGTTTTTTTATTTGCATTCGGCCATATTACATAATTAGTTGTAATTACCTATTCAACTTCTCAAATAAAATGAGATGATAAGTTTCAATGAGAAAATTGTACTGCAACATGAACTCCCGATACAGCTTTCTGTTGCTCAATACGTGCTTCGTAAAAGTGTTTGTACGAGCGTGAAAGAAGCCCGCCAATACACGCAAAGTGGCTAGATCTGCCAATTGTGCGGTTATTCTGCGTGTAATATTGCAGAAGTTGATTTTTAATTAAGGCTAATCATGCAATTAAGCGGTACGCAAAAAATAACCTTAGTATCTCCAATCGACGGCAAACAGCTTCGTGGCAGTTGCATATTTTTAAAGCTTGGCTTCAGTTAAGTGAGGTTCTTCGTGTTGTCATACCCGCGTTTATTATAATATTCATTGTTGTTTCATTTAATTTAAATCGCTAAGCTACCTCCATACTTGATTTACAGCAACATGGCACGCAAAGTGACATATGAAATAACTTTGAAGTTCCTCTATATATCAACATGGCAGGCAAAGTGACATATGAAATCACATTGAAGTAAATATATATATATATATATATATATATATATATATAGAAACTTCAATTTTATTTCATATGTCACTTTGCGCGCCATGTTGCTGTAAAGCAAATATGGAGGTAGCTTATATATAGTTCCTTTTTATATCTAGAAAGCTTAGTAGTTACATTGTGGGGTTCTGCTATTGGGGGGGGGGGGGGGGGGGCAGACTAAAGGTACCATTAGGACAACTGGCATTCTTCGAACTCCAGAAACCTGTATATCACCCTAAATTACATTACATTAGTGGTTGTTACGTGCCAAATCCACAATTCGATCAAAAGGCACGCCGTAGAGGGGGACTCCTGATTAAGTTTGACCACCTCGGGTTACTTAACTTGAACCCAATACACCGTACACGAGCGTTTTTGCATTTCGCTCCCATCGAAATGCGGTTGCCGCGTGCAGGATGCGATCCCGTGCCCTTGGGCTCAGCAGCGCCAACCTGAAGGGTAGAAGACTCGAAGACTTTTTCGTGCACGAACAAATAACTGAAGCGCTTAACACAGAAGGGGGCAGAAGTTGTTACGTCAAACTTTGGAACTCTTATAGCTTTTTCTATAATGCCCGCCATTCGGCCAGTTGCTCTATAAAGCACCTCAATAATAATTTGTTATATATTTCTGAAATACATATCGTTTTTTTTTAATTTACCCTTCATCCGTATTTGGTGTGGGCAGTTTAGCAGCAGAACTACTTTGATTAGATATTTTGTTTTCGGAATACTGATGTGATTGTATACCCCTTACTGCCAGCAATGTAGTTGATAAAATCAAAGAAATAGCTGTCGCAAAAAGAAAGGAAAAGAAAGTGGGGCGATCGAAGCGCGCGTGGCGCGGGTGTTCTTCGTCTTCTTGCTAAAATAAACGGTAGCGTTAGACGCGCTGCTCTCGGTTCTTCGGGCGTATTGTCTTCACCGTACTTGAAGCCTGGTCTACCGGACAACGAGGTCCCTGGACTTTACACGTGTCAAGTTTCTTAGCTTTTGACGCCGTAATTTAGTGGCATTCATGACTGCGTTGAAGATATATATATATATATATATATATATATATATGTCTAAGCAAGCTTAATCAGGCACTAATATATATATATATATATATATTAGTGCCTGATTGAGCTTGCTGATGAAGACCGCATACGCTTCTTTTTTCCCAGGACGGACAGTTCGCATAACTAATGAATACGCAACTGAGCTTTTGTCAATATAATTATCAAAGATAGTTTTCTGCCTTCAGACTAACTTGGCTGATTAGGTACTGTGGAGCATGCAGGCCAACACAAAATACCAGACTAAAATGTGTGGCTCAAATTTATAAATACAGAATGTTCTCTGGATGGTAACGAATGTCAGAGCCACTGATGACGTCTGCACGGGATATTGCAAGTGAATTCATCATCATCATCATCATCATCAGCCTATATTTTATGTCCACTGCAGGACGAAGGCCTCTCCCTGCGATCTCCAATTACCCCTGTCTTGCGCTAGCGTATTCCAACTTGCGCCTGCGAATTTCCTAACCTCATCATCCCACCTGACTTTCTGCCGTCCTCGACTGCGCTTCCCTTCTCTTGGTATCCATTCTGTAACCCTAATGGTCCACCGGTTATCCATCCTACGCATTACATGGCCTGCCCAGCTCCATTTCTTCCGCTTAATGTCAACTAGAATATCGTCTACCCCCGTTTGTTCTCTGATCCACACCGCTCTCTTCCTGTCTCTTAACGTTACTCCTAAGATTTTTCGTTCCATCGCTCTTTGTGCGGTCCTTAACTTGTTCTCGAGCTTCTTTGTTAACCTCCAAGTTTCTGCCCCATATGTTAGCACCGGTAGAATGCAATGATTGTACACTTTTCTTTTCAACGACAGTGGTAAGCTCCCAGTCAGGATTTGGCAATGCCTGCCGTATGCATTCCAACCCAATTTTATTCTTCTGTAAATTTCTTTCTCATGATCAGGGTCCCCTGTGAGTAATTGACCTAGATAAACATATTCCTTTACAGACTCTAGAGGCTGACTGGCGATCCTGAATTCTTGTTCCCTTGCCAGGCTATTGAACATTATCTTTGTCTTCTGCATATTCATCTTCAACCCAATTCTTGCACTTTCTCGATGAAGGTCCTCAATCATTTGTTGTAATTCCTCTCCATTGTTGCTCAATAGAACAATGTCATCTGCAAACCGAAGGTTGCTGAGATATTCGCCGTCGATCCTCACTCCTAATCCTTCCCAGTCTAAGAGCTTGAATACTTCTTCTAAGCATGCAGTGAATAGCATTGGAGAGATTGTGTCTCCTTGCCTGACCCCTTTCTTGATAGGTATCTTTCTACTTTTCTTGTGGAGAACCAAGGTAGCTGTGGAATCCTTGTAGATATTTGCCAAGATATTCACGTATGCCTCCTCTACTCCTTGATTGCGCAATGCCTCTATGACTGCTGGTATCTCTACTGAATCGAATGCCTTTTCATAATCTATGAAAGCCATATAGAGAGGTTGATTGTACTCCGAAGATTTCTCGATTACCTGATTGATGGCATGGATATGGTCCATCGTAGAATATCCCTTCCTGAAGCCAGCCTGTTCTCTTGGTTGACTGAAGTCAAGTGTTGTCCTGATTCTATTGGAAATTATCTTGGTGAATATTTTATACAATACTGAAAGCAAGCTAATGGGTCTGTAATTCTTCAATTCTTTAACGTCTCCCTTCTTATGGATAAGTATAATGTTGGCGTTCTTCCAGCTCTCTGGTACACTTGAAGTTGTGAGGCATTGCGTATAAAGGGCCGCAAGCTTTTCAAGCATGATATCTCCTCCATCTTTGATTAAATCTACTGTTATTCCATCTTCTCCAGGCGATTTTCCCCTGGTCATGTCTTTCAAGGCCCTTCTAACTTCATCGCTAGTTATAGAAGGAGCTTCTGTATCCGGTTCATCACTATTTCGAATGAAAGTAGCTTGGCTGTTTTGGCTACTGTGCAGGTCAGTATAGAATTCTTCTGCTGCTTCTACTATGTCATCGAAATTGCTGATGATATTACCATGCTTATCTTTCAGTGCATACATCTTGCCTTGTCCTATGCCTAGTTTTCTTCTTACTGATTTCATGCTGCGTCCATATTTTACGGCTTCCTCAATTTTTCCCACGTTATAATTTCGAATATCCCTTACTTTCTTCTTGTTGATCAGTTTTATGATCAGTTTTATGATCAAGTGAATTATGAGTACTTAAATGCCAAGTAGTGCTAGCATAAGGAAACCCAGTCAAATAAAGGCATAGACTAAGCACACGAATTCGACAGCGCACTAAATCCGACTGCAGATGCAAAGAGCGATAGATAAGAGCTTGCCAACAAATGCTTTAAGATAGCACGAACATTCCCGTTCAAGTAATAGCTATGGGCGGGCACAGAACCGCTTTAGCAACTCCAGTGGCAAATGAAATAGCCTGGCGATTGGTCAGTTAAAATACAACATAAGTCCAGGACCGTGCTCCTTCTTCTATCGTAGCATTACAGAATTCCTAAGTTCGCTCAGAGTATCTCGCAAACAAGAGACACAGCCGGACTCCCTCTGTCTCCACCGAACCCGCTGAAGCTGACTCATTGACAATTGACTCATGGCAATTTATTCAAGTACTTGATGAAACAGCATCTTGCATTTCAATATGCCAACTGCAACCAAGTATCAACGGTAGCTGCAAGAAAAGGAAACACACTTTCCTGATGTCCGCAAAAGCCCGTCCAGCGCTGCCTGAGTCCGAGCATATGGCTCATCGAGATAACCGTGCGCCCAGCCCTCTTCGTGACACAGTTATACCTTGGCAATTAGATGAAAGTGAATGCACAGAGCAGTGCTCAAAAAGGCAAACGTACGTGATTGCAAGAAGGGGCTCACGATTGCCAACTTCGCGACTTTTGCGACGTGTTCGTAGCAGCCAAGGCTTTTGTTTGTCCTGCCGCCAAGCATCACTGACGGCACCGTGTAAGGCACCAGCTGCCTGTACACGCTCCAGGCGATCAGGTAGCGCAGCCCTTGCTCTCCCAGAGATGCGGACTTGAGGAGATTCACGAGGACGTCTACGATGCGTGGCCGTTGCAAAATCCAGTCATCGCCGTTATAGGTGCCATTGGTGTACTTGGAAAAATATATCAACCATTGTGCTGGAAAATGGGTGAAAAGAAATGCATCAGCAAGTTGTTGGCGGCGTAGTGGACAACTAACAGAAGTGTTTTACTAACTACTACACCAAACTAATAATTTGGGGATAGGTTAATTGTAGGAACACTTCCTCGGGGTCTGCGAATTTTCGATTACCCCGCTTTATAAGGATGAAATAGAGCTTTTACAATAATAAAAAAATGAACTACGACTGCCTATAAATCTTGCCAGATCCAGATCCCTGGACGTAATGGTCATGAAGCGCACGTGCGATTACTTCATCAAGGAAGAATACGGAATATATTAACAATGAAAAGCGCCATGTATCGACTTTTGCCAAAGCGCCATTCGCTATCTTGTCTAGGGCATGACGAAACCACACTGCTCGCACAACAGCATATCTGCAAGCATTGCTGCTGCTTTGTCCCATGTTATGTGGTGTCCTCCCGCTGATGTTCGCTGCTGCGTGCGAAACAATGCGTTCGTGGTAACGCCGGTAACAACTTAGGTCCGGCTCTTTTCGGCGATAGGATGAGATCATCAGCGAATAGAATAAAATTCGCATGCTAAACAGTGGCCAAAGTCGGCGACGATCTCGTTCTCCGACTGTGTTTTTTTACGATGAGTTTAGCCACGCCCATCCCCTAATCCGCGCTCTTTTTTTGGATTGTAGCGATGACGAATGCCCGGCGCTGCAGACACATCGCCAGTCGACCGGGAGGCGCGAGCTCGGGATTGCCTGACCTGCTCTGGCTGAGACACGATGCCTGCTGCTCTCTTGGCCTGTATCACATTAGATTCTGGTGGAGGTGCTTTTTATAGGTGCTTGATGCGGTTTGAACAAAAAATAAAATTTTTGTTCCAACCGCATCAATTTCGTTTAAATCAGCGCTCGAGGGCGAGGCTTGCTTCCATATGAATAATTGTTTCGGAACGTAAATAGTTCTTTAGCCTATGCGAGGGCAACACTTTTGTTATTCAAGCGAAGCTTGCATTGCCTGACAAGACTTGGCGGTGGTCGAAACATGTCAAAAACTCGCGTCTCGTTCACTTGGTATATACCAAAGTTGGCATGTAAGGGTACGAATGTGATTAACATGAGTGATAGGTCATGACATTAATGACCTCCCATGCTTGTCAGTCATGTCACGATTAACGATAATAAAATTACGTGTAACGCATACCTGCATTGGGTGTGCGGATATGATCCAGGGACAAGAAAGAAAGAAGGAGGAAAGAAAGGAAGGAAGGGAGAAAGGGAGGGAGGGATGGATAAAGAGAGAAGGAAATCACGTGTGGCGATACCCGTATTGAATATGCGGGTATGAGCCAGGGATATGCGGGAATGACTCAGGGACAAGAACGAAAGAAAGAGAGAAGGAAGGGAAGAAAGAAAGGAAGGAAGAAATGTGAGGGAAGGGAGAAGGAAAGAAAGAAAACCCAGCTGCTCCAAGAGTAGAGCAGTGCGGGGAAATCTGCGCCGGCGCTGGATCACGTTAGGCGCGCGACCAATCAGGGTCGTTTGGTGTATTGCGAGGAGGGAAAGGGAAGGATAGTGGGTTAGTGCGCGCTCCTATGGGGTTCACTCGCCTCACAGATCAGTTTCGGCGACCGGATGTGAAAGCCGCGTATGGTGGGTTTCGCCGAGGAGCAGGTTGCGTTTGAGCAACGGTGCCGCGAACTCGCTCGGGAAGGCCTCGTTGTCGACGAGCCGATTCTAGTGTGAGGGCTTGCGAAGCCCAGGCGAAACGTCCGGGAAGGGCCGCGGACCCCGAGTTGCGGGAGCGCGAGGTTGAGGCCAAACGTCAGCGAAGAGCTGCCGATCCCGAGTTTAGGGCAAATGAATTGGAACGCCTGCGACAGCATCGTCTTGCCACATGCTTGGCTTGCTTCCATGTTCTCGAGAGCGGAAGGGCTCTGACATTTTTTGTTTACTTATTAGTAAAAACCTAACAAGGTTGATCCAAACAGGTCGTGATGCTTCGGGTGAAAAGCGTTTCAGAACCAGTTGTCACCGACATAAGCAAGGGCGGTTATGGGAGCAGCGATTGAAGCGCGACTTTGTGATCAGGGAACAAACAATTAGAAAGAAAAAAACTTTTTTTAATATTTAAGCAAGATACAGTTTGATTCAACAAAAATTAAATTCCCATTTAATTTTACATATGCTTGACGAAAAAAGGAAAGGCACAACTATTTTGCTCTAACACAAGCAGTAAATACCTCTTTTTCAGCGACCACTTTAAGAGGCGACATTGACGCCGCTTTAACTTGCAATGCATTGCATCTCTTGCAGTTTGCAGAAAGGCGCGCTCGTATTGTGCACCTATTACAATACGCCTACCTCACACGTTGTGCTGTTTTCCTTGTCGAATTTTGTCTGAATTTTATGGCTCGGGTTGTTTCATTCTTTCTTATCCTGTTCAGTCAAAAGTAAAGAGTCACGACCGCCAGATAATTGTTTACTTTTGCTGTGTTCTCGCGGCTGTGCTGGCTGAGGGCTTGGCGTCGGAATATGCGACCAGCACTCAACACCCAAAGCTTTCGTCGGCCTGAAAAGAAACGATGTTCGCGCCCGCTTGCGATTTCGACGTTCGTATGGCCGAACTTTTGCTTCGTCGCTTCCGGCGCTCAAAGCTCAAAACGCCCATCGAGTGGAATTACGGGGCATTTGAATATACAGTTCAAATGTTAGGCCACCAAACCAATTTTCGCGCCTTTTCGAACAAAAATGACGTCACTTTTATTTTAAACGGATATGGCGTTACATTATTTATTCCTTTCGACGGAAGTGTTTCCTCGTTCCACAGGTTGCGCTAAGCCCCTTGAACGTCCGATGAAACGCCATGTTTTCAACGAATGGGCTTATGGAAGCTTCGCTTCCAGGTAGATTTACGTTGGCCCCAACATGGGTCTTTGAGAAAGGGGGGCATAGAACGAAGTACACACGTAGAAGTGGCAAACTCGTGACAATACCAAAACCGAAAATAAACATGACCAGCCAGGTGCACAGCCTAAAAACTGCGGCTGTATATATGAGATATTTAAGAGATCTTGAAAGGTTTGAAGCGCTTTAGCTACTTAAAAATGTTCGCTAACGGACTGAAAGGCAGCTCACGGCGCACAACGTCCTCTAAATATTTTCTAGACAAAGAAAACATGACGAAAATTTTGGAGAGGACAGCGAGATGATCACAAAATTTGGTGTTTTATTAGTATTGAAAAACGTGCGTCTTTCTTTGTGGTGCTGGTATGGAGACACTGCCATATCATCATCATCTTCATCCTATACGAGGTCTGTTAGAAAAGTATCCGACCTTATTTTTTTGCGAACACCAGACGGATATAAAACAAGCGCGCTTGCATTAGCCGACCTTGAACCTTCGTCTGCCGATAGCGTCAGTCGCTGGGACGCAGCGTTTGAGTGAGGTAGTGCGCAGCGCTCTCGTCGTTTTCTTTTTGTATTGCAAGGAAAAAGACAGAGCGACTGGAGCAGCGCTACTGCATCAAATTGTACCAGAAACTGGGCGACAGCCAAGCAGAAACCATTCAGAAGATTCAGACGGCTTTCGGTGACGATGCTATGAGCAGCACACTGATTAAGGAATGGTACAACCGGTTTAAAGAAAACCGCACATTGGTGGAGAGCGAGTCACGCTCCGGTCGGCCATCAACATGCCGAAAGGACCAGGTCATTGCCGAAATGAGCGCTGTGGTGATGAGGGATCTTCGTGTGACTATCCGAGAAATTGCGGTAGAGGTGGGCATCAGCAATTTTTCTGCACATTGCAAATTATGACCGAAGATTTGGCCATGAAGAGAGTTGCGGCGAAATTCGTGCCGAAGCTGCTCACTGTGAAGCAAAAGCAACTTCGTGTTTAAGTCTCACATGACATGCTAGATTCAACAGTGACCCCGACTTCATGAACACCATAATCACTGGTGACGAGTCTAGGGTGTACAGGTACGACCCGGAAACAAAATCCCAGTCGTCACAGTGGAATCATTCCGCGTCACGAAGACCAAAGAAGGCCCGCCAAATACGTAGCAACGTCAAAGTGATGCTGACTGCTTTTTTTCACTCCCGTGCAGTCGTACAATCACGAGTACGCACCACAGGGTCAAACAATCACCGAAGAGTACTACAGGGATGTCCTCCGTCGCCTACGTGATGCTGTGCGGCGCAAGTGACTGGAGTTGTGGTCAACAAGAAATTGGCGCATCCATCACGACAATGCTCCTGCACATTCCTCGCACTTGATTCAGGCTTTATTGGCGAAAAACCAGACTCCTGTAGTTCGACAGGCTCTTTACTCTCCTGATATGGCCCCCTGTGACTTCTGCCTGTTTCCCAAAATCAAGAGGCCATTGAAATGAGCGCGATTTCAGACAAGAGAGCACAATATGACTGCAACGACAGCTGAGCTAAACCCCATTCCGAAAGAGGCCTTCTCGGAATGCTTCCAACAGTGGCAGCCCCGCTGGGAGAAGTGTGATTAGGTTTCCAACGCTCCAGATATGCAATTTTTTTCTTCGGGCTAAGGTCGGATACTTTTCTAACAGACCTCGTATTTATGCCCGCTGCAGGACGAAGGCCTCTCCCTGCGATCTCCAATTATCTCTGTCTTGCGCTAGCTGATTCCAGCTTGCGCCCCCAAATTTCCTAACTTCTTCACCCCACCTAGTTTTCTGCCGTCCTCAACTGCGCTTCCCTTTCTCTTGGTATCCATTCTGTAACTCTAATGGTCCACCAGTTATCCATCCTATGCATTACATGGCCTGCCCAGCTCCATTGCTTTCTCTTAATGTCAGCTAGAATATCGGCTATCCCCGTTTGTTCTCTGATCCACACCGCTCTCTTCCTGTCTCTTAACGTTAGGCCTAACATTTTTCGTTCCATCGCTCTTTGTGCGTTTCTTAACTTGTTCTCGAGCTTCTGTATTAAACTCCAAGTTTCTGCCCCACATGTTAACATCGGTAGAATGCAATGATTGTACAATTTTCTTTTCAACAACAGTGGTAAACTCCCCGTCAGGATTTGGCAATGCCTGCCGTATGCACTCCAACCCAATTTTATTCTTCTGTAAATTTGCTTCACATGATCAGTGTCGCCTGTGAGTAATTGACCTACATAAACGTACTCCTTTGTCTTCTGCATATAAATCTTCAAGCCAACTCTTACGCTTTCTTAGTTAAGGTCCTCAATCATTTGTTGCAATTCGTCCCCATTGCTGCTGAATGGGACAATGCCATCTGCAAATCAAAGGCTGCTGAGATATTCGCCGTTGATCCTCAATCACGCCTTCACAGTCTAACAGCCTGAATATTTCTTCTAAGCATGCAAGTGCATAACATTGGAGAGATTTTGTCTCCTTGCCTGACTCCTTTTTTGATAGGTAATTTTCTACTCTTCTTGTGGAGAACCAAGTTTGCTGGGAATCATCGTAGATATCATTCGCGTATGCCTCCTGTACTCCTTGATTAGGCAGTGCCTCTGTGACTGCTGTTATCGCTATTGAATCAAATGCCTTTTTATAATCTATGTAATCTATATAGAGAGGTTGATTATACTCCGCAGATTATATTCCGCATGATTGATGACATGGATATGATCCATCGTATATATATAATATCCCATCCTAAAGCCAGCCTGTTTTCTTGGTTGACTGAAATCAAGTGTTGCCGTGATTCTTTTGGCAATTATCTTGGTGAAATTTTTATACAATACTGAAAGCAAGCTGATGGGTCTTATGGGTCATTATACTATACTTATGGATTAGTATAATGTTGGCGTTCTTCCAACTTTCTGGTAATGTTGAAGTCGTGACGCATTTCGTATAAAGGGCCGCAAGCTTTTCAAACGTGATATCTCCTCTATCTTTGATTAAATCGACTGTTGTTCCATCTTCTCTGGCAGCTTTTCCCCTGGTCATGTCTCGCAAGGCCCTTCTAACTTCATCGCTAGTTAAAGAAGGAGCCTCAGCATCCTGCCATTCACTACTTCGGATGAAAGCAGCTTGCCAGCTCTGGTAACTGTAAGGTCAGTATAGAATTCTTCCGCTGCTTTTACTATCGCATCTAAATTGCTGATGATAGTACCCTGCTTATCTTTCAGTGCATACATCTTGCCTTGCCCTATGCCAAGTTTTCCTCTCACTGATTTGATGCTGTGTCCATATTTTACTGCTTCCTCAATTTTTTCCACGTGATAATTTCAAATATCCCTCACTTTATTCTTGCTGGTCAGTTTTGACAGTTCAGCGAATTCTATCTGATGACTTGAGTTTGATACTTTCGTGCTTTGTCGTTTATTAGGTCCTTTGTTACTTGGGAGAGCTTACCTGCATGTTGCCTTGGTGTCTTACCTCCCTCTTCAATCGCTGCTTCTGATATCAGCGTAGTTATGGTTTCATTCATTAGCTCTATGTTGTCTTGATCTCCCTCTTCTAAAGCTGCATACTTGTTTGCGAGCACAAGCCTTAATTGCTCTGCTTTTACTCTTACTGCGTCTAGGCTGGCCTGTTTCTTTTTGATTAATTTTTTTCGCTCTCCCTCCAAATTAGGAGAAATTTTAGACCTGACTAACCTATGGTCACTGCACTTTACCCTACCTAACACTTCTACAGCCTTTACTATGCTGTGATTGGCTGAGTATGCAATCTATTTCATTCCTTGTTTCTCCATTAGTACCTTTAGCGCGATATATAGCGTGCCTAACCGCGCGTTTTAAGGTTTGCTCACGTTGAGGCGCTGTGCTTGAAGCCTGAGTGCTTATAAATGCCGAAGTCCTCAACACTTACGAACACGTGCAGCACAAAAGCAGTGCGAGAATTAAGTAATCACATGGAACGCGAATAAGAGAGAAAGCGCGCTGCGCCCTATCAGGCGAAAACTTGACTGGCGGTGATGAACGCTAGAAAACAGTGCACGGAGCCAATAAACTTCTGGCAGTGATTGTGTGCGTTACGTTTGTCCTCGGCTTTGGAGGGACCGTGCACGTGTCATCTTAATAGTACCATATCAGTTGAAACGCTCGAAGCGAAAGTCCACCTTGAAGAGAGAAACCACATTGTTCCTTAGTTGCGGGCACATATATATACCTCCGACGAACAGCGCTATTGTAGCATGCAGTACTGGAACTGCTTTTCTTTTTTCACATGAGACCTGTTTTCTTGCGGGCACAACGAATCTGGCGGAACGTATAATTACATGCAAGTTGTCTTAAAGGCTTTTGTCGAAATTTGAGCGCGTATGAGCAATTGTTTGTGGTACTTAGCTCCTGCTGAATTTGCAGGTTCAAAGCGCCCGTCGCCGAAAAGTTGTAGGAGCAGTGTTGAAGAATAATATGCTGACGACGAAGGTACCTATCAGTAGCTTCGTCTTCAGCATATTATTCGTGGCCGTCACCAAGATGTTCCGTATAAACTCCAAGGGCAATAACGCCTTCATCGAGCGCCGAATGCTGTTACTTCAGTTTGATCTATAAATTTTACATCCCAGCTACGAAAAAAAAAACGAAAGGTTATATTTGACTACAATAAGGCAAACTTTGAAAGGATAAATAGTGAACTTTCGCTTTTTCTTGATAACTATCTTCATGATTTTGAATATAGTTCTGTCCAAAAGAACTGGGGCCTGTTTGCAAACCCAATTTCAAATCTTACAATAGCCTACATTCCCCCCAAAATAATAGCAACAAATACACACGCATCATGGTTTATATCCCATTTAAAATCGACTTACGACCAGTAAAAAATGCTTATTTCGACCGCCAAACTGCGGCAAATTGAGCAACGCTGGCATGCATGCACTATCGATTTTAACATCTAGACTCAAGCTGTCGCTTCTGCGAAATCTAATTTACTGAAAAACACGCTCCCATCCAAGCTTATCAGTAAGCCTCGGAAATATTTGAACATTGTCACTAATACCCACAGCCACACGGATATTTCTTTAGGTGGGCAGAATGGCTTGCATGTGTCTAGTAACGTGTGTGCATCCATTTGGAACGATGTGTTTAGTCTAAATTTCTCATCCTCAAGCAATATTTCATTACTAAGATATCCGTTCACCGACTTCGTCAGTATGCAGCCAATTGTGATAGAGGCAGCCGGGGTTCTAAAGCTCACTGACACACTGAAATCCTCATGATCTTTCTTCTCCTTTCTGGGGTTTTAGGTGCCAGGACGAGTTCTGATTATGAGGCAAGCCGTAGTGGAGGGCTTCGGATGAATTTCCACCACCTGGGGTTCTTTAACGGGCACTACAACGCCAGCACACGGACGTTTTTGCATTTAGCCTCCACCGTAATGCGGCCGCCGTGGCGGGGATTCGATCCCGTGACCTCGTACTCAGCAGCACAGCGCCTTAGCCACTGAGCCATCGCGGCGCGTCCTCACGCTCCTCTGAAGTTGACTGTATAAATGCAAGTTTGCTCAAAGAGACAAATATGTATTCACCGATTTGTCTGACTAAAATATTTAAACAATCATTATTAAATACTGGTATTCATCCCGAGCAGTGGAAGCAGGCGAAGGTGATTCCACTTCATAAATCAGCTAATAAGCAATGACCCCTTAATTATCGCTACCAGCACACCATGCAAAATTTTTGAACATGTCGTCTGCTCACATCTTGCTAGCTTCCTTGATTCGAACTCTTTTTTTTATTCGGCACAACAAGGTTTTAGGAAGTCGTACTCCTACGATACTCAGTACCTGTGTTTTACTCACTCGGTGGTTACTCTTATTGACATTCTTTGTTTAGATGATTGCATCTTCCTATATTTCTCTAACGCATTTGACAAAATTAAACATTTCCTTATTCTTAAACTCAGGTGCCTCAATACTGACGTAAAGTTGTTTAATGTATTTTAATTGCATTGTTCTTCATTATTCTGTACTTGCTCCTGCTATATCTCAAAACTGAGACAGCAGTATTTGGAAATTAAATGATAATAAAAATATAAATATTCTCAGTTGTTTTTTAAGGGACGGTCGCAGTACGTGTTCGTTAACAATAACATTTCACTGTTAACACCTGTCGCGTCTTTGTTTATATTGTCACGGGCGGCGATCCTGTGGTCGGTGCTTGGACGATGACGACGACGACGGGTGGTTTTTCTGGTGTGCACGCGCTCCCCTGAACGATTGCTGCAGCGTTGTGCGCCTTACCCTGTAAATATATCCAATGTATATATATTCTCCCGTAACATCTTTGGTGGAGGTGCGGGGTACGCTCGCTACAACACCGGGAACTCGATCTTCGCAGCGGACGGCGCGTTGCTGCCACCACAATGACCGACCAAGCGACCCAGTGTGAGCAAGACCCGTCACCGGTCATTCTCTTGCGCCCTCGTGATCCCGGGACATTCAACGGCACCAGCGGCGTGGACGTCGATGCATGGCTGGCAATGTATGAGCGCGTCAGCCGCACTAACAAGTGGGACCCGACCATAATGCTGGCGAATCTCATCTTCTATTTGCGGGGCACTGCGCTACTCTGGTTCGAGACGCATGAGGCAGATCTGACGAGTTGGGACGTCTGTAAGCAGAAATTACGCGATATATTTGGGAGACCTATCGCACGACAACTAACGGCCAAGCAAGAGCTCGCGATTCGTGCTCAGACGTCCACGGAGCCGTACATCTCGTATATTCAGGACGTGTTGTCTCTGTGCAACAAGGTCGACAAGGACATGCCTGAAGTGGACAAAGTGGGCCACGTACTGAAAGGCATAGCCGATGACGCATTCAATCTGCTACTGTGTAAGAACTGCTCAACGGTGGAGTCGGTCATCGCTGAATGTCGTCGTTTGGAGCTGGCCAAAGTCAACGTATCACTCACCGCTTCGACCGACTTCCTAATACGGCTGCCACGTCCTCCTGCGAAGGTTTAGCCACGCTTCGGCAAGCGCAAGCTCCAGAAAACGTCACCAGGATCGTCCGTCGAGAACTCGAGGCCATGGCACCCGTTACACCTCATGACGGTATGCAAAGCAACAACCTGGCTCCGATTTCGCTAATTCAGGCCGTGGTTCGCCAAGAGGTCGTGAATATGGGCATTTTACCCACCTTTGATAACGGTCATACTGCTACCAACCCGGTCGCCCCTGTCGTCGCTGCTGCAAGACCGAACACGACCTTCAGGCCACGTTATCGAAATCCAGCCGATTGGCGCACACCTGATGACCGGCCCATCTGCTTCACGTGCTCTAGGATTGGACACATCGCCCGCCATTGCCGCAGCCGCTGGCCCACGTCCTATCGCCCAAACACTTACAATCGCCCGGACCATGCACCATATGCCCCGTCGTTCCGTCCTGAGGCCTCAAGTGCTGAACGTCCTCCTAGCGAAAACCGGATCAGCCGCTCACCATCGCCCCAGCGCCGTCAGTCCCGCTCGCCCCAACCTCGCCGCTCTCGGTCTCCCTTTGGCCGCCTCTCGGAAAACTAGCCAGTGCAGCCCCCTTAGGTGACGCTGCATTTACGACCCGGCCTGAAAATCCTCTGATTGTCCCTTATACTCGATGCAACCTTCTTGAAGTACTGGTTGATGGTGTGGCAGTTACCGCTCTTGTTGATACCGGCGCACAAATTTCTGTAATGAGCTCGAGCCTCCGGCGCCGCCTCCAGAAAGTCCTGACGCCCGCGACTTCACCTACCGTCCGAGTAGCCGACGGGAGTACACCTGCCGTACTTGGAATGTGCACTACACGCATCACTATTTCTGGTCGCCACACATCTGTTCTTTTTGCTGTTCTAGAACAGTGCCCCCATGACCTCATCTTGGGAATCGACTTTCTGTCCACACACGCTGCCCTTATCGACTGCTCCGCGGGCCTTCTCCGGCTAGAACTTCCTTCGTGCCCCGACAACGTTGATGCCGGCCCACCCCGCCTACGCTCCGTCGAGTTTCTTCGACTGCCTCCGCAAGCCGCAATATACGTCCAGCTGTCAGCCTTTCCGCCCCTACCCGACGGCGACTACGTTGCCTGCCCTATTCCTGAGGTCGCCATGACACGCAACATCGCGCTACCCTATACGGTGGTGACAGTTAGAAACAACGGCACCGCCTTTCCCATCCTCAATTTTGGCTACTCAACACAAGTTCTTTCTCGCGGCATATCACTCGCTCATCTGACCCCATTGGCCGGCCACACGGTTTCTGCCCTGACCACAGAACCTCCTCCGGATTTTTCACCGCCGTCATCGCAGTCAGGTTCGTCCTGCGACCACTTCGCCCGCATGATATCAGGAGACCTCGCTCCGGCACACTCCGCTGCCCTTCGCCGCGTGCTGGTTTCCTACCAGGATATCTTTGACTTTGGCGACCGTCCTTTGGGCCAGACTTCCGTCGTCACCCATCGCATTCATACCATCGCAGCGTTGTGCGCCTTACCCTGTAAATATATCCATTGTATATATATTCTCCCCGTAACAATATTAATGACCTCCCTAACTGCGCGTCGAACCCTATCCGCTTATTCGCTGACGACTGCGTTATTTGACGCGAAATATTGGCTACCGATGTTCATGCTTCACAAGTTTACCTATATAGTATAGTAAAATGGTGTAATACATTGGCCATGGATTTAAAGGTTAAAAATTTGAAGTTATGCGAGTATCGCGTAGTTGTAAAACATAAATACCCCAGAAAGTGGATGGGAAAATGGCTGCGCGGTAGCTCAATGGTGAGAGCATCGCATGCGTAATGCGAAGACGTGGGTTCGTTCCTGACCTGCGGACAGTAGTTTTTTCATCTGTTTTCATTTCCATTAATTTATAATTTGTTTAATTGAATCAGTAAGTAGCCTACAAGTAATTTCCCGTCCTTGGTGTCACTGTTGTTGGCTTCTTATGTTATATATATATATATATATATATATATATATATATTAAAATGGGGGTGTTGGTCTTCAAGCAGGCCTCGATGTGGCGTTACAGAAGGCTATCCGAAAGGCAGGTCTGGTTACCGGCGAGCGCGAGCTAGAGCGTCAACAACAACCACACTCATCGTCGTCTTCTTTCCCCAGACATCGAAGCGCGGTCAATCGCCTTCAGTACAATTACCCCCCGCGGAATAAGGAGCCATCCTGGCGACCTAGGGGCAAGAAAACACAGGGGGATCGTAGCACTGCTTGAGTCTGGACACGTGGACAATTTCTTGCCCACGACGACGATGGTCAGAAGACGGTTCTAACGGCTCGATGAGATAGTTCACCGGAGATGTTTGTTGAAGTACACGATATGGTCCCTGGTACTTGGAGACCAGCTTCGTTGAAAGGCCAGGTGTAGTGGACGGGACACGCAGCCAGACTAGCGAGCCAGGAGCATAGCACGTAGGAGTAGCGGAGGCATCGTGGTGTTCCTTCTGGCGCCACTGGTCTTGTGATGTGAATGAACGTGCAAGTTGGCGGCATTCTTCAGCGTATGTAGCTGCTTGAGATAGAGTCGTGGACTCGGAGGCGTCGGGTCGGTATAAAAGAATAGTGTCCATGGTACAAGAAGGTTCGCGTCCGTGAAGGAGAAAGAAAGGGGAGAATCCAGTGGTGCTTTGAATGGCGGTGTTATAAGCGTACGTAACAAAAGGTAGCACTCGGTCCCAATTGGAGTGATCTGACGAGACGTACATGGCAAGCATGTCGCCCAGGGTGCGGTTAAAACGTTCTGTCATCCCGTTGGTCTGTGGGTGATAGGCACTGGTGGTGCGGTGAACGACACGGCATTCACGAAGCAATGCTGCGATAACGTCGGAGAGGAACACACGACCACGGTCACTCAGCAACTCTCGAGGAGCTTCATGACGAAGGACGAGATTGTGAAGAATGAAAGTGGCAACGTCTTTTGCTGTGGACGACGGAAGAGGTGAAGTTTCGGCATACCGTGTGAGGTGATCGACGGCAACGATTATCCAACGGTTACCGTCTGGTGTACTGGGAAGGGGACCGTAGATGTCAATGCCGACGCGGTCAAATGGTCGGGCGGGGCATGGCAGAGGTAATAAGGGGCCAGCGGCGTGTTGAGGAGGAGTCTTGCGTCGCTGGCACGTGGAACATGACCGAACATACTGGCGAACATAACGGTACATGCCACGCCAGTAGTACCGAAGCCTAATACGTGAATACGTCATCAGGAAACCTTCGTGGCCACATTGTGGGTCGTCGTGGAAAGTGGAGCAGATTTCGGAGCGCAGGTGGCGGGGAATGACGAGGAGCCACTTACGGCCGCCGGGGGTGTAATTCCGGCGGTACAGCACGTTTTCCCGAGTGATGAAGTGTTCAGCCTGCCGACGCAATGTCCGAGAAGTGGGAGCAGAAGTCCGGCCAGACTGAAAGTCTAGAATGGAAGCCACCCACGGGTCCTTGCGCTGCTCAGATGGCATGTCAGAGATGGCAAGAGCGCTGGTATCGTAGGTAGTATTTGTGAAGCAGACAGGGTCGGGAGGGAAGGGTGAACGGGAGAGGGCGTCTGCATCCGAATGTTTCCGACCAGAGCGATACACGACGCGGATGTCGTATTCCTGGAGGCGCAATGCCCATCGAGCGAGGCGACCACTTGGATCTTTCAGTGACGACAACCAGCACAGGGCGTGGTGGTCGGTCACTACGTCAAATGGGCGCCCGTACACGTAAGGACGAAATTTCTCTATGGCCCAAATTATGGCAAGACATTCTTTTTCAGTCACCGAATAGTTGCCTTCGGCTTTGTTGAGAGTTCGGCTTGCATAGGCAACGACGTACTCTTCAAACCCATCTTTCCGTTGAGCAAGAATAGCGCCTAACCCGACACCGCTGGCGTCCGTGTGGATCTCAGTGGGTGCAGAGGGGTCGAAGTGTCGCAGTATAGGAGGCGACGTAAGGAGACGGCGCAATTCGTTGAAAGCGTCGTCGCAAGCAGGAGACCAAGCCGAAAGGTTATGACTGCCAGCGAGGAGCTTGGTCAATGGGTTGATGATCATAGCGAAATTGCGGATAAAGCGTCGGAAATAAGAACATAGGCCGATAAAGCTGCGGAGATCTTTCATGGTACTTGGTTTGGGAAACGCGGAAACGGCTGTAAGTTTGGCAGGGTCGGGGAGAATACCGTCCTTCGAATCGTAAGCTTTCGAGCGGCGAAGTGGCATTTCTTCAAGTTCAGTTGCAGTCCTGCAGCTGAGAGGCAAGCGAGAACTTGTTCGAGGCGAGTTAGATGGGACGCAAAATCGGAGGAAAAGACCACAATGTCGTCTAAATAACAAAGGCAAATATGCCACTTGAGGCCTCGAAGGATCGTGTCCATCATGCGCTCGAAAGTAGCAGGCGCGTTGCAGAGGCCGAAGGGCATGACTGTGAACTCATACAGGCCATCGGGCGTCACAAAAGCCGTTTTTTCGCGATCGGCCTCTGCCATCGGCACCTGCCAGTATCCCGAGCGCAGATCTAAGGACGAGAAGAATTCTGCTCCCTGTAGGCAGTCCAGGGCATCGTCGATGCGTGGTAGAGGGTACACATCCTTGCGGGTTATTCGATTAAGACGGCGGTAATCCACGCAGAACCGGATGGATCCGTCCTTTTTCTTTACCAGCACAACTGGAGAGGCCCAGGGACTGCTGGAGGGCTGGATTATTCCACGTTTCAGCATATCGTCTACCTGCTCATCGATGACACGGCGTTCTGCAGTCGACACACGATATGGGCGCTGGCGCAATGGTGCTTGTTGACCGGTATCGATCCGATGAACAACTGCTGATGTTCGACCTAAGGAAGACTGGTTGTGGTCGAAGGAGGCTCGAAAACGCTGCAGGAGTTGCACAATCAAGTGGTGCAGCGCAGGTGTGAGGGCGGAACCGACGGCATTTAAGAATATGTCGTCAGGATCGTCGGTGTCAGCGGCAGGAGCGATGGCACAAATCGGTAGTGATGCCTTATCGCCAAGCATTGCATCCTCGAAAAGGCAGTCAAAAGTCTCGAAGCTTCCCAGACACTCGCCGCGTAGTAGAAGTGACGGACATTCAGATACATTGCACACGTAGATAGCCGCAGAACCATTGCAGAAGTTGATGACAGCCCACGGGAGGAGGAAGTTTCGGCGCCGAGCAGGAGCTGCAGATGGCGAAAACAAAACAGGTGAGTTGGCGGCGGCAGGCGAAAACACCGGTACCAGAACGACGGACAAAGGGGCGATGTGGACGTCAGCCGCGGCAAACACTTTAGGGGGAGCGTGGTCATCGAGGTCAGGGCACGGCGTCGACCGTGTGAGTTCGGCACGCGCGCAGTCCACGAGGGCTTGATGAGTAGACAGAAAATCCCATCCTAGGATTACGTCGTAGGATGATCGGGGCAGGACGACAAACTTAACGGCATACATAACATTTTGAATAATTACACGGGCTGTGCACTGAGCGGTAGGCTTGACGTGATGCGAGGTCGCCGTACGCAGGGAAACATCGGTAAGCGGGGTGGTCACTTTTCTCAGATCGCGGCACAATTTTTCGCTAATTACAGAAACAACAGCTCCTGTGTCGACAAGTGCACGTACGGCGATACCTTCTACCAATAAATCAATTTCGTTAGGCGGGTAAAAATGAGGTCTTGGAGAGTTCGATGACGGCGCAGTTCTTGCCTCGGGAACTGCGGCTGTTAGTTTTCCTCTCGTGCGGGGCTAGGTCGGCGAAGCATCGGGGAGATGGATCGGCGACGGGGAGAAGATGACCGGCGTGAGTCATACGGGCGGCGTGTAGAAAACGGGTCGGCAACGGGAGAAGGAACTCGTGGTGAGTGCTGAGCACCTTGATAGGTTGGCGAAGCCACACCATGTTGAGAGCGGAAGCTGCGACGGTGACAGTGGCGGGCTATATGGTCCGCAAGACCACATGCGAAGCATATGGGCCGGTTATCAATGGTACGCCAGGGATTCACAACAGATGGTCCGGTGGGCGCAGAAGGATGGGGCACCGGGCGTGAGGGTGGCGGCGACGTGTAGAAGGACCCGGTGGCACGGTAGGCGCCAGAAAGAGATGGGGCCTGTGGTCTGGCAAGAGCGGCAGCGTAAGTTAATGGCGTAGGGACAGGCAACGCCGGCGGGGCAGTTGGTAGTGCCTGGGCGACTTGCGTCTCAATGAAATGACGAAGAGGTGGATCTAAAGATGACGGCGCTGGCTCAGGTGTGTGGGCGACAAGGGAAAGTTGACGTGCAACTTCCTCGCGGATGAACTGCTTTATGTGTGGCAGCAAAACGGTGTGATCGGCAGTGGCGTCGCTGGCAAGGGTGGAAATGTCTGCTGTATCTTGAGCAGCACGGCGCGTCGACGCACGCTGCTTTCGCAGCTCGTCGTAAGTCTGGCAGAGTTGTATCACGTCGGCTACCGTCTGGGGGTTCCTAGCGACAAGCATCTGAAATGCGTCGTCGTCGACTCCTTTCATGATTTGCTTTATTTTTTCTCCTTCAGTGAGAGATGGGTCGACGCGCTTGCACAGGGACAGAACATCTTCGATGTAGCTTGTAAACGTCTCCTCCCTGCGTTGGACTCGACTGCGCAAGCGCTGCGCACGGCGGGACGACCGAAGACCTCCGCGACGGCTGCCGTAAAGGTCGACCAGCTCGTGATTTCGGTTTCATGGTTTTTGAACCAGAGGCCGGCTACATTAGTGATGTAAAAGTGAACGTTCGTGAGCTTGGCGCGGTCATCCCATTTGTTACTAGAGCTCACTCGTTCGTACTCGGCGATCCAATCCTCGACGTCCTGGTCGTCGGTGCCGCTAAATACAGGTGGGTCCCGTTGTCGGGGCACGCCAGCACAGTGGATTGTCGTTGGCACGGGAGCAGCTTGCGATGGGCCAGGATCAGTCATGGTGAAAGCTGATGGTAGCGTACGGCTGCGAAGTTCCAGGATGGACAGTACCCCGCTACCTCCACCACTTAAAATGGGGGTGTTGGTCTTCAAGCAGGCCTCGATGTGGCGTTACAGAAGGCTATCCGAAAGGCAGGTCTGGTTACCGGCGAGCGCGAGCTAGAGCGTCAACAACAACCACACTCATCGTCGTCTTCTTTCCCCAGACATCGAAGCGCGGTCAATCGCCTTCAGTACAATATATATATATATATATATATATATATATATATATATATATATATAGGGCAGACAGAGAAGACGACGATGCAGAAATAGAACAGCCGGCTCAGGAACGGCTGCTGTCTCCACCTCTGTTCATTTACAATAACACAGTCGACGAAAGCCCTGCCTTAAGGCGCTGCAGCCTTAAGTGTTTCCTCGCACGGTGCTTCGGCGTGCCGGGTCCCTCCTGCCCAGGAACGCCGTACACGCTTCCTCCCGTGTGGAGCCCGCCGTCGCAAGTACCCACTGCACCATCCGGGGACGGCGTCCAACCCTCCTCGGCGGCTCTAGGACAGGGATGTACCGATACCCTCAACCACGCCATCGCCGAGCTGACAGAACAGCTCCAGGGTATGATGACCGCTTTCGCGTCCGTCGGCGGTTGCGTTCTGCCTGGGAACGCCGTCCACGCTTCCCTGCCGCCGGGGTTCGTGGAAATACCGACGTTTCGCGGCTTTCAAGACGACGACATCCTTTGGCTTCGCAACATCAATGCCTTGGGTGATCGCCATGCCTGGCCGGACCACACAAGATGGCTGGTTGCAGCGAAACAAATCTGCGGTGCCGCCAAGGCGTGGGAAGACTACGAAGGCATCAAGCAGCGGTCCTGGCCTGAATGGAGTACAGCTCTGATCGCTGCTTTCGGCCTCTCACGTATGCCTGCAACGAGGCCGGCCAGCGCTGCTTTGTGGCCGGAGCTCCTCAGGAGCACCACTTTGACGCACCAGTCGTGCCCAGTAACACCTCGCCAGGGAGGCCCGCAGGCATGCGCCGCCGCAGAAGCCGGCTCCCCTAGTGTCGTCGTCGGCCCTATCGCAGACGGTGGGTACAGGCTCTCCATCACTTGGGCACATGGAAGCGCCGGCTGATCGGGTGACGCCATCGGCTTTATTCCAGCCTGCGGGAATAGACTGGCAAACCACTGCTCCTACTGTAACCCACCGCGTGCCGGGCTACGAGCTCACGCTTTTTGGAGGATCCGTTCAACCCAAAACGGTTCGAGTTCACGAGCGACGGCTGTCTATGCCTGTGACCATCGTGGGTCCGTCGAGCTGCAATGATGGGCAGCTACTGGTCCGCAACTGCATCTAGCTACCTAGTTCTTGAATATAACCGACCTGCGCTTCTAGTAGGTGCTCACTGCTGTTGTGTTTTGGTCATACGTAGATGCTTGTAAGTACAGAATAGGTCATTATTATTCTGCATTAAGGATTCACAGCAATCACTTTTATAACGAACTGCGAAAGGCTACGATACACTTTAGGCATCATGCGAGAGTGTTTAGAAGACCAGAAAACTATCATGCAACGCAGCCCAAAAACGAGTAAACGAGCTTGACACACTTGCATTCACGTAGGGGGTCGTATCTTCAGCTAGTGCACGTATGAGTCGGGCTTTGTAGGACCACCGGGGAACAAGCTGGGTTTTGGCGATATCTTGAACTGCAACCGAAAAAAGGCAAAGCGTTTACTAAAGGGATGTTAAGCACAAATCAAGCAGTAATTAGTATATCATTCGCTTACAGCTCAAAACACCAATGATTACCAAAGGCTAGGACATAAGCGATGGCAGCGCAAGGAGAAAAACGTGATGACCAAGCTACCTTCACTAGAAAACTTGAAACCTAGAAAACTAAAAGCGAGAAGTCTGATAATTAAATCACCGACGAGAGCAGCCAAAACAGTAAGCATCTTTCTTGAGCAGTTGTTAAGTATTTATGTTGCTCTTATGAAATAGCTTGGCGTAATATAAAAGAAAAATTCGCGAACATAAGTACACCAACATATAAATTCGAGGTTTTAATAATAAACTAGCACAGTCACTTGGTAGCGTTCAGAGTTTAACACAGCCAACAGCTTGTTACCTTTTGTTTCTCAAGTGAATTGCCTGACTGTGTTTTTAACACGGTCACTTTAGCAACTTTACACATAATACACTTTACAATTATAAAGAAATTAGCTCGGAAGAATTTGAAGCGCACGCACTTTAATAAACCTTCAATTCCTTCACACGCTTCCAGCAAGTAATTTAAGCCTGCAAGGCCTGTTGTCTAGTCTGAAGCTGAAACATTCAACTGAAAACGTGCCCTCCATGGAGAGTAAAATCATACAAATGCCAGAGTGCGTGAAATTCTCTGATTGAGCGGTGAGGGAATAGGTAAATGAGCCTGAGCAACAAAGGAAGCATATCCAGTGACATTAAGATAACCCAGCGACTTTTCACACTGATTTTAAATATCAGGCGTTCCGAAGCATGCATTCGTGACTACATATGAAATTGCTGATTCCGGAAATGAGGAGAAAAGAAAGCAAGCAAGGACATTTTTATTACAGAATTTGCGATGGAGGCGTTTCACATTGAGCAGCATCAAACGACCTAACCACAGCGACTACCGAAGCGGTATACCTCCGACTCTTTCCAAGTGACCCCTATCTTATGCCCGGCTTAGGCATGTGAACCATCAGGCTGGCATTTAAACGAAAAAAATCACAGCATATCCACGGGGTGAATGATGATGAGTGGGCGAAGCTCCGGAGGGAATCATCGGATCTCCCGCTTAAGGGGACGCTAGCACAAACGCGTTAGAAACGTGCAGTACTCTCTAGTAAGGGCTCCGGCCACAGCGTCTTACGCAGCCATTTACCCATGCCGGAACGTGCACCGCGTTTGCCGACGCCATCACATGACTGCTGAGAGAGTATACCCCCCGTATTCATAAACGCTCCTCGACTTGAACTTGACTTGCCACCGCTTTGGGCAGCGCGTTCGAAACGCGTTGAAGGTAAGGCGGAGAGGCCACAGCGTCTTACACCAGCTTCTTACACGGGCCGTAACGCGCTAGCACAAACGCGTTAGAAACGCGCTAGAAACGCGGCCTTTCGTTAATGTTGGGTATTTATTGCCATCGTGGTGCGTGTGTCCATGTCCGCTTCGTGGCGTAGTGGGCTAACTCCGCGCGCTCGGAAGCGAGGGGTCCCTGGTTCGATTCCGCGCTACGGACACAACTTCGGAATTTTTTTTCTCATTTTTCTCAGACTGGTTACACAACACTACTACGACGACGGGGACGAACGGGTGCCTCTATAAGGAGCTTCACCCCTAAAAGGAGCGCGTGCTATACCCAGGTCTTGAACGCCAGGGCGCCAGCGTGAGAATATGAAGTCAGAATGTGATGCCACGTGGGGAAGCGATGGTTATTGTCTGGAACGCCTGTGGGCACCAAATTTTGCTTACGATAAGACGTGTTCTTGCCGGAAGACCAGCCGAACGCAGTATTTTTGCATTACAAATACTGCGATGAACTGCTTTGTTGAGGGAAGCAGCAGTAACGCTTATCTGTTTGGCAACATCGAAAGCTCCGTTGCTGTTATTGCGATAGCAATTATATGGACACTCCAAAGCAGATTTCTGCCGTCGGCGTCGCCGTCGCCGTGAGGTTCCGCTTGACGTCAACGGCGATGAAATCGTCGCCGCGCTCCGGACGCTGTATGTGCGAGTGAAAGGGCGCGAGGGGCGCGCGCTTTCATGGGTAGTGAACGCATATCGGAGAGCAAACGCGCGTTCTGCGCCGTGCTTCCTGAAGGGCTGCTAAATTAAGCGTATGTGTCCTTCTTTACAATCACCATATTATAGAGAGCAAACGCGACTTCTTCCGTCGCGCGAAAGGCCCTAGGGGGACGGGAGGGAGGGAGGGGAGGCGACGTTTAGATGCGGCACCAAAAGCGTATTTACATAAAACGTTGCGAGGCGAGAAGGTGGGTAAGATTTCCGACGCTGCTCTCCTCCGAGCCGCCCCCAGAGGCACCGGCAACAGTCACCAACGCCGCGGTGCGAACGCGGGCAAAACGCCGACGGCGTCGACAACAGTTCTGCGCGTTGCTGGTGCTACTGCATGTCCAAGTTTATACAGCTGATAAAACTGCTATCCTTACTCCGTACAGCTCTCTACTAATTTGCTATTGCAATTGATGCTTCGCCTTTCGGGTGAAACTGCGACAAATTTTTTAATATATTGTAGAATATGTGAGAGCTTTGCACAAACTTTCACAATTACCTGTGGTGCTGTGCAATGTAAACTGACTGAGACTGAGTAATGTAAACTTCATTGTTAAGCCCTAAATAAGCGAGCTGAGAAAGTTTGCTGAGAAAGGAATTGCGTCGTGAATTATTGTGATTCCTCGTTGCGGGGAGGCATATATGATTAAGCTGTCGCTTTAAAATGTTCGTTTAACGAGGTCCTTCAAGCACGTAATGACTATGTTTAGGAATATTTTAAGAACATCGCGTACCTTGCGGGGGCCAAACGCTTTATATCGAGGACATATCCACCTTATAAGCCAGAACTTTCCTGTTGGGCCGATAACTAGACGCACTTTACAATAAAGTTATGCGAGGATGGCTAAGGAACTCTAAAAACATGGTTAGAATTCCCGCAACTCTAATTAGGAAACATCGAAGAAACAACAGCGGGCTCTTCGACAAGACGCACTTCCGATATTTATGCTTATTCGAAACTTCATAAAACGTTATTCTAAACGGGACCCATGACATGAATGTGTCATCTACAGCGCGAAAGGTTAAATTTTCTTACGTTCTTTCTCGTATGCGATGATTTTAGCAGCGGTCGCATTTTGTGTCAAACTGCTTTTATTCCAGTGCAAAAGTAGAGTATATTCTTCCAGGGTTTTTTCGTGTGGCTGCTTGCTGTGGAAATCCATCCACTTTTCTTCTGCATTGCTGTACTCCATCTGCGGAGAAAAATCAAGGGGATAATCAGTACAATCGAACAAGTTGAAGCAAGGCTCAAGGTGCCAATAAATCTCATGATGAACAGCAAAAAAAAATAATAATAAAGAACCTTGCACTGGGCCGCACAACGTTTGAAACAGGGAAGCTGCGCGATCATAGCCCAGCATTTCCCATAAGTGCGCGCGAACTTTTCATCTCATTACTCATGATAATTTCTTTTGGCGCGTCTCGGACTTATGGCCGTCACTGCGCGTTGCATAGCTCTGCTTGCAACACCGACACCGCGTTCCAGGAGACCCGCTCCGTGAATGCGTCTCTCGTCACCTCGCAGAGCACGAGCGTACGAACGCGCCAGGTGTGGACGAAGACGACGACGCTCGAACGCAATCATATGGTTCACATAAATGCAGGTTCTGCAAGCGAGGCTGTATAGCCTAGTGGTTACGACGCTCGCTTTGGGACCGGGGGTACGCTTGCTCGAATCCCCGCCTCGGCTAGAACGTTACTTTATTTTCTTTCTTTAGAGTTTCTTGATACGCACCACAAATTACGGCTGGCTTAAAGAACTTCGCCGTTAAAAAATTAGGGGCCCTTCCACTACTGTGAAGATGGAAGTCAGCGAAGCTGTGACTTGGTGGGTCTGCTGTAGTAAATATTGCTATAGTTAATTTATATATTATCGTATTTACTATATTGAGCGTCTTCGGCATGCTCGTCAAAGAGCAAAGGCACCGTGGTCTTGCTTTCGCCCGGCGCGAAAGCCATGTAGTGCTCTTGCAGTGCCAACTCCGCCCCATCGTCATAGACTAGCGTATGAGCCACAGGGTTCACAGCCGCGGCACACTGCAAGGCATTGTCAGGATCCTGGAAGAAGATGTGGTTAAACGAGCGTCCATCCCATAGCGAGTCCAAAGGGCAACTGCTTATAACACCGCTAGCGCGATATCTACGTCACGAGACAAAGGGGCGCAACGATTGGTGGGACGTGCCGCCGCCGAGCATCGCGACACTTGCCAAAGATGCATCGGCGGTGGCGAGGGGTATAACAATGGGCAATCCAACATCCTTTTCCACACCTGCGCCAAGGCACAGCTGGCTAAAACCGCCACGCACATAGAGCCAAATAACCACGCACCTGGAGCCGAAATTGTTAATCTGCTTGCGGTCTATCTATCTCCTTCCGTTGCCGGACGCGATCTCCTGGAACCTAGCCTATAACAGCTTCGCTTTAAAAGACCAACTCTTCCCCTGCCGAAAAAAAGGGGTACGCGAAGCTTGTCGCGTGTTTCTTCGGTATTCCTCGGAACGAATTACACTGACGATTACCACGTAGTGCTCGCACCACAACCGGTCACAAGCCCTGCAACTGGCTTGGAAGTGCTGGTTGAGAAACTCGCGTTGAAACCTGGCCGTCGCACCGGCGCTATAGCGTTGCCGAGACGTGCACCACCGTTGTCAGATTCCTGGAGGGCAAGACAACGCTCGCGTTTGGCCTCAACATCGCGCTCCCGCAATTCGCCGCTCAGCTTTGGACCCAGGAATTATGCTGACCTCTGCACCAGTGTCCACCAACAAACGCAGTCCTGTGGTTCGGTCGGTTATATAGAAAATGCGACTTGACGTATGGCCATGATTGCCCGCCACTGTTACTGACGAAAGCCAATGCATTTCCCGTGCGCCACGAACAGGGTGACACACATCGACGAACCGCAGCGCGAAAACGTCGGTGGTAGTAGCACAGGCTCTGCGATGAAAAAATGCGCTCCGGTTGTTGAAACCGCCGTTGCGTAGAATTCGACGTGAGAGGTAGATGAGTTGGACAGGGTCGATCATTGAAGTTGGGAGTGTTGCGAAATTCTTGAGGCAAGTCGGCTACTTGAGATGCGAGCTCTATTACTGTTTCCCGAACTGAATCCACTTCAGGAAGTGGAGATTGACGGACAGCATTTATGACTGCCGGAGCGACGTCCATCATCTCGTCGGCCAGTTCGGCGAGTTCCGACAAGGACTTATGCTGAGCAGTGACGAGAGCCACTCGTACGTTGGCTGGAAGACGCTGTAGAAACAACTCACGTAATACAGCCGTGTCCAGGGAGTCTAGTTGGTCACCGATTAGGTGTTGCAGGTGACGCAGACATTTGGTTGGACATCTGTCACCGAGCTCTTCGTTCTTCAGGAGCTGCTGAATACGCCGATGCACAGACGGGACGAGACGGTGAAGAAGAGTCTCTGATTGTCGTATAAGGAGTTTCGTCAGGTGGTTGAGCGAGAATGTCGGGTATCTCGGCCATGGCCTGCAGAGGCAAGCTTCAAGCAGGAGATCATACTTGCAAACTTCCGACGTGACGCGATGACTGCGGAACTTGTTCTCAGCTTGTATGAACCGTATCCTGGGATCGGGAAGCCATAGCTGCGGTAGGGTAATGGTGGCAGTAGCTCGATAACACCCGTAAAAGGTACCTGACCGTTTGCAGAGGTAGAAGGAACTGGGTTGAGTTTTTCTGGAGTCTCATGTCGATCCATGAAATGTCGCGTTCGTAGTCCGGGTCATCAGTAACTGTGGAACCACCAAGCACAGTTAAAATCACTGGGGCTTTCTTGTACGACCCTTCACTTGATCTAATCCATCTTTTCACCTCATCTTTTTCACTTTACTCAGTTGTCCCCCACTACTCACTTTTGTCTGAACCGGCGACGCGTCAGAAGAAGTTTGCCACAACTGCATGGCGAAGCAGTGAAATACATAGTAAACGTACTGCGCCTCCAGGCATAGATATTAAATGGAGCATGCCGTCCCTTACACCAATCATTATATAGATACTGTTGTGTTTATGTTGACTTTCTGTTTCTTTCAATATAACCTCTGTTGAGTACCAATTGAGCACCAAGCAGTATTTCTGTAAGGGGTGGCTCTTTTGAACTAGTGAGCACTTCAATATGCTGTGTCTAGTGTTACAGAATATTCCGGTTTAGTACGCTATTGGCTTGAAGTTCTGAAGGTCGTTTCCGCGATGGAGGTAACTATCAGAATCAGAGAAGCTTTCGATAAGGGAGATAAGGCGTCACTTTTTGAGTGATTACATCAAAACCTATATAAGAGGTGTATTGACAGGCGAATATTGTTAATCGTTTTTCCGGTGACTACTCTTTAACCTGCTATCAACAGTTGAAAGTTCTCGCTCGGCGCAAAGCGCCGCCTGCCCGCATCAAAACATTCTCGATCATAGTCGCTGATTTTATCCCAGTCATCGGCCCAACCTGGTGTATGGAAATTGTATGCGCGAAGTGTTCTACAGCTCGGAGCCACTACAACGAATGGCTCTACAACAAAATAACTTGTATAACGAATGAATAATTATGTCCCAGTTTTATTATGAGCTGTGCGGTGCGCGACATTTACAACGAAGTGGCCTGTATAACGAATGATATAGGAGGCCACAAGCACTTTCTTGTAAAGGCGTTTGACTGTACATTGTAGAACGCATGCGAGCAGCAGCCATTTCATTGGAATCTTCGACGAGTCATGAATAAATAGCCGACACGTTTGACCTTGACCCGCAGAAGACATTTCGACGACTGACATCTCCGCTTCGTTCTGCTCCGACTGTTGCTTGTTTTTTTTTTTTTTTTTGGGGGGGGGGGGGGCACAAGTTCGCCCAATAAATAGTTTACTTTTTAAGCCCCTCCAATGGCAGTGTTACATTCTTCCCTGTCACTACAACGTGACACCATAGTAACGCGCATCATACTTCACGGGTTCAAATTGTTGTGGCATTGCAGTGAAAGTGTTATGGAGGCTACAGCGTTACAGCTTTCAAGAGCGTGCTCGAGATAGGTGAAAATTATACACAGGACACATTATCGTTGAAGTGAGGACCATATTTTCATTCATGAATTCTTAAGGTGTGGCCTCTGGCTTTGAGAATGGAAGCTCTTGTTTTGAACACAGTGCCGTATAACCCGAGAAAGCCAATACAACATAGGGTGGATGTCTATACTGATCAACTCGGGTCAGCGGCGAATTGTCATGTAATAACTACTCAGAACACCTTATGAGGCATGTTTATTTATTTCACTAATAAGGACTGTTGGCTGCTTTGATCAAATGCATATTTAGAGCGATTTTCCTACATGGAACAAAAATCAAAGCAACAAAAATTTTAGCGCGACGTTAGCAGTGTGCAAAAAATTATTAGGAAGATGTACTGAGAAACAAGTTCGGAGACGACAGAACAGCTTTTCGAATGTATCCGTTAGCTCCCGTGTATAACATCAAGAACTACCGACGTTTTCACCAATAGACATCGATAAATTGAAGTCTAGACTTATTGTAGCGCGCATAATAACTACTGACAAGGTCAACTAGGATGTGTTATTTTTGCGCAACCTTGATATCATTAATGGGATAAATGTTACTCACCAGCAGCGCTCTCTTATGAGAGAAAAAGATGTGCGGAACGGCAGTGATGGAAATTATAGCTGGAACTCCAATGTCCAGGGAGCAACGAACAATCATTTCCACTGGGTTGAATGTCTCTAGGTTGGAAGTGTTGAACAAGTCCAGATTGAAGGTTTTCATCCACTTGACAAGTTCGTTGGTCTGCAAATCGTGTGGCAGAAAAATCACCGAAAATGCCAATAATATAATAGTGGTGGGCGCTGGTATTTTCTTTAGTTTCTGTATTCCTGCATAAAAGATCATACAATTGCAACAGTAGCTCATTCGGTTTCTAAATACTCTCTCTCTTTATATATATATATATTCGTTCCCCACATGCGGACAGTTGTTTTTTCATCCGTTTTAATTTCCATTAATTTATCAGTTCTTTATTTCAATTAGTAAGCACAAGTAATTTCCCCTATGTTGTCCTTGGTGTCATTGTTTATTGGCTTCTTATGATATGATAGTAAAAATCGGGTAACGCGGTTCTCTTTCTTCTCGTTCATTACATAATGAGGGCTCAAATCCGGCAAAATTGATACCTTCAGGTAGCATATGTGTGCTTATTGACCAGTTGCCATCACCCAAACAGATCACGTGCTCGTGACGCCTGCGGCAGAAAGGATGTTCCCCATCCGCCCCTAGGTTTGTGAGTGGTGACGCTGCCTAACCCTCCCAGGGTTAATTCTACTTGTAAGACAAATACCCCAGAAAGTGGACTGGGAAAACGGCTCCGCGGTAGCTCAATGGTGAGAGCATCGCACGCGAAATGCGAAGACGTGGGTGCGTTCCCCACCTGCGGACAGTTGTTCTTTCATCCGTTTTCATTTCCATTAATTTATCATTTCTTTAATTCAATTAGTAAGTACAAGTAATTTCCCCTATGTTGTCCTTGGTGTCACTGTTTGTTGGCGTCTTATGATAATGAAAATCGGGCCCCTCGGCTGCCTTTCTTCACGTTCATATATATATATATATATATATATATATATATATATATATATATATATATATATATATATATAATTTATTTTTATTTATTTATATGCAGTCCTTTATCTCACGGCTGTATATTTTATTTACAGAGCAATGGTGAGTGCGCGGTACGACGTTGGCACCTCCGGGCGGTCGAAGCGAACGTATCTGTCACGAATGTTGGTGCAGCCGACTTATAGCGAATCACTGTACGGGCTTGTGTCACAGCTTCTTAATGTCACCAACGAACTGTTGTGTTATTGGTCGCTCGGCTCTATCTTTTAATTGTCCAGCAGAACGCTTTTGTTTCCTGTTGTTTTGGACGCGCCTTGGCCTCCGTTAGGATTGAGCTACAGCTGTGCATATGCACTGTCCGCCGCGTGCCCTGCACGTTTATGACATCCTAGCGCCTGTATGCGTGTACTCCAAACGTGATCGCAGCTTGTTGCATTTAGTTGAATTCGCTTCCCATCAGCAAATTTTTTTTTATTTTCGCCCCGCTTACGCCCCCTAGTTCCCGTCATAACCGATTCTTCACGAGACCTTCGCTTGACCTTCGCTTTGCTTAGTTTCGAAAGCTGTCTACGTTCATGGTGGGCACTGTTTCTATCTCGCTTCCAACAACTCGAAGTGTTATCGGAAGATGCTCGATGCACATTACGAGAAATAAAAAAAAAAGCGACACCGAAAAGCAAGTCAAAGGGTTAAGGTTTGGGCCAAATGCATGCAAACAATTTAGCGAACCTTATGCCATCTACACATTTTTCAACAGCTAAGCTGTTTAAGCTAGACGTAAAAAGTATGCTGTTTCACAGAAAGCCAGCCGCGCCGTAGCCATGGCAACCAGCGACGTCGCAGCTGCTAGAACACCTGGAGCAGCCTACCGCCTGTGTACTGCCCATGCGCCGACAGCGAGCAACGGCTAGGTAAGCCGGTGCGCGGCATCGCTCGATCAGATGCAGCCATGGGACGTACAAGGTAGTACGTACTCCCGAAGAAGTAGTGGCGATTCGAGAAGCGAGGCTTGCCGCTTAACGAGAGAGGAAACGGCTGCGACGAGCAGATCCAGAATACGCGGCCAGGGAAAGGGAGGACAAGACACAGAGGCGACAAGATCCCGAGTATAGAGACCGTGAACATGCGTCGAATTCTGCGCGTGTACGGGCTCTATGCCAGGATCCAGCCTACCGGGTAGCCGAGTACGAGCGGTGCTGAGGTCGCGCTTATACTGGCGGTGCCAACGTACGACTCCAACGTGAGTTTCACTCACTGGAGTTTGGACATTCATGCCAAGTGTGTGACCGGCTGTGGTTCAACTAGAACTTGTCTACCCTCAGGCCGGTGCGATCCTCGGAGAAGCGCGGGCAAGGCCTGTGCGTGCTGCGGAAACTCTTCCCTGATGCTACTGAGCTCTACGAGATACGGCTATGCTAAACTTGCCGTGAGTCTATCTTGCGAGGAAGAGTGCCCCAGTATAGCGTGACGAACGGGTTCAAGTAACCGCCGGCACATCTGCCTCGCCTGAACGACGTTGAAGAGCGGATGGTGCCTCCCCGGATACCATTCAAGAACATCAGGCGACTGATGCACGTCAACAAATCGCCATCAAATCGGCCACCTTCGCTATCTCTTGAGCCTTGCGCGGCCGAGTGCAAGCTTTCGCCTTTTTTTTTCATTCCTAAGTGTTCCTGCGGAACCAGCTAGTGTGACCTATATTTGGCGTGAAATGGCACTTCTGATGCACGCTCAGAAGCTATTGCGTGTGGTGTGAACTTTCCTAGGAGCCGCAGAGCAAGTTATTGCGTGCCACAGTCGTGCACCAGTTTGTTCGCGCATGTACTTACGGGTCGAAAGGGGTTGTTTGTGGGTTCGTGAACCCTAATGGCGCAAAAAAAAATAAATCAACACTCATTCGAGTTCACCTGCACGCTGACAGAAAAAGGTGCTTGGAAGAGCACTATAACAGCGTACACTT